>NC_090646.1:110002987-110333821 GCF_040937935.1 Hyperolius riggenbachi | reverse complement strand
TCTTAGTTTTATACTCATCTTGGCACCTCTTCCCCCCCTTACTTATATTTTAAGCACAGGTTTTCACATAGAGATAAGAGCAGTCACTGTGGGGGGATCCATGGTAGCCCATGTGACAAGTTCAATTTTAGACCAGGGAGCCAAAAAACATTTTTTGCACCCTGGCCTAAAACTGAACTTCTGAAGGCACTCTTATATATTGTCCTGAAGAAGCGGGCAGAAAGCTGTGAAACGCGTTGTCTATTTTAAACATGCTGGAATAAATCTGACCTGCTTTAAAATCTCTTTTTGTCTGGATTGTGTCATCTGGAGAGGTAGGATACCTCATTTTTATAGTCTTTATTATTTTGTACTATTTACAGACAATCTGACAATTATATTTTGGGCGCCTCCACCCCTCATCAGTTCTTTGAACACGGCAATTTTTACAAGAATGCTAAATGTTAGGTGAAGAAATGAAGATTTCAGTCAGGTGACTTCTTCACCCTCAATAAATCCAGCTCTTTGAACATTAATAAGAGTGTATTTCTCCACATTCTAATGTAGATTAGGCTGTGCCTTATAACAATTACACCAGCTTTGTGTGATTGTCATAATTTAGATGGTTATGTGGACAGGCAAGTAATAAAGTCACGGCTACTTAAACAGATCTGATAAAACTTAAAAATGCTAATCCCCAGAAAAGAAATTAAATTTCAGAGCTGTGTACAAGACCTTCCATCCGCCAGCTTGATAAAATGTCTCTATGGAGGATTCCAGACAACACTGCTTAAGAGATGTGAAATATAGAGAGCAAATGCAGCAACTGACTTTATAACGCAGATAAAAAAAAAAGAAAAAAAAGAAAATACTGGGCACTTAAATAAAAATCTATGGAGTTCTAAGTCTGTGTTAGGTTCTCCAGTAAAATCTTGTTTATGTTTTATATATTTTATATTTTAAAGGTAAGCGCTATTACAGTCTTCAATAAAAGAGAAGGAAGAACAGATTAAACAATCGCATTCATTCCACATTACCAGTTTGGACGGCCCTTCTATATCAATAAAATCTATGTATACTCGGTGGCCATTCAGAAATGCATTTATTTTATTTGCTTTTGATGGAGATTTGGTCTATATCCATAATATTATGCGATTTTTTTTTGTTACTGATGAATACTTGGATATGTCACTGACTAAGCAAGAGTATTTATTGCACCACCACCGCAGGATTTGGACGATGGGTTATGCCGCTAATGGTGAAATAGCGTTAATTTAAATGACCACCTGTAGATGACTAACTTTATCCTCACTACCTAATTCCTAACCCTAACCTTTGTTTAAGGATAGAAGGAAATGCGGATTTCCAGTTCCCTGGAAATTTCCGATTCCACGAATTTCTGATTCCAATTTTCAAAATGACCAAAAAAGACTCCTCTTTGGTCATTTTTTGCATTCTCTGATTGGCCAAATGCTTCCGAGTTGACTCTGCATTTTCTGATTTGTCCAGTGCTTCTGGGTTCTGTGGTTGGGCTAAAATTGCCGACTTGTCGCAATGAGGTATTTCCTCAGAAATTTGATTTCTGATTTCCGAGTTCCGATCAGAAATCAGAACTCAAGTTCCGTGGAATCCGAATGTGCATCCTTTCCCCTGGTAAGTGCCTAAAATTACCTCCACCACCTAATGCCTAACCCTAATCTCCCCACTTCTGTAAGTGCCTAACCTTAACCCCCTCACCTATTGCCTAAACCTAACCCCTCTGGTAAGTGCCTAAAACTAACCTCAAAACCCCGGAGCCCAAATGACTGATAGTTGTAACTGATCATCTATGATTGGCTACAACCATTAATTACTGTGTAGTAATTAATACATGTAGTAGTAATAAAACATGGTGCCGGAAATCTAGGAAATGGCATGGGAACTAACCACATAACGCATACGCAAATAATTCAGGTCACCCTCAATGAGTTACAAAAATCTCAGTCTATTATTTTATTAAAAACATTACAGGTATTAGTTGCAAGTATTTGTAAGTACAATGTAAATACACAATCGAGGGCCCGTTTCCACTACATGCAGATTGGATGCAGAAAAACTGACTCCAATGAATGCCTATGGGCCTGTTTCCACTAAACGCAATTTTTATGATGCAGATTTTCCCATAGGCATTCATTGGAGTCAGTTTTTCTGCATCAATTCTGCATCCAATCTTTGTTTAGTGGAATCAGGCTCTAAAGAAGTGCTGTAACCTGTGGGGAAAAAAAAAGAGTTCAACTTACCTGAGAGTTCAAAACAACCCTCCGGTCCCCGCCACGGCTCGCTTTTGGTTTTTGCAACTTTAATGTCGCAAACAACGGCGCCTGCATGGCCCTGCGGAGGTGCAGTAAATAAATAAAGATTGTTGTACATACTTTTTCACTATACCCTTTGAGTGGTGCTCAGTGGCGTAGCTAAGGAGCTATGGGCTCTGGTGCAAGTTTTACATGGGCCCCCACCAAGCACTCTATACATAACAATTGATACGACGCACCAAAACCTGCCAAGGACAGCCACAGTGTCAGAGGTGCAAGAAGGGGATGGGGAACAGCTTGTTAATGATTACTACTATGCATCTATACAAGTCATTATTAATAGCACAGGACCAATAGAGAGCTAAAACTGTGGTTGAGGGAGGGCCCTATTAGGGCCCCTGTGGCCCAAGGGTCCCGATGCAGTCACAACCTCTGCACCCCCTATTGCTACGCCACTGGTGGTGCTGTTTTTTAAAGGGTATCTATTCTATGCAATTTTGTCTGGTTTCTAGACCCTAGCACACTAATTGCAATGCAAGTGTTGTGGCCATCTTGTTGTACTACAAATGCAAAAAACTAAGAAAATACAATAGGACTCTGGGTCTGGAAGAGGCAGCAGCAGTTTCATCTGAATACAGGTTCGCCCTTGTAATGGTGTAATGAACCAAACAATGTTTGTCTAAGTCAGCACATCATAGGGACCATGCAATATGAAAGACACTAGTAGGCACATACAGCTTCATTGTAGATGCTAGTAAAGGCCAAGTTAATTGAGTGACTTACATTACTGCCATGTATCATGCTGTCATATATTCATTCATGATGTATAATGGTGTACACCTTATGTTAACCTCAATCTAGCTTTTTCTGCTGTGACCTACTCTCCAGACTAACCGCACATTCTTCAATTTTTGTACATAATTTTCTATGAAATCTGTGAAAGGTACAGTAATAGACAGGTTTTTGTCAAGCTGCCAGGTTTCCCTAGATCTCTGAGAGCCATGTGCATTCTGAGCACGGAGTGGATCAGGGGCTGAATTTTGAGGATCAGGTCCACCTGTCTTAGGATAATGCCAAATCCAAAATATCTAGCCTGTTTTCTGCCGATAATTATTTGCCTCAGTTATGGGTCTGGATTCACAAAAGCGTGATAACTGCTAGCACAGCAGTTATCACGCGATCTGCCATGAGCAAAGGATGGCGCGCTTAAAGGGTTACATACGCGTGTAAACAAAGGTTTGCACGCGATCACGCATGCAAACATGCACGTGATCGCATGCAAACCTTCATTTACAAGCGAACGTAATCCTTTACGAGCTCAAACCTTCGTGCGCGGCAGGTCGCGTGATAACTGCTGTGCTAGCAGTTATTACGCTTTTGTGAATTAAGCCCATTGTTTCCTGTCTCTTGCGTTATTGGCTCTATAATGGAACAGTATCAGTTAATCCTAGTTCAATAGTAGGGCTGTTTGGAAAAGCCTATTTACGGTTCTGACAGGATTCCGCATTCCAATAAATGACTTCCCAATTTTCTGAATTTCTGATTTCTGACTTTCCGATTTCCAGTGGAATGTTTTTATTTTTTTTTTTTTTTTTTTTTTACAATAACGTTAATTAATTATAAGTAAAATGTTTTCAGCAGAACCCGCTATCTTTTGCGAATGTACACTATTATGTGTAATCTGCATTTCTGAATGGCTACTGCGGTACACTTCTGCAGTCTCTGATTGGCCCAATACTTCTGAGTATTGTGATTGGCTCAGCATTTCTGTGGTGATCAGTTTTCTGTGGTACAATAATGATTCTCTGATTGACTTGTCTTGTGAATGACCTAAATTTTCCATGTCTCAGTAATGCAGTATTTCCACGGAATTCTGATTTCCACATACCGATTCCCGTATACTGATTTCCACCGTGAAAAGAACATTTCTGATCAGAAACTCGGAAATCAGAATTCCGTGGAATTTGGAAGCTCATTCCTATTAAATACATGCATTTTATACATATTAACTCTAAATATCTCAGGGCTGTACAAATTAATTGCAATTTAATGTTGTTACCAATGACCTCTCCATTTCAATTTGTCGCTATCTATACATTTCTAAACCTCACTGTAAACATAAAATGCAGGTATTTTTTTTTTAGCTTTGCATCTGTGCTCTGGGAGCAGATAGCCCAGGTATCTTCTTTTTCTGCATGACTAACCAGTTACAAAAAGTAGAAGGTCTTTGTAAGGGCTAGCAGAGGTACCGCCGCCGCGGTGGGCAGCATGACGGCGGTCTCTGCGTCTCGGCCGGCAGTTTCCGCTGCGCGGTCAGTTCCCAGCGCAGCGCCTGTGTTGCAGGGCAGCGGGAACGCCGTCGCAGAACGCCGCCGCCGCGGCCGGCGGCGTGGAGGTGGTTCTCGCGGCCCAGCCAGCGACATTTTCACGGTCTGACAGTGTGCATGACCTCTCTGACACACGGAGGCTGAGAGTCACGCGCGCGCGCGCTAGGCGACAGGACCTTTGTACTGGTAGAAGGGCAGTCAGCTGACTTGCCGGTCAGCTGACTCCAGTAACCCTTCTGATTGGTTGAGTGAATGGGGTGGAGCTTAGGAACGCTCCAGGTATATATAGATCCTGCCTGTCAGTTGATCCTTGTCTGCTGTTGCGAATGCTATATGTGTTAGCTCTCAGACCTGAGTCAGATTCTTTGATAGCTTAAAGTACTAATTGAACTGTATTATTTGTTACAACCTTTTGCTTGCCTGACTGCTCTCTTGCCTCCTGCTTCTGTACTGCCTCTGTCCGTGTGTTGCCGAATCTGCCTGTCTGACTACTCTAACCCTCAGCACCAGCTCTAGCCTAGGCTGAGGGATTCTTGTTATTCCCGTTCCTCGGGAATATTCTTCTGCAGTTGGGATTGAATCACTATACTTTCACTGTGTTTCAGCCTTCCCTTACTGCTGCAATTGCCTGTGCTCTTTGTATTACTGTTGCACCAACCACCCTACACTTATCAAGTACCTTGGTGGCGCTATATTAGCATTATTGGTGATTCTGCAGATCACCATATAATCAGATATAGCATCTGTATTACTGGTGATACTGCAGATCACCAGTGATCAGAAGATCTGTTGCTGACACCAATCGTTACAGTCTTCTAATTTCCCACACTTGCACTAACTGAAAGACTTACAGCAACATGGGCACCCCCAAAATGACAAACAAAGGATAGGATTATTTGAAGGGGCTGATGACGTGGCGGGTGGTTTTCATAACTCATTACTCAGAATCAAGATACACAGTCTTAGCAATTTGTTGAGCTGAACTGAAGTGGTTGGTTATAGCTGCATGTAGGTGAAATTTCAAAATTGAAAATGAAGTAGAAGGGCTGGTGTTGAGGAGGCTGGTGTTGAGGAGGCTCCTCTCGAAACATTGCACAGACTTGCCCTTTTTTATGTTTTTGATGCTTTAAACAAATAAAGAGCTTGAAATACATTTGAAGACAGTGTTGGGTCTCTTCTCTTGGAATAGAATCATCTTATATAGCATCCAAAGAACTTAAACTGGTCAATCCACAACCCACTTTGCTAATGAGTGGACCTGATGGAGAATTGACAGGAGATGTCTAAAAACCATTCCTCCTATTGGTCGGTCACCATTCAAAAAAGTAAAGATCCACCTATCAGGAAATAAACTGCAATGGCTTGGAAAAATGTGATCTCAAAGGGAACCAGAGATGAACGTTTCACACAAAATAAACATATCAGTCGATAGCTTGTAAAGAATAAATGCTCTAACTGATAATTTTGCCGCTCTGGTGTGCCTTTTTTAGTGTTTTTTATCCATTATTGCTCCAGGAAAAATCAAATATGGCCGCCGGCTCATATCCCTTCTTCCGGGTTATGAGTTGTTCTGGATGTGCTGTCTAGGCTATATGAGACTATGCTGCTATCTAGGCTAAATGCAGCCTTTCATTTATGTGCTTTCATTTTGGTATGATGTACAGCTGCCTGTAGGAAGAGTCTCTCATAGGAATGAAACTGCAGTCATCATCAGTATCTAGTGCACACAGAGCACACAGGGATCATATTGCAGCCACAGAGCTTCTCTCTCAGCAGGAGCAGCCCCTCCCATGTCATCACAGCTCTCAGTATGCAAAGCAGGAAATCTAAGCCAGGAGGGGGAAGGCTTGGGCTTGAAAAGACTCCACAGAAGAGTGACTCAGCTATAATGATTCCAGGTCAAACCTCGACTGAATAGTCGGTGCATTCTTATCACAGTTGCTAATAGACTAATTAGGCAGATAACAATGAAACTAAAAGCAGGGTAGGTGTTTACTGTCATGTTCCCACTGATAAATGTAATAAAATACATGAGGGTGCTTCGTCTCTGGTTCTCTTTAACGGTGCATATAGCCAACATGGTTGCAACCTAAAAGGCGCTTATAACTATACTTGTGGAAGCTCATTCATAGCAGAGGCAAGTGCCACAAAATTCGATCTGGCGATGTATACGCCGCTCATTGAATAGCCGTTATACGCCGTCACCTAGGTATTTTATTAGTAAGGTTTAAAAAATATCTCCTTGGACAAAACTCAGAAGAAAAGTTTAAAGGATATGGCCCATTGTCTTTACCCAAAGTACAAATCAAATCCACCAATAGGAGGACGTGTTGCAACATACGAAAGGACAGAATGGATCACTGTAAAGTATTTACAGTATCCATTTAGTTTTCATTCCACAAAAATAAAAGATAAATACAGCTGCTACCAGCAAAGTCCATTATGTAGATGTAAAAAGTTTATGTCGATTTAAGTTATATATCTCTTCTTGTGACTTGTGGCAGATTTTATGTAATTCTAATTAGCCAGATTGTACAAGAGCATCTGCATGCTTTAAAACCCACATATCATGATTCATTATTTTGGAATATATGCTTTCATAAAACCGCTATTCTCTGAGTTATTAATTTTTGAGTCTTGGATGAAAATTTAAATCTGGTAGAATTAATGGGATCGCTCACGCTGTTTTGTAGGATGTGATTTACAATGGTATATAGGATGCCAGTGCAGATGAGCGAACTTCACGTGTTTCACGCATCAAATTAGTTCAAGCCATTGGCCCAGTAGAGCTATTTTCTTACACTCATTTATTTTAATCGTTTATTTTTGCTAAAAGATCAAGAAAGGGAAGTTATGATGTGAGAAATGATTCTACTTTAACACTTGCTGCGAGTAAGGCAGTCTGATATGTTTACATCTTGACAAGATTGTTAATGAGGATTGCTAATCGTCAGTAATGATGAGCCAAAAATTATCCTAGCATGCAAATGTGCCTTCATTTGGGGAGGGAATTGAATTTCACCAATCAAAGCCTTTAGGTATTAATTGCTTACCAGCTGTCAGATATTAAACTTCAGCTGCTGGCTTTGATTGGCTTAAGATCTTTATAGGGGTCAGAGGAAATTGAATACATTTTTGTGCATGACTCATTGCCAATATGAGTATATTTTTAATAAATTTGGGAGCTAAGTACAGGCAGACCTCAATTTAGAAACGAGTTAGCGGCGCACCTTCGACAGAGGTCCTACAAGCTCCATTTCTATTTTCTTACCTTCATGTATATACGGCCTACACACATTGTGTGCCTCTCATGCAGTAGGACATGCAGTATTAATAATGTTTTTTGATTGTTTTAAGTTGCTTACAACAGTTTATACAAAACTGTAACATGTAACAACAAAAATTAGTAATAGCAAAAACAATACAGGATATTTTGTATGTGAGGACAACTGTGTGTAGGACACATTTGTAACTCAAGATGTTTCAATTAGCCCGTATGCAGTTATTTTCCTACTTCTTTTGCTCCACACTCCACTTTTCAGAGTACAATGAGACAATTAAATATATACAAAATATATATATATATATATTCCGGGTTTGTATTTGTCTCTGTCCACTTTTTGGCTACAGGGATACAAAGTATCCTGTATGTTATCCCAGGTAATGTACTATGTGTGTGCCAAATTTCATTCAAATCCGTTCAGCCATTGTCATCCCCCTGTCATAGGGTGGAGCAAAATTTATCTATAGAAAAAGGCATGTCAGAGACACCCAACTAGGGAAAATGCTATATACTGGGGCCAACCCATGTGGATCTCTCCCTTGGTCCCTTAATCCTTACAGGAGATATATTACATTGCTCCCTCCCCTCATAACTAGGCATGGTCCTCCACAGACCCACAGGGATGCTCAGTCGATATCACCTACTTTCAAAATGGTTGTTTTCTTGAGTGCTAAAAACCCCTTGGTACTAATGTGTAATACTGGTTGTTGGTTTAATTAGAAAGTATATATTATGTTAATGGTTTATTTGTCTTTAATGTTTTTTGTTTTATAAACGTATATCTTCTAGTTGATCTAAGATGAGGAGCTGTTGGTTGGCTTGGCCACAACGAATATGTCACATTTTGCATACTGTGGATCAATGTCCGGGTTTATAGGCTACTTAATGTTACTTGTATTGTCATGCATGCTTCCTGCATAACCTTATATCAATGTTATATTTGTAGAGTTTACCAAAAATCCTAATAAAACATAATAAATAAAAAAAAAAAATGACAAACATAAAGCCCAAATCGACAAAGAGTACATTCATGGAAAAGTTCACAATACGTAATTTTGAACACTTACATATTTACCATTTAAAAAGCAGAGCACTGTTCCTGATGGCAGGCTACATAATTGCAGTGCAATATTTTAAACAGTGACCTAAGCTTTTCCATATGTGGCACTTACGAAACTGAAGGTGGTGATGTGTCTTTCTCCCTAATGAACAGACAGTAGGGAAGGACATTATCTTTAGGGGTGCAATGAGCATTTTTTTTCTTTCATACTGCCTTTTAATGGGACTTTTCTGCACATTACATACATACTGCTGTTTTACCAATTTCACTCTGCAGCACATCACATTCAGCAGCAGAAACATCATCTTTATAAATTGCATATTATGCAAGATACAATGTCGTGTGACAGGAAGCAAAGTGCGACATGCTGACACTGGATGGTTATAGCTTTGTCTGATGATGGAGCCTAAAATATACCACAATCAAAAGGCATAACAGGAGGACAAAATACAATATTTTTATTTAATATGTTTATTTCATATTCAAAGCACAGCATGCTAGAGCAAACGAAGTACATTTTAATAAAGTATATAAACCTGACATTTAAAGGAAAACTTAAGTGAACTATAAAAAATGAGATTTACTCACCTGGGGCTCCCCTCAGCCCCCAGCAGCCGATCGGTGCCCTCGCAGCCCCGCTCTGACGCTTCCGGACCCGCCAGCGAACACTTCCGGTTTGGCCGTCACCGGCCGACAGGCATGGGAACGCGAGTGATTCTTCGCGTTCCCAGCCTGTATATCGCCCCCTATGCTGCTATTGCGGCCAGCTGGTCGCAATAGCAGCATAGGGGGCGATATACAGGCTGGGAACGCGAAGAATCACTCGCGTTCCCATGCCTGTCGGCCGGTGATGGCCAAACCGGAAGTGTTCGCCGGCGGGTGCAGGAGCATCTGAGCGGGGCTGCGAGGGCACCGATCGGCTGCTGGGGGCTGAGGGGAGCCCCAGGTGAGTAAATCTCATTTTTTATAGTTCACTTAAGTTTTCCTTTAAGTGGACTTCATGGAAAAGCAAGCAGTTAATTTGCAAGTCTTTGGCTTTTTGCAGTCATGTGATCATCAGAATCAGAATCATTTTATTTGCCAAGCAGGACTGGGTCATGTCCAAAATTGGGTTTGGCACTTACAGTAAATAGACAATTATAATATGAGCCTAAAGCCGGCCATACACTAGGCCGATTACCCACCGATCGACAGCAGTTTCGATCACTGGGATCGAATGTGCTGCTGTCAAATCGTTCACGCTAAATGCTAAATTTAGATCGATTTCGTCCTGAAATTGATCGGTCCCATCGATCGCTCCGTGCGGGAAATTACCGTCGTTCGCTAGCGGGGTACGATCGACGCAGGTATACATCACCTGAAGCTGGCTCTCGGCATCTTCTCTGCATCATCTCCCGGCTGGCATCTTCTCCGCATCACCTTCCGCATCACGACATCCGGCATCCGTGCATAACTTCCTGTGTCACTGCAGTGACAGCGGAAGTACAAATAAAGGGCGCTCTGTTTGAACTTCCGCTGTCACTGGAGTGACAAAAAGTTATACGCGGATGCCGTGATGCGGAGAAGATGCTGGGACCAGGCTTCAGGTAATGTATGCGGGGGGGGGGGGGGGGGTACAGGCTACAGCGGCAGCTCAGCAGATGGTGAATCGGTTTCAGGCTGAAATCGATTCACAATCTGTTTGCAGTAAAGACAGCCATACAATCCCTCTCTGATCAGATTCGATTAGAGAGGGATCTATCTGTTGGTCGAATCTGTTGGCAAATCGACCAGTGTATGGCTACCTTAACCGAAGATATTTACAACTGCTATCAAAGTAATCTGTATGCTCTTCTGAACTTTTAGAATGATCAGAGCTCAGTAGAAAGGCTTCTTTTGAAGGGAAGGGTAAAGGATCAGAGGGGCTCAAAAGAATCTGCTATGGGTCCCCAACTCCTCATCACATCTAGTTAAGACCCTGACACTAGGCTGGCATTAACTATGTGCTATAGGCTGACTGACTTTATAAAACTCCTTGTGAAATGTACATTTAAAGGTGATTACTTGATTTAAAGAGCAAACCTAAAGAGAAAACACACTTATGATATGATGTATTTCTAGTACAGCTAAGGAATAAAACATTAGTAACAAAGAAAAGAGTCTCATATTGTTTTCCAGTACAGGAAGCGTTGAACTTCAGTTGTTATCTATGCAAAAGTGCTTCTCTGAGCTCTTCGACCCACTGGGTCAAATACAGTCCTGTTTTCTAAAGCACTTAAACAGCCAAGAAAGGGTCATTATTTCTACTTTGTTTTATAGTTTAAAAGACAGAGTGTGCTTTTAAAACTGCAACCATTACAGAATGATGCAAGGTTATTAAAAAGCTATATAGATGAAAATGAAAATACAAGACTCTTTTGTTTGCTACTAAGGTTATATTCCTTATCCATACTAGACATTAAATTCATTACTGGTATATTATACGTTTTTTTTTTACTTCAGGTTTGCTTGAAGTAAAACGTATGGTATAACCCGTGCAGTGTGCATTGCGATTCACACACATTATAAGGCAAGCTTTATGCAATGCACACAGTGTGAATCAAGCCTTAACCTCAGTCCATGCAAGTTTTTGACCTAAAGGACATTAACCACTTAAAGACAAGCAGGCGTATTAACATCCTGCTGGAGCCTTTTAACGGCTCCAGGATGTTTTTACAAGTTAAGCAGCATTGCTGCCGCTGTGCGCGTGCATGTGTACATGTGCATTCCCACGCATGTGCACGTGAGAAGAGTAAAACAAAAAAACACAACATAGACAAAATACACCTTTATTTCCAAATGATATATTGTCACCATACTTTGTACTAGGGACATAATTCAAATCTTGTAATAACCAGGACAAATAGGCAGATAAGATGTGTGGGTTTTATGTACAGTAGCAGTGTTTCTATTAAAACTATAGGGGAGAAATAGTGTATTGTTTCATTTTTTTCCTTGTTTTTCCCTTTAAAATGCATAGAAAATAAAGTAATTACTGGAAACAAATATCAACCCTTACATTTAAGGACCGGGCTGTTTTTTGTTGATCTGTGCTGCGTGGGCTCTCCAGCCCACAGCACAGATCAGCAGTGAGGCAGGGCGACCAGACTTCCTTTTTTCCCCACCAGGGGGATGACCTGCTGGGGGATCTGATCGCCGCCGCTCTGTGTGGGCAAGCGGGGGGCTCCTCAAAGCCCCCCTCCGCAGCGATATTCCACCTCGCTCCCTTTCCCTCCCTCCCCTCCTTGCTGTGGGCGGCACAGGACAGCTTCAGCCTATCAGATGCCGGTAATCCCTGGCCAATCAGAGGCCAGGAATCGCCGACCTCCTTTACGGTGCTGCTGCGCAGCAGCGCCGTATGATGTAAACAGCGGGGATTTCTTCCCCGCGTGTTTACAATTAGCCTGCGAGCCTGCGAGGCAGTTCACGGAGACACCCATTGTGAACTGACATGTAAAGGCCGCTCGTACAGTGGTGAAAAAAAACAAGATATAGATAATTTAATTGTGATTAGTAGTGATTAAGCTATTGGCAAATGAAAGGGATGAGCACTGCAAGGTGAAAATCGCTCTTGTACGTTAGGGTAAAAACCCCTTTGAGTTGAAGTGGTTAAGGAGTCATTCACAAAGCAGAATTTGTGTGCGGTTTTTGTTTTCACCAATTTGTGTTCAACACATCTAACGCAAGGCAATGGCATCACATTTGTGCACTTTTTAGATCTTATTTTTCTGCTTTTTTAAATCACACTGCAGTGCTGCATTTTTCCATGATCGATATGCAAATGAGTCAATGTAAATGCAGAAAAATCACATTTGGTTTGAGTAACATTGCACTTTGAGGCTTCTTTTACACTACAAATCACAATTTCAATTTACAATTTTTTTACTGGATGCTACCAACACAAGAAGAAAAATTCAGAAAAACGCAGCATGCAGGACTTTTTTAATCGGATCAAAAATCAGAATCGGAATTACATGTAAAATTGCAAAAAAATCGGAAATCAGAATGGCATGTAGTGTAAAAGAGCCCTGAAGTTAACCACTTCCCGACCGCCCCCAGCTGATGGGCGGCGGCAAAGTCCGGGCCCAAACGACCGCAATACGCCCATCGGTGGGGGCGGCTGCGGGTGTTGCTATGCGGCGATCGCGTCATTCGTGACGCGATCAGCCGCCGGGGACTGGCTCCGCCCCCCGTTCGCTGTAACCCGCCGGCCGTTCGGAAGCGCCGGCGGGTTACTAGCAACCGGATCGCCGCATGAACTTGGTATAATAGGCTTTGTAATGTATACAAAGCCTATTATACTGGCTGCCTCCTGCCCTGGTGGTCTCATTGTCCGAGGGACCACCAGGGCAGGCTGCAGCCACCCTAGTCTGCACCCAAGCACACTGATTTCCCCCCCTGCCCCCTGATCGCCCACAGCACCCCTCAGCCCCCCCCCCCGCCCACCCCCCAGACCACTGTTTGCACCCAGTCACCCCCCTAATCACCCATCAATCACTCCCTGTCACTATCTGTCAACGCTATTTTTTTTAGTCCCTAATCTGCCCCCTACTCCCTCCTGATCACCCCCCCACCCCTCAGATTCTCCCCAGACCTCCCCCCCCCGTGTACTGTATGCATCTATCCCCCCTGATCACCTGTCAATCACCCGTCAATCACCCGTCAATCACCCGTCAATCACCCCCTGTCACTGCCACCCATCAATCAGCCCCTAACCTGCCCCTTGCGGGCAATCTGATCACCCACCCACACCAATAGATCGCCTGCAGATCCGACATCAGATCACCTCCCAAGTGCAGTGTTTACATCTCTTCTCTCCTCTAAACACCCACTAATTACCCATCAATCACCCATCAATCACCCCCTATCACCACCTGTCACTGTTACCCATCAGATTAGACCCTAATCTGCCCCTTGCGGGCACCCAATCACCCGCCCACACGCTCATATTGCCCTCAGACCCCCCCTTATCAATTCGCCAGTGCAATATTTACATCTGTTATTCCCTGTAATAACCCACTGATCACCTGTCAATCACCTATCAATCACCCATCAATCACCCCCTGTCACTGCCACCCATCAATCACCCCCTGTCACTGCCACCCATCAATCAGCCCCTAACCTGCCCCTTGCGGGCAATCTGATCACCCACCCACACCAATAGATCTCCCGCAGATCCGACATCAGATCACCTCCCAAGTGCAGTGTTTACATCTCTTCTCTCCTCTAAACACCCACTAATTACCCATCAATCACCCCCTATCACCACCTGTCACTGTTACCCATCAGATTAGACCCTAATCAGCCCCTTGCGGGCACCCAATCACCCGCCCACACCTTAGAACGCCCTCAGACCCCAGCCCTGATCACCTCGCTAGTGCATTGCTTGCATCTATTTCCCCCCTCTAATCACACCTTGAGACACCAATCAATCACCTCCTGTCACCCCCTAGCACACCTACCCATCAGATCAGGCCCTAATTTGCCCCGTGTGGGCTCCTGATCACTCGGCCAAACCCTTGCATCTATTTCCCCCCTCTAATCACACCTTGAGACACCCATCAATCACCCCCTGTCACCCCTCTAGCACTCCTATCCATCAGATCAGGCCCAATACATCCTGTCATCTAAGAGGCCACCCTGCTTATGACCGGTTCCACAAAATTTGCCCCCTCATAGACCACCTGTCATCAAAATTTGCAGATGCTTATACCCCTTAACAGTCATTTTGAGAAATTTGGTTTCCAGACTACTCACAGTTTTGGGCCCGTAAAATGCCAGGGCAGTATAGGAACCCCACAAATGACCCCATTTTAGAAAGAAGACACCCAAAGGTATTCTGTTAGGTGTATGATGAGTTCATAGAAGATTTTATTTTTTGTCAAAAGTTAGCGGAAATTGGATTTTTATTGTTTTTTTCACAAAGTGTCATTTTTCACTAACTTGTGACAAAAAATAAAATCTTCTATGAACTCACCATACCCCTAACGGAATACCTTGGGGTGTCTTCTTTCTAAAATGGGGTCACTTGTGGGGTTCCTATACTGCCCTGGCATTTTAGGGGCCCTAAACCGTGAGGAGTAGTCTAGAAAACAAATGCCTCAAAATGACCTGTGAATAGGACGTTGGGCCCCTTAGCGCACCTAGGCTGCAAAAAAGTGTCACACATGTGGTATCGCCATACTCAGGAGAAGTAGTATAATGTGTTTTGTGGTGTATTTTTACACATACCCATGCTGGGTGGGAGAAATCTCTCTGTAAATGGACAATTGTGTGTAAAAAAAATCAAACAATTGTCATTTACAGAGATATTTCTCCCACCCAGCATGGGTATGTGTAAAAATACACCACAAAACACATTATACTACTTCTCCTGAGTACGGCGGTACCACATGTGTGGCACTTTTTTGCACCCTAAGTTCGCTAAGTGGCCCAAAGTCCAATGAGTACCTTTAGGATTTCACAGGTCATTTTGCGACATTTGGTTTCAAGACTACTCCTCACGGTTTAGGGCCCCTAAAATGCCAGGGCAGTATAGGAACCCCACAAATGACCCCATTTTAGAAAGAAGACACCCCAAGGTATTCCGTTAGGAGTATGGTGAGTTCATAGAAGACAAAAAAAAAATCTTCTATGAACTCACCATCCTCCTAACGGAATACCTTGGGGTGTCTTCTTTCTAAAATGGGGTAATTTGTGGGGTTCCTATACTGTCCTGGCATTTTAGGGGCCCTAAACCGTGAGGAGTAGTCTTGAAATGAAATTTCTCAAAATGACCTGTGAAATCCTAAAGGTACTCATTGGACTTTGGGCCCCTTAGCGCAGTTAGGGTGCAAAAAAGTGCCACACATGTGGTATCGCCGTACTCAGAAGAAGTAGTATAATGTGTTTTGGGGTGTATTTTTCCACATACCCATGCTGAGTGGGAGAAATATCTCTATAAATAGACAATTGTGTGTAAAAAAAATAAAACAATTGTCATTTACGGAGATATTTCTCCCACCCAGCATGGGTATGTGTAAAAATACACCCCAAAACACATGATACTACTTCTCCTGAGTACGGCAATACCACATGTGTGGCACTTTTTTGCAGCCTAACTGCGCTAAGGGGACCAAAGTCCAATGAGCATCTTTAGGCTTTACAGGGGTGCTTACAATTAGGCACCCCCCAAAATGCCAGGACAGTGAACACACCCCACAAATGACCCCATTTTGGAAAGTAGACACTTCAAGGTATTCAGAGAGGAGCATAGTGAGTCCGTGGCAGATTTCATTTTTTTTTGTCGCAAGTTAGAAGAAATGGAAACTTTTTTTTTTGTCACAAAGTGTCATTTTCCGCTAACTTGTGACAAAAAATAAAATCTTCTATGAACTCACCTTGCCTCTCACTGAATACTTTGGGATGTCTTCTTTCCAAAATGGGGTCATTTGGGGGGTATTTGTACTATCCTGGAATTTTAGCCCCTCATGAAACCTGACAGGTGCGCAGAAAAGTCAGAGATGCTTGAAAATGGGAAAATTCACTTTTGGCACCATAGTTTGTAAACGCTATAACTTTTACCCAATCCAATAAATATACACTGAATGGTTTTTTTTTTATCAAAGACATGTAGCAGAATAACTTTCGCGCTCAAATGTATAGGAAATTTTACTTTATTTGAAAAATGTCAGCACAGCAAGTTAAAAAAGTCATTTTTTTGACAAAATTCATGTCTTTTTTGATGAATATAATAAAAATTAAAACTCGCAGCAGCAATCAAATAGCACCAAAAGAGAGCTGTATTAGTGACAAGAAAAGGAGGTAAAATTCATTTAGGTGGTAGGTTGTATGACCGAGCAATAAACCGTGAAAGCTGCAGTGGTCTGAATGGAGAAAAAGGCTCTGGTCCTTAAGGGGCGAAAAGACTGTGGTCCTCAAGTGGTTAATTGCAAGCAATTTATGTAAAATTTACTTCATTGATGTGCATGGAAAATCGCATATACAACATGCACAAAAAAAACGGCAGTGAAAAATTGTACATGCACAGACTTGGGAAAAAAATATGGAAATTTGCAGCTGGATGCACAGGCATAAATGGGACCAGCTGTTTAATGAAAAACAACCTGGCAACAATGGCCGACTTTACGGGAAAAATCCCTTCCTGACCTCTCAAGTCAGTCAGATAAGCTGCATGGATCCATGCACTGCTACACTATCCCCAGCAATTATAATCTTGCATTCCATTCAGAGTAAAGGAATCAATACAGCCTAAAAGGAGTGACATATACCGTACATTAGTATGATCACCAATGCTCTTTACAGTGGAGGACCATTCTGATTATGCAATCACATTATCTTATAGAAGGAACTCTTACCCTTAATTCACCTCATTGCACTATGAAGAGTCTGAGGTCGCCTGGTGCAGAATGACACATAGCAAGTGGCTGTAGCCCTGAGAAAACAGGTCTACTCTGCTTAATCTAGCTGCAAGGGATCATGGGACATTCTGCCTGGCTAATACTATAGCGGTTCATTGACCGAGTTTACTTGTTGCATAAAAATGTTCTTTAACAAAGATAACCAATACCTAAGCAGTCAATTCTCACTTCAGTCCACTGCTTTACTGAGTGGTTATCCACTTATCTCTGCTCTTTGTCATAAATATTGATAACGCAGCATTGAAGACATATTGCTTGGCCGGCTAGGCAAACCCCCAGAAAATGATCGCCGTACGGATTTTCAGCATCAATCACTCACGGTACTGATGTGCTGCATGGCATTCTTCCCAAAAATTCTACTCCGGGAGCGTTCAGTCAATCCTGTTTGTTGTTTCATCTTTTTTTATATCAATAAATGTTATTCATCTGATACACAGAGAAATCTATCTGAGGCAGCTGTTCTGCCTGACGTTCTCCTGCATTTTTTTTTTCTGTCTATAGAGTTTTCAATAAAGCTAAGCGCTCAAGACTTGTGATTCCTCTGTACAGTGTGGATTCTGTTTACTGTTTACAGCCCGAACAAATAAGCAGTTTGACCTTTTTGTTTCTGCCAATGCCCAGGTGGCTCTGTTCATTCATGTATAAGAGGGGAATGGTTTGCAGCAGCATTTTATGGCTTTGGGGAAGAATGAGAAAAGAAATCAAATGGTGTCAGTATTGTTTCTGTTTGGAAACACTGTAGGATGTTTTAATACGGATATTAAAGCAGCCTGTGTAGCTCACCTCACACTATTCCTTGATTGGCCTTAATTCTCGTAGCTATGTGAAGTAATTTTTTTTTGTAGGTAAAATACCTCATGAGGTATTTTCCTCTTTTTTTTAGCACTTCTGAAAGATTTTTCTCCATTTCCGAACCTGAGGTAAAGCATGAGGTAAATGCATAAAGTGCAGTTAAACAAGGTATTTCAGCAGTAAGCATGCAGTAAATAAATAATAGTAGTCTTTAATTGTCTTCCATAAGTTAGGATAGTCTTTGGAAGATGGTTTTTTTTGTTTGTTTTTTGAGGGGGAAGGCGTATTTGATTATGTAGCAACCTATGAAAAGTATATTTATAGGCATCCCTTATAAAAAAAAATCCAGTAAATATTTGGAGTTTTAATTCTACTGTTCTTTTCTATTGCACAGCCTGAATAGGAACAAAACTAAAACTGCAATAGGAACTCCACTGAAAACTGCAAAATGCATACAAACTGACTTTACCTCCAGGTACAGGCAGGTCTTACTGATCAGTAAATTATGTGCTAACATGTCCCCTGATTTCCATGAGAATAGCTATTTTTGGTAAAATTAATGCAAATTACCTCATGAATTACCTCATAATTTACCTCATGAGGTAAAACATGACTAAAACCTACCAGAATTGCTAAATATCATTACCTCATGAGGCAAATTACCTCATATGAGGTAATTTGTTTGATAAGCCTACCAGAATTGAGTCCATTGTGTTTTTAATTCTGAATGAAGAACTTCATTTAAAGGCATGTAGCTAGTGACTGGAGGTGTCCAATAAACTAAAAATGTTAAGATGAAAGTTTGAAGTTTAGACAGTTTTAATAATCGGGACAAAAACAATGTGTTTTGTAGCCTGAAGCCACTTAAAAGCCACTTTCTCGGGTAAATAAGCCTCATCCAAAGCTGTATCTAGCTCAGAGTGCCTGCTAAAAGGCGCTCCATTACCCCTATACATGAAATAAACCAATCAACCCCACAAATGAAATACAGCAATCATCCCATGTATGAAATGCAGCAATAACCTCCATGTATGGAATGCACAAATCATCCAAATATATATAAAAGCAGTAATTTGTGTTTCAATAATAAAAGTGTGCCCTATGCAGCATATGCCCCCTTATACAATTACTTATAATCATTGGTGCCGGTGGGCTTCAGGATGTCTGCCTCTCTGCTCTCCCTCCTGATCACTGATGCTCAGTAGGGGAAATAATACTTGCCACTTCATTTGGATCTTTTCTTCTTCCCCATTCTTCTTCTCTTGAGCCTCGGTGCTGCCTCTCCCTTTGTGTTCTCACTTTTTGCTCTCTCGCTGTAATGCCACCATCACTTACATCGCTTCACTGCATCATTCTCTGGCTTTAGGTTTGAAGATAGTAAAAAAACAGCCTAGGTGATGCACTGCAGATTGGCTTAACCCGTCAGTCACATCAGTGGGGGAATGAGGCAGTCTTGTCCCATAAACACAGGGAAGCAATACTATTTTGTTCTGCAGAAGTGACAACAATGTTGCTAGTCCCCTGAAGAGTTCTCCCTTAACACTAGGGTTCTTCCAGTTGAGGATAGGTGGTGTAGTGGCTTGACTGACTAGTGATGATGTTACTTTACTGTTAGCAGAAACATTAGTGAATCAGCAACAGTTTAACCTTGCTTATGCCACCAGCAAGCCTGGATGCTATCATGTAAATACTTAGGAATAAGACTGTAAGGCTTGACAGGTTATGTCCCCAATCAGTCTCTATGCCCCAATCTAGTGCCACGGCTCTGAGCCCGGCCCACGGTCTTCACCTATATAGGCAAGCCCCCGCGTGAACCGGACACATTATTTGTCTCCTGACTACAGTTACCCCCAGGTCTTAATGTGCAAGGCATATAGATTGAAGTAGAAAGGACAATAACCTGCCAGAACCCCACTGAGGTAAGTATAATACAGTTCAATAGTTCATAAGTATCACACAGGACTAGTACCTTGATTTTAGGAGGATGAGGTCCTCAGCGTTGATTGCCAGTAATGACAGATAGTTCAGGGAACAGGCAGTGGCTGATGCAAGGCATATAGACTGAAGTAGAAAGGACAATAACCTGCCAGAACCCCACTGAGGTAAGTATAATACAGTTCAATAGTTCATAAGTATCACACAGGACTAGTACCTTGATTTTAGGAGGATGAGGTCCTCAGCGTTGATTGCCAGTAATGACAGATAGTTCAGGGAACAGGCAGTGGCTGATGCAAGCAGCAAGCGAGAGAGTTCAAGCAAGGTCAGCATGCAAGATTATCCAAGCAACAACCAAGAGTCTGTCCAGGCAGCAGGCAAGAGTGTCCAGGTAACAAGCAAGGGTCGGTCCAGGCAGCAGGCAAGAGTATCCAGGTACAAGCAAGGGTTAGTAAACAGCAGACAAGAAAGGTCAAATACAAGCCAAGGTCAATTCCAGATAGGTCAGATCATATGAGTGCACACCCAGCAACTAGCCACAGCTATGCTTATCACAGGCAACTTTCATACAATCAGTGGCCGGCCACATGCCGCACATCCAATCACAGCAGACGCACCTGCCAAGTGTCAACCGCACAGTCAGCTGATGCTTACCTGTCCACTGACCGCAGTCAGCTGTCTATTGTTTACCTTTGTGGAGGGCGTACTGAGAACGCGCCCTTCACCTATCAGGAAGCCTGTGTCCCAGCCTGCACATCATCAGTGGGGAACAAGCGCCGAGACCCGGAAGCAGTGGATTCTCCCCGTTACTTGACAGTAAAACGAAAGGAACAGCCGGCACCATCCAATATGCTCTTTTACTTTATTACCATTCATGTAGACCCCTTGATGGTAAATCCACATCTAATATTTATTTTTACAGCTGTTCTTCTATTTTATTTTATTTTTATTCTATTTTATTTTATTGTATTATCTCTACAGTCATTCTATCATTTCCATAGTCGTTTCAATACTAATCTCTACTGCATTGGATTATAGCATTATGTGTCCCCTTGACTGATGACAGATATATATAATAACAATATATCTTTGGATATGTAAATGGACCAAATGTGGAATATTTATGGTTATCTCTCAGCTTGTTACATTGTGCCATCACGCCTATACACCGCTAGCCTCTAGCATGTACATCACCATGGTAACACGGCTACGGCTGTGGTCTCCGTACAGGGAGACGGAAGGCCAGTCGATTGGTGGACTTTGTCCACGTGATCGGCTGGCGTAGGCAGTGACGTCGTCCTGCCGCTTGGTAGACGTACGTATTTCCGCGTACGCCTCCACTCCGTCTCCCTGGCAACGCAGTGACGTTGCATCTCCGCCCCCGCTCTCAGTTCCCCATCTGGTCCGAGACTCAGATGGGTGTGTCCATCGGCTCTGGCGTCGGGAGAGGCTGTTCCATCATGGCGTATAGATGTTTGGAGGCACAATGGCGGTGAGTTTTTCGATGTCTATTGGCTAGCTTAAAATAAATGAGGTTCCCCATCAGGTCCGCTCGTGATGTAGCGGACAGGGATTGGTCGCTCTGATCTTTGAGACCTTTGATTGGTCAGTTTATAACAATGATGTACTATATAAGAAATGTGTTAAGGTATGTACTTTGAGACTGTCAAGGCTTGATAAAGGGGCACGACATCGCTCCGAAACGT
This sequence comes from Hyperolius riggenbachi, assembly GCF_040937935.1. Lineage (NCBI taxonomy): Eukaryota > Metazoa > Chordata > Amphibia > Anura > Hyperoliidae > Hyperolius > Hyperolius riggenbachi. Next base: position 110,312,010 of record NC_090646.1, on the reverse strand, counting down.
CGCATTCTATTTACTATGACGGTCTTTTAATAAAGTAAAAGAGCATATTGGATGGTGTCGGCTGTTCCTTTTGTTTTACTGTTATACTCAGGTGGTGACTGAGTTTGCCTGGGCACATCCGCTTGACTACTACGTGGGGCTGTGCTTTTCTGCACTACTACTACCCCGTTACTTGACACAAACATCAGTATTCACAGGCAAGTTCCTTATAGACTGACAGTATTGTGCTATGCGGCACAGCCAGATTGACTTAGAATGCAGACTTCCCAGAATGCTGCAGGTAAGGGGATTATACTGATATCAATAGACAGACTTTGACTAGCTACATAAAAAAAAAAATGTTTTAATATTTCTTTTTTGAGAGTATCACTGGCCTAAACAGTTCATTTATCTTACATTTTTCAGGAGTTCTGCTTTAACCCTGGTTGCACTCAAAACAGCAGTCCATTGAATAGGAGCTTTCAACATTATGAGCATTTTTACGGTTATAGGTGCCATTAAAACTAATGGGTAGCAACTGGGTCATCGAGCCCTTGCTGCTGCAGGAAGAAGGAAAGAGGAATTACAATGATATCTAGACATAACAGCTCTAGACTGGGACATTTTGCTTTTGGACACTTTTAATTGTTCCATTCCCTATTCCTACATACAGATATCAGTAAGAGCAGCAGCAATAAGAATTCAATTTAAACTGATACATAAGGGGTTGTTATTGTCTACTGTCATTACCCTAAAGTCACTTATCACATCACTTGAACTAATCCAAAAGTCACTAGGGGTACATTGCTGTTTGCCAAAAAAGGTCCTCTGTTGACGTCTGTTGTGACCACGCTCTGTTTACACGACCAATGTAGCCAATGGCATACCCCACTTTCCAAATAGTGGACTTTACTTAACAATTTTTATTTATATATGTAATAGATAGCGGAGATGCCCGCCGCAGCGGTGAGCGGCATGGCGGCTGTCTCCGCATCTCAGCCTGCGGCCTCCGCCGCGCAATTACATGGTGGAGTTTTGCCTGGTCCTTCAGTTGCACATAGACTGAGGGCTACACGTGCGCGCGAGGCGACAGGACCTTTATGCGAATAGAAGGGGAGTCAGCTGAGCAGCCGGTCAGCTGACTCCAGTAGTGCTCCTGATTGGCTGAGTGACTGGGGCGGCGCTGTGGGGCGCTCTCAGTATATATAGGACCTGCCTGCCAGTAGCTCCTCGTCTGCTGTTGCAAATGCTACGTGTTAGCACTCAGACCGTAGTCAGATCCCAAAGTGTGCTAGAACCAGCAGGAGCTGGTGATCCACACTTAGTCAGATTCTGTTTATAGCTAAAGTACGAATTGAATTGTATTATTTGTTACGACCTTCTGCTAGCCTTGACTACTCTTCTGCTTACTGATTCTGTGCTTCTGCCTATCTGATCCTGTTGCCGACTCAGCCTGAACACTACTCTGATTTAGCCTTCTATCTTTGTACCGTATCTGTCCGTTTGTTGCCGAATCTGCTTGTCTGACTCTCCTGCCCTCACCAGTGAGCCTAGTCCCTGGTGAGGGATTCTCTGTACAGCTTAATCACCTGCTCCTCAGGTGACCAGTAGCTGCAGTACAGTCTGAATCACCCACTCCACGGGTGATCTGTATATGTTGTCTTACTGTGCACCACCCGCTCCTCGGGTGATCTGATTACTAGTTCATCTGCATCTCCGGCTTGCTGGAATGCTGATCCTTGTGTTCTATAGAGATATCTCCTTCTACTAGCTCCTCTGGGAAGTTGGTATCTCTATCTGTATTACTGTTGCACCAAACACCTATCTTTACATCAGGTTGTCCTGTGTCTCGCTATACTCGCATTATTGGTGATTCTGCAGATCACTACATAATCAGGTATAGCATCTGTATTATTGGTGATACTGCAGATCACCAATAATCAGAAAATCTGTTCTTGCTGACACCAATCGTTACACTATATTTTAATTATAATAACATAATATATAATTTTTATTCAATTTCAAGATAAGTATGAAGCGTACAAACAGGGCATAAAGGTGTATTTTCATACTCCTAAATTACAACATTTAATAACAAGGAGTATATAAACACCATCCAGTTAAGGAAACAAAGAGAAAAGAGGAATTGCGGGTAGTAACAACACCATTATTGTTTAAACTGCAGTATAATAAAACAACCACAAGATGTCACTGTAAAATGTAAAGCGTTGCAATACCCTCTACTTACACTTACTTACAGTAGGTAGTAGAAATCTGACAGGTGACAAGTTTGGACTACTCCATCTCTTCATGGGGGATTCTCAGGGATTTATTTATTTTCAAAAGCACTTAGTGAATGGCAGTTGCTCTATCCAACTGCGAAAAAACTGTGTAGTGAACAGGGAAGCTGTCCAGCATCATTGTTTAGCCACTTCTGTGCCAGGGGGGTTAATTGCTGATCGGTGATGCGTGGGCTCTCCAGCCCGCAGCACCGATCAGCTGGCAGCCAGGGCGATCAGACTTTCCCCCTTTTTTCCCCACTAGGGGGATGTCCTGCTGGGGGGGTCTGATTGCCGCCGGCTGCATGCGCTTGCGGGGGGGGGCTCTCTTCAAAGCCCCCCTCCGCAGCGCTCCCTGGCCTCCTTCCCCTTCCCTCCCTCTCTCTACCTTTGTGAGCGGCGCAGGACGGAATTCCGTCCTGCGCCGGATAGGATAGGCTTCAGCCTATGAGGTGCCGGCGGTCCCCGGCCAATCAGAGGCCGGGGATCGCCGATCTCTGCCACGGCGCTGCTGCGCAGCAGCGCCGTTTACATGTAAACACCGGGGAAGATCTTCCCCGTGTGTTTACATTTACCCTGCGAGCTGCGATCGGCGGCTCGCAGGGTGTTCACGGAGACACGCTCCGTGAACTGACATGGAACGGCCGCTCAAACGAGCGGCCGTTTCCATGGCATCCACTTCAGGATTCAGGGGCGTAGTTATGCGTACGCCGAATCCTGAAGTGGTTAAATCCTTTTTAGGGAAATCTTTATAAAGAACTAGTACACCTAAGCCCATTTTAAAACAGACTGTAGGTCTATCTAGCCACCACCAGTCAGTGTGCGCACCCGCCCGTCTGCTCGCCCCCCCTAGCCCTGTCCTCCTCCTGCCCCAATGGCTACAAATGCGCAGTAGCCAAAACACATGGGACACAGGGACAGGAGGATGACGCAGGGAAAGGTAGGGTTTTATTATATAGGATAAAAGCCTTGCTGAGAATCCCGTATGAAGAGATGGACTAGTCTAAAACCTGTTGCTTCTGTCGCATTTCTACTACCTACTGTAAGTGACAGCAACATAGGAGAAAAGCAATTTATGGCTCATTTTACTCTGGAAAAAATGTACTTATTTGTTTATGTTTACACATATTTTCAATTTTACAATTTTTTTGCTATAGGGCCCCTTTAATTAACATATCATTTGTCCGTGGAGATTTAGATTGCGACAAACTTAGCAGTTTATATGGTACTGCTGATCAAATCTTTATTAGTACAGAGTTCATCACAAAATTAACAAGCTTTGGACTGCATGGAGATGGTCCTGCAAAGTGATGAACCCTTATAACAGTGGCAATCATTTAAGCTAATTGCTACGCTTTATAAATAATGTAATCTCCAAAAATTGCAGAAATAATGATACTTTTTTCTGCAGATGGTAACGGTGAAAAATGGATAACCATACCTCCAAACACGGTGGCAAAAATGGACATGGCCAAACATGATGTGGGTGGAGCCAAATACTAGCAGTTTCTAGGCTAAATTGCACCCAGGGCAAGGGCGTAAAATGCGCCCCCAATGTGGAGACAGGTATAAGTGCCTGCAGTATAGGTAGCCAGCTATAGGTCCCCCCAGTATAAGTAGTCCATATAGTTGCCCCTAGTATAGGTTATTACTATTATTATTATTATTATTTATTGTATTTATAAAGCTCCAACATATTACGCAGGTTAGATAGGTAGGTGCCTCCAATATGGGTAGCCAATATATTTGACCCAGTATAGGTTAGATAGGTAGGTGCCCCCAGTAAAGGTTAGATAGCTAGGTGCCTCCAGTATAGGTTAGATAGATAGGTATGTGCCTCCAATATAGGTAGCCAGCATAGTTGCCCCCAGTATAGGTTAGCTAGTACAGTTGCCCCCAACATAGGATAGATAGGTAGGTGTATACAGTATAGGTTAGATAGGTAGGTACCCCTCAGTATAGGTTACATAGGCAGATGGCCCAAGTATAGGTTAGATAGGTATATGCCCCAGTATAGGTTAGATAGGTATATGCCCCCAGTATAGGTTAGATAGGTATATGCCCCCAGTATAGGTTAGATAGGTATATGCCCTCAGTATAGGTTAGATAGGTATATGCCCCCAGTATAGGTTAGATAGGTATATGTCCCCAGTATAGGTTAGATAGGTATATTCCCCCAGTATAGGTTAGATAGGTATATGCTCCAATATAGATTAGATAGGTATATGCCCCCAGTATAGATTAGATAGGTAGATGTCCCCAGTATAGGTTAGATAGATATATGCCCCAGTATAGGTTAGATAGGTATATGCCCAAGTATAGGTTAGATAGGTATATGCCCCTAGTATACATTAGATAGGTATATGCCCCCAGTATTGATTAGATAGGTATATGCCCCCAGTATAGCTTAGATAGGTATATGCCCCAGTATAGGTTAGATAGGTATATGCCCCCAGTATAGGTAGGAGGTTGTGTGCAGTGGTGGGGGAGCGGGCAGAGAGAAGTTCCTCCTTACCTGCCTCCATCGGCACCCAGCTTCTATCCACTTCCTGTCCCGGTGCGCGTCGCATTGGTAACTGCGCCCCCTATGACGACATGCAGTTACGTCACCACAGGGGGCGCTGTTACCATAGCGACAGATCCTGGAACAGGAAGTAGTTAGAAGCTGGCAGGATCGAGGCAGGTAAGTTGAAACTTCTCTCTGCCCACTCCCCCGCCGCTGCCCACACCCTCCTGCCGCTTCGCCTGCCACCACCTGCAGAGCAAGGCCCCCGCAATGTGAGGCCCCAAGCGGAGGGGGGGGGGTGCCTTTGTATGCTGGCGGCGCCCCTGGTAACTATTTTTACTTTTATTGCTAAACGGACATCACAGAAATCAAGCAACACAACTTTCAATGTGGCTGGGCTCAAATTCAACAGCCTCTTATAACAGTACATGTCTGCATTAGATCCTATCAATGTTATTCACAACCTGCCCTTCACAATTCAGTGTTAAGCCTTCTAACCATAAAAATTATTTTTATAACATTTCACTGAGCAGGTCAGAGGAATGCCTCTCTAGCTGATTCCATCAGATTGTGTTTACATGATCCACTTGCAAAGATGTATGTTGGCTTGCGTTCTCTTCCCTAGACCCATAAAGCTATGCCATCACGGGGGACTGGCAAAGCATACATTTCAAAACCCTGCCACTTATTTTGGCATGGCGTAAAGGGGAGAGCAAAAAAACCTGGTTGATGGACCATTTTATTGCAGTAGCAGAATATTGGTATAATCTAATAACCCTCCCCGACAACTAATAACGCTCCCCTCAGACAACTAATAACCTTCCTTCCCGGGCAACTAATAACCCTCCTGGAAAACTTATAATCTCTTCCCCACACCTAACCTTAACCCACCCAAGGCAGAAAATGGTTTCCCACTAAATTAAAGTGCTAAAGTGCTTTGGGGCTGAATCCACTTAGGGAGTGCTCCACAAGCTACCAGGATCACTAGGGAGCATTGCCCAAAGACTCCTTACTGTTTTATGTACTGGCTTGAGACAGAGATTGAATATCAAAGGCTATAGCCTTACCAGTATGCTATCCAGCTGACCTATGGCTCTATGGGGATAGGGAGATAGGGCTACTACTGGTACCAGGGGCGTGGCTTGGATCCTAAGAGATCTGGGGCACTCCAGCCAGAAAATGGATGGGTGTGGCAATGCTCAAGAATGTGGGCGTGGTCATAGGTGGATCCAAATTTACATGATCTTTACAGCGGTCTAAGTAGGCCTGCCCAGCAGAATACAAAAAAAACCCCTCAAATGCAGCATCCTACCTAATAAAACTCCTGTGTCCTCCTCCTGTGTCCATGCTTCTTACCACCACACATGCGCAGTACGCGGGCGGCCATTGGGACAGGAGAAAGATGGGGCCAGGGGGGTGTAATGATCTGCTCTGCTGTCTGCACAGGCAGGCAGCTTTTTGACCATTTTTTAGGTCTGTATGCTGCAGGTCCCTGGAAAGGAGACCTGTCTTCATTCTGCAAGTTTCAGAGCTGCTGTTCTGCTAAGGGATTTGCATCCACTTGTCATGCAAATTGCTTATCTGTTTCCTTTGAAGGCTTGCAGTATAAATACCAGTTCCTCCCAGAATTCCCTGCTAGTCATAAAGGTTTGGTTCTGCTGGACTTACCTTGAGTTTCAGCCCCTCTGCTGATTGTTTGTGAATATTCTAGTGTAGTTAATATTGGGGAGTGCATCTTGCATTCTCTATAGTGCAGTCAGGCTTTGTATTATTTGTACTGTTTATTCCTGTGCTGTTTTGTCTGGTCCCTGCGATTGTACTGTCGTCTGCGGCGGCTGGCAGTAAATAGTTTGGTCTCGTTCCTAGATCGCATTTACCCTGGCGGTAGAGGCGGTGGTGGATCTCATTTGTCTGTCTTGGAGTATAACCTTAGCTATAGTTGCTACTGGTTACTCCTTTAGTCTGTCTTGTCCAGCACAAACGCTTGCTGTTGTCTGGTGGGAGGCAACCGATTAGCAAGCGTTCACGTTATTTGTCTGTCGTCATTGTTAGGTTTATGTGTTAGTTAGGGTTGGTACGTTTTGTCGCTGTTGCGCTTTTCGTGCGGTGACCGTACCGTTAACGCTCTTGCCTCTGTTGCGCATATCGTGCGGGGACCGCGTTCAGGTAGTTCGTTTGTTATTTTCTTTGACGTTCAGATTGTGGTTCTTTGCTGTGTCTTCCCTACTCAGTCACGCTTCAGTCTTGTGTCTCTATTAGCAATCGCCATTCTGGCGATTGCTTTCTCACTTTGGTTTTTGCTGTTGTATGTCAACCGTCGCCGGGTGGCGACTGGATTGGTAGACATACATACATTCTGTCTCTGTGCTCACTCTCTCTCTAGGGGCTATCTTGCCCTGTATTGCTTCACCTCGTACAATTTCCATCTGACATCTGTGGCAGTGCAGAGGGGTTATTCATCTGCACTCCACAGCTCCATTTGCTGGTGGGAATTCCTCTCTACAGGTGCATTGCACCAAAGCTGGGTTCTGTTATTTAAATGCTTGTGGAGGATTACCGCAGTGTCGGCCCACATCTTGTGCGCTGACCACGGAGATAATTCCCCAATCGTTACAGGGGGCAGGTAAAGTGCACCAAAGTGCCCAGCATACCCTCGAATGATGCACCATAGCTCCATAGCTCCTAGCATGCCTGCCATTGCTGCATCACAGCTGACTCTGCCTGGAAGACATTTGAGGCACCCCAGAATAGATCTTTGAGGCTAGCAACGCCCCTGACTGGTACTAAGGAATACCCAGACCCCTCATGGTGACCCAGTTCCACCTTTGGTATGGTGTGGTGAGCTTATTAGCTACAGGCTCACTATACAGCAGTGGTTCTGGATTTGAAGCCTTGCTTTCAGGGGCATAAAGAGATGTTTTACATATTTGGTAGTGATGCATCATGGGAAGCCGCAGTTCACTTACAGCTGAATTATCACAAATACCTTCTGTTTTAAGAAAACAAAATTACATTCAGCATTTTTAATAGAGGGCCTATTAGTCTCTTTAAAGTGTACCCAAGGTGACATGATGAGATAAACAGGTGTATGTTGAGGACAGCACATATTAATAACCAGGCTGTTTTATTCTGCCTGAAAGAGTTTATTTTTGGCAAATTACAGCCCTAAAAGTTGTCCTGGCAGAATTCAACTTCTGAGTGCAGGGTGAGCTAGAAATAAGGTCAATAGTTTGTGTCTTTTCACTCAGGGACACTTAATAGGCTGGCACGGAGCAGAGACAACAAAACGTTAAATCTACTTTGTAAATCTGCAAATATAAAATAAAATCATGGGATATCTAAAAAGTCATTTTTAGGAGTAGTAGGATAAATACAATTGTTTATCTCATCAGATTTGTTCACCCTCATCTCATTACTTTAAAAAGAAGCGCAAGAGTCAAGACTACAAATCTACTCAGCAGCACTGAAAAGGCTTGGTGTTTCTTTAACAGTTTCACAGCATCATAACTTTGTTTTTCTTACCCAAGCCTCATTTTTAGCAGCACAGAAGAAAACTGCCTGGGCATTTTCCCCCTAATGCTGTGCAAAGCATGATAGGATCCCTGATGTTGTTGTTCTCCTTCTGCTGTTTTGGCGCTAATTTGTTTTTTTCAATTTTGAATTTGAGATTTGAAGCCTAGCGTGTGCAGCTGTTAGGGGTGATCAGGGCACAGGACAGTTGGAACTGTCTCATGCTCCCTGTCACCTCCTTTCAACCAAAAAGATGGCTGCCCCCATGAAATCACAAACATTTCCCTGTTCTTTTAAAACAGGGTGGGTAAGAGATTACATTACCTATCTATTTTAATTAACATAACTAATGTAACTCAATGACAGTATGTTTGTTTAGGGGGAAGTTCCTATTTAAGCTCATTATACTTTCCAGGTGGTTTTGTGTCACTATGAGCTGTCTGGTTATTCAATATGTATCCAGCAGTGTCTCTTTGTATTCTACTACAGTGATGATACACAATATAAACAGGGTTTAAAAAGTTGGCACAGGTCACCTGACCTCTATTTTCTAGTTAAAAAAGGGTATTTGGGCTTCAGAGAGAGACAAGTAGACACGCAAATAATTTTGGAAACTCTTCATACACTGACCTCTACAGCTATGCTCTTATAGAATCTTCTTGTTGAGAAGGCATATAAGATTTAAAGTCACATAAAAGCTGTGCCTTGGCTAATGAGATATTATCTTTATATTTATTCCAGCTTTATTCTAGTACTATTCTCAAATGAGTTTTTTAGGAAAGATGAAGGTTTTCTGTGCGAGACAATATTGAATCATGAACAGTATTAGCAATTTTACTGCCAAAGAAATGTACCTCATAACATAAGTTGCTAGATTACAACTGGGCAGCTATCTTGCAAGAAAAGTGCAGGATGCCATGTTAATTATTAAAAATATATAAAAATCGATCATATTGATGCACATTTTGCTGATTGAACTGTGTCCTAGTCTCAATGGCCTCAATTCTGGTATGCTTAGCGTCAGTTTTACCACATACACAGTATTTTACTGCATGTGGTAAAAGCAGTTTGCTATTCTGGTAGATTTTTGTCATAATTTACCAAATGCGGTAAATTATGTCATAAAATGTGCAGTATTTTGCAATATTTTACCAAAAACGGAATTCTCATGGAAAATAGGGAGAGTGTTAACACATAATTTACCAATCAGTTTAAGAACTGCTTGCACCTGGGGGTAAAGTCAAGTTGTATGCATTCTGCAGTTTTTAGTTGAGTTCCTATTCAGTTCCTGTTCCATAGTGCATCATTAGGGTCAACTTTGACCCGCTACATCACAGTCAGCAGCCACATTGTAGCCGGTCAGGCTACACTCCCTCCTGGAGCCCCTCCCCCTTATAAAAGGCAGGCAGCGTCAGGCATTGGACTCACTCCTGTGCCTGCAGTAATTAGAGAAGGGAGAACTGCTGCAGACTCTCATAGGGAAAGCTTAGTTAGGCTCTTGTAGGCTTGTTAGCTTGCTCCTTGCTGATTCTTATTGCTAAAAAAGCACCCCTCAACAGCTCTTTTGAGAGCTAATCTTGTTCTTGTGATCTATTTTTTTTTGTGTGGCCCACTTGCATTATATACAGCCCTGTCAGTCTTTTGCAGATGGCCAAAGGCCCCTTGGTGATAATTACTACTGTGCCAGGTGCAGATTAGTAATACCCATTACTGCATATAACTACCTGTTGTTCACAGTGCACCCACCTACCTACGTGAGCGCATGCAGTGTCACTGTGCCTGTCCGGTACCTGTCTGTGTGTGACAGGTGCACATTGTAATACCCATCACTGCATATACCCACCTGTTCACTTTAGTGCACCAACCTACCTACGTGAGCGCACGCAGTGTCACTGTGCCTGTCCGGTATCTGTGTGTGTGTGTGTGACAGGTGCACATTTGTAATACCAGTCATTGCATAATTGTTCACAGTACCTGTGTGACCGCAAGCTGTGTAATATACCACTCCGAGCATGCCTGTTAACTGCACCTGCATGGCAGCTGCACATTGTATTGTAATACCTGTCACTGCATACCTTTCACTGCACCTGTGTGACTGCACATTGTATTAGTCAAGTTAGTGCATATCTTTCACTTCATCTCCCCCCGATATGGACAAAACAGGTAGAGGCAGAGGCAGGGGCAGACCCAGAGGCAGGCCACCCGGCAGGTCTGTTCGAGGTCGTGCTGACGTGATTTAGTGCGACCCTGGCCCAAAGTACAGTGCTCAGAAGAAGGCATGTCCCATCAACTCCCAAGATTGTTAGGACGTGGTTGACTATTTAACACAGAACACCTCATCTTCCGCAGCCACTACTACTAGCACCACATCCGCTGCATTTGACACTTCACAGGAGTTATTTGGTGGGGAAATCACTGATGCACAGCCATTCTTGTTACAACAAGATGAAGGTGCTAAGCAAGTTACACCACCTCATATGTCTGAGTTAGGCGACACTATGGACGTAACGTGTGAGGAGGATAATAATGAAGTACCTGCTGTTGGTGCAGTTTATGGGTTGTCTGAGGCAAGCGAAGCTGGGGAGGATGATTATGATGATACGGATGCCACGTAGGTTCCCAATAGAGGAGATGAACAGGGGGAAAGTTCAGAGGGGGAGTCAGAGAGGAGTAGGAGGAGACGAGTTCCTGAAAGAAGCAGGGGGAGCTCGTCATCAGAAACAGCTGATGGCAGTGTCCGGCACCATGTATCGCCACCTATGGACAGCCAGCCAGCCAACATGCCCTTCAATGTCAGCTGCTAATGCCAGCATAGTGCCATCACCCCAGTGGGGCTCAGTGGTTTGGAAGTTTTTTTATGTGTCTGCCTCAGATCAGAGCAATGCCATCTGTTCTCTCTGCCTCCAAAATTTGAGCCGTGAAGAGGCCAACACCCAAGTAGGGACAACTGCCTTACGAAGGCACATGCAGAAAAGGCACAAATTGCAATGGGAAGAGCACCTGAGCAAAAGCAGCACACAAAAGAAAAGCCACCCTCCTTCTCTTCCTCCTTCAGGTGCAGCATCTTCAGCCGCTTTTTCCCTTCCACCTTTACAGCCACCCTCCTCCACTCCGCCTCTGACCTTGAGCGGTTCCTGCTCCTCTGCCCACAGCAGCCAGGTGTCTTTGAAGGAAATCTTTGAGCGGAAGAAGCCAATTTCTGTCAGTCACCCCCTTGCCCGGCGTCTGACAGCTGGCTTGGCAGAACAGTTAGCTCACCAGCTGTTATATTACCATACCATATGTTACCATACCAGCTGGTGGACTTTGAGGCCTTCCGTAAATTTGTGGCCATTGGGACACAGCAGTGGAAGATACCAGGCCATAATTATTTCTCTAAAATGGCGATACCCAAACTGTACTGCGAAGTTGAGAGGCAAGTGGTGTCATCTCTGGCACACAGCGTTGGGTCAAGGGTCCATCTGACCACGGATGCCTGGTCTGCCAAGCAAGGTCAGGGCAGGTAAATTACTTACACAGCCCATTGGGTCAACCTGGTGACCGCTGACAAGCAGGGAGTACATGGCTGTGCAGCGGACCAACTTGTGACACCTCCACGGCTTGCAGGCAGGCCTCCTGCCACCTCCTCTCCTTCTGCTACATTCTCTTCGCTGTCATCATCCTCCTCCTCCTTGGATGAGTGGCAGTTCAACTTTACTGGTGCTGCGATCTCCTCTCCAGCTACACAGCCCCATCTCCCCAGGGCCTATGCTGCATGCCAGGTACGATGGTATCACGCCATTTTAGACATGTCTTGCCTCAAAGCGGAGAGTCACACTGGAGCAGCTCTCCTGGCTGCTCTTAAACAGGTGGATCAGTGGCTGACCCCACACCAGCTGGAGATCGGCAATGTGGTGTGTGACAATGGCAGCAATCTCCTTTCTGCTTTGAATTTGGGAAAGCTGACACATGTACCCTGCATGGCACATGTGCTGAATCTAGTCATTCAAAGATCCTGAAGCAGGCCAGGAAGGTGTGTGGGCATTTCAGGTGGTCTTACACGACCATGGCACACTTTTCCAATATTCAGCGGAAAAACAAGTTGCCGGTGAGACGCCTGATTTGCGATAGCCCGACTCGCTTGAATTCGACCCTCCTTATGTTCTCTCACCTGCTAGAACAGGAGAAAGCCATCACCCAGTACCTCTACAACTACAATAGAAGGACACACTCTGGGGAGATAAAGATGTTCTGGCCCAACCAACAACTGGACACTCATGCGAAATGCATGCAGGCTCGTGTGACCGTTTGTGGAGGTGACCAACCTGGTGAGACGCAGTGAAAGCACCATCAGCGACTTGATCCCGTACGCTTTCTTCCTGGAGTGTGCCGTGCGTAGAGTGGTGGATCAACCTGTGGAGAAGCGTGAACAGGAACAGTTACAGGAGGAAGCGTTGTGGGATCAATTCTCATCAGAACCAGATGTTTCCTCAACACCTGTGGCAGCACAGAGGGGGGAGGAGGAGGAAGAGTCATGTGGGGAAGAGGAGTCAGACTCGGATGATGAGGAAGGTGTTTCTTTGGAGAAGGAGGAGGAGGCGGCAGCGGAAGAACAACCGCAGCAGGCATCGCAGGGGGCTTGTGCTGCTCAACGTTCCCGTGGTATTGTTCATGGCTGGGGGGAGGAGGAGGACTTACCTGACATCACTGAGGAAGAGCAAAAGGAGATGGATAGTACGTCTGGATCCAACTTTGTGCAGATGGCGTCTTTCATGCTGTCCAGCCTGTTGAGGGACCCCCATATGAAAAAACTCAAGGGGAATGAGCTGTACTGGGTGGCCACGCTACTAGACCCTCGGTATAGGCACAAAGCGGCGGAGATATTTCCAAATCACCAGAAGGCAGAAAGGATGCAGCACTTGCACAACAAGCTGGCAACTATGCTTTACAATGCGTTTAAGGATGATGTCACAGCACAGTGCAATAAAAGCACCACTGCCAGTAATCCTTCTCCCATGTCCACGCAGGCAAGGACAGGACGCTCCAGCGATCTCATGGTGATGTCAGACATGCGGACATTCTTTAGTCCAATGCCTCACCATAGCCCTTCCGGATCCACCCTCCACCAACGCCTGGAAAGGCAGGTAGCCGACTACCTGGCCTTAAGTGTGGATGTAGACACTATGAGCAGTGATGAACCCTTGGACTACTGGGTGTGCAGACTTGACCTGTGGCCAGAGCTGTCCCAATTTGCCATCCAACTTCTGTCTTGCCCTCCCTCAAGCGTCCTTTCAGAAAGGACCTTCAGCACAGCTGGAGGCATTGTCACTGAGAAGAGAAGACGCCTAAGTCACAAAAGTGTTCAGTACCTCACCTTTATCAAAATTAATGAGGCATGGATCCTGAGGGCTACTGCCCGTCCCAAGACTAAGTCAGTCCCCACACACAGTATCTCTGCCTGCACGCCATGTGACTGCCTGCCCCAAGACTAAGTCGCTCCCCACACAGCACCTCTGCCTGCAGGCCGTTTGACTGCCTTCTCTGCCACCACCAACAGGGTCCAGGACTGCAGGTGGATTCTACTAGCAGCGGCCGCTATAATAATTTTTCTGGTGCGTGTACATGCCTGCCTAATTTTTCTGGCTGCACTGCAGCTGCAACAGCATAACAAAAGGCATGTACATGTGCCAATTCCCCTTCGTGATCATTACTTTGCCGCGGTGAAGGGGCTTGCGTATCACAATGAAGCAACGACCGGAAGCTATATGAGTGTCTCGGAGGGGGGGGGGGGGGGTTGGGGGCTTCATTTCGGACAGACCAAATTTGATCAGCTGGACAGTCACTGTTGTTCTATCATTGAGCTACCACAGCCCGGCGACCATATGGGCTTGAACACAGCCACGGCCTACACTCTCACCATGGTGCGCACCAGTCCAGCATGGCCGTCACCACACAAACAGCTGTGTGCAGTGCGTTGCACAGTGAGTTTGGTGTGTCAGTGTGAAGCAGTACACTAATTACACTACCTGATTGATGTATACACGTGCAAGATGTTAAAGCACTTTAGGCCTGCAATAAAGCATTCAATGTGATTTCTGCCCTTAAAACGCTGCTTTGCGTCAAATCCAGATTTTTCCCCGGGACTTTTGGCTTCTATTGCACTCATCCATGCAAAAACTCAGATGTTAGACCCCTTGAAACATCTTTTCCATCACTTTTCTGGCCAGCCCAGCATAAGTGTTTCTAGTTTTCAAAGTTCACCTCTCCATTGAAGTCTATTGCGGTTTGCGAAAGTTTGCGTGTACCGAACTTTTGCGGAAGTTCACGTTCGTGAATCCCTACCCGAAAATCGGAGGTTCGGGCCATCTCTATTTACCGCTGAAATACTGCACTTTTACCATATTTTCTGCACTGTTTATTACACTTTTTTCCACATTTTCAAAAAAGCAGAATTACCCCCCCAAAAAAAGAAAATACTGATTGCGGTATTTTGCCAACAGAAAAATATTTACCCCACATAGCTACCAGTATTGAGGCCAATGTCTTTATTCATTAATGTTAGCTCTTCTCTGGTCTCCTCCTTTCATCTACTGACGCCAAAGGACAGGAATCCTGGCCAACCAGAATATTCATACTAGTTCTGGGTTGCCCAGTGCCATAATTTACCCTTTAATGGTCATTTAACTTTACACCATCACAGGCCTAGGCTTTAAGAGCCACATGATTTCTAGTTATGCCTCTGGACTCACTAATATCTACTCATCTATAGGCAGCTTTACAACTATTCAAATACAAGCCATTATTTTTTAGCGATGCAGGAAATCCTCTTAATATCGCTCCAGCCTTGTTTGCGAGGCTGCTATCGCGGAAGCATCTTCTTATTTTAAATGCTTATCTGCGTATTTATATCTTATAACTCTCCGCTTGCTAATAAGTCTAGCACGCCAATGTCCCATTTCTAATTTGCATATCCAAATTATATCCGCGTAACTCATCACGCCGAACGGGCAGCGGAAGCCTTTCCCAAGTAATTAAAGCCATCTAAAAAATCCAACCAGCCAGATTTAAGTTTCATATTTTTTTGTTGCTGCGGAATTCTCATTTTAATGATTCCATTAAGCGCATCTGAAAATACCGTATAGCATAAGAGAACATGCCTTTCTTCTCTGATTATGTGTAATGTGGCTCTGGTTACTCCTGATTTGCAATTTACTGGAAAGACGACAAGGCCCGGACAACTTAAGAGGGTCAAAGCCGTGACATTGAGGTATTGCATTACATTATAGTTGTTCAATGCTCGGTTGTTCTTTATTATTGATATGTATTTCAGACCTGAGATATATTTTATTACGGAATACAAAGGAGGGGGAAAAAATTGCATTTTCGTTCTTTTGTTACCGCGACTCCCACAAGGGCAAAACAAAAATGTGTAATGCAGCAAATGGCCCGCTCTCTGCACACATGTGCTAATTAAAGTAATGATACTGTGTAAATGACAAGACAAGAGAAGTAGCAGAGAGTAAACAAGGCAAGGATGAATAATGATAGTGGTGTAGAGGACACAAGCTTGCATTAGCATTAATGCAGAGAAAGTAAATGTCAACAGTAAAAGAGCTGTGGGGTTTTTTTTTCGACAAAGTCTATAACCAAATCTGGGATTTGTTGCCAAGTTATTTTGGAGAATGTGTGGCCATCCTTGAACTCAGCAAGTGGCTGGATTGTGCCATAACTCATAAGGTGACTTTACCTTCACACTGGCAGATAGATGTAAAAAACGGGTTGCTTTATTAAGACCGTTAAAAGAAACTAGTCTGCAAAATAGGAAAAGTGAAGAAGTATGAAAGATGTGCTTACAAGGCTAAACGCATGTACAGATATATGACGACGAGCAGGAACAAGTATGTGCCTGCTGTTTTATTTCCATGCTCTGTAGGCTTTGTGTAGGACATGTTTTAGTTCTGGGACCTCTGTCTGTGGAAGAAGAGAATTAATTTCCTTTATTACTCAGCAAAGTAGGTGATTGAGGTGCAATTTGCAGCTATGTGGTGTCAGAGGGTTAGTGGCAGGAAAACAACACAAAGGGGGTAAGAGGCGCCCAGGAAACAATGAAACAGAGTTAAAACAGCTAAAAATAAAATAAACACAGGTGGTTTACTAACCACTAGTTTATATAAATATGAAATTGAATAAGTACAGTCAAGGCGTTTCCTGGGTCTGCTCCAACTTCCTCAGGCCAAATAAAGTGCCAGAGATGTATCAGAGCCTGTTACGGAGCGCTCTAGCCGGACACCCCAGTGGAGTTGGGATTATAGATCTCCACTTTCTTTCAGCGGTTGGTTGCCACTTATGCAACCCTTCTCTGAGAGTACCCTAGTTCCTTTTCTTTTTACATCTTTCAACATCTTCAAGAAGGCCCTCAAATCTCACCTTTTCACTCTGGCCTACCACCCCTCATAATTGCTTCAAACCCACAGCTGAACTTTTGTCCCCTACCTTTTGTGTACCTACCTCTCCCTCTAGATTGTAAGCCTTTGGGCAGGGTCCTCCTCCTTTTGTGTCCTACCTGATCATGCACCTCCGTTACTGTGCACCCATGCTATGGATCTGACGGAACCCAACTTGCCTAATCTCCATGCTCCATCCAGTGACTGACTAAGCATTACCTTGTACTCATACTGTGCTGTGTGATCTGGTTTTCTTGTATTCCTGTATTGTCATATTGCTGTATGACACCCCTAAATATTGTCTGTAACCTAAATTAATGTCCAGCGCTGCGTAATATGTTGGTGCTTTATAAATACAATAAATAATCTTCTTGTGGCATACTGCACCATTTGTACTCCTGTTGTCTGTGTTTTTTTTTGTTTTTTTTTTAGAATGTTTGGTCACGCTATTGTGTAGTGTCAGGTAAAGCACAAGGAATGGCTGCAGTGTAGCTGAACTCATATAGCTGTAGGGACAGTGAACTTTTAGCCAGTATGGGGCAACAGGGTTTCCGATAGGTGAACTCATATAGTGGTTGGAAAGGTGCACAGATCAGTTGCGAGTTCTACTACAGTGTAGCCAGACTCACATAGTGGCAGGATTTGCAGGTTAGCATGAGGGGAGGGGAATGGGTTTGGCTATTATATAGCTGAGCCCCAAGGGTAAGTGTTTGACAGTAAGGTAGTGGGAATTGGGAAAGGAGGTTGGTGTTAGGTAAGGAGAGGAAGATTTGGGCCTGATGCACTATATGCTAGTAAAGTTGTCTTGCGCAGGTAGCATACAGTGATTTTACCGGTACAAGCGCTGCAAGAACACTACCATTAAACTCATTAGCGCCACATGCATTACTTGGTTGACATGTGCGTTGCTATAGTAACAGGTGGCTTGACACACGTTACCATAGCAAAGTGCACACTACCATAACAACGCACATGATAATATGGCTATGTGCATAATGCTAATGGGCGATGTTCTTGCAGCGTTAGTACCAGTAACATTACCGTGCACTTCCTGTGCATGGCAACGTTAAGGGAGAGCATGCAGAGATTTTTGATGTTATAAAAATATCAGTACTATCAAGTGCCCCAAATCATCCACGGTGATGATAAATTCACCTCTTTCCCACTGTTTAGTGTGAATGCCTTGTAAGCTCCAGTGAATCTTTGAAAGTTTTTATTTACCCTTTTGTGTAATATTTTCCTTTGGAATCAGAAACAGTTTTTTGCCTCTTTTTAGGGTTTTCAGTTGCTACAAACTAAATGTTACTCAAATGAAAGAAGACAAAAATGAGCTACTGACATTCCAAAGATTCTTCTTTTAAACACTAGGAAAACTAGAGAGATATTTCTGTTTCACATACAAAGGTCAGCAATTTCAAACATGAATTAAAGTAAAAAAAAAAGGTGTAGAAAAAGCATGCAAGCCTGTATTCAGTGAGTCATTACTGTTCAGTAGGGCTGAGGTAGCCTGCAACAGCCACTTGATTTACAGCAGATTTGTCACATCTGTGAGCTGGTGGCCTGGTGCTGCATTGCACTTAAGCCCCATCTACACTATGGGACATTGCAGCGATCCGGTGGCTCGATTAGCCGCCGGATCGCCTCTTCCACGTGCCCGCGCGTCCCCGCTCGCCGCGTGTGCGCCGCATTCAATTCCCCGCTCGTCCCCGCTGGCGCCGCTTATCTTCCACTCGATTCCCTGCCATTGTCCCCTCGTGGGGAGCGAGCAGGGAATCGGCGGTGCGGAGATCCGTCCTGTCGGATGTTATCAATCGAGCCGCATCAGCGGCTCGATTGATAAGGAGCATCGCGGCCGCATCTACTCATGTAGATGCGGCTTTAGAGCAGTGCTCATTATCTCATGCAGTTATCTGAGCCTGCTGGCCTCTTTTCCCATAGAATAAATGAATAGGGATGATCAATGAGATGCAAATCATTCATGTAAAGTATATGCAGCTTAAACTTGGACCAATAAAAACTGACAGGAAGTTATTCTGATTGGTCCAATATCAAGCAGCATATATTTAACAGAAAATTTGAATGTTAGGAGAAATTATTTCCATCTCATTGATCGCCCCTAGTGCTGAACATGGTCAGCTCTTAAAGAGACTCCGTAACAAAAATTTCATCCGGTTTTCTTCCATCCTACAAGTTCCAAAATCTATTCTAATGTGCGCTGGCTTACTGCAGCACGTTCTACTATCACCATCTCTGTAATAAATCAACTTATCTCTCTCCTGTCAGACTTGTCGGCCTGTGTCTGGAAGGCTGCCAAGTTCTTCAGTGTTATGGTTCTGTGATGCATCTCCCCCCTCCAGGCCCCTCTCTGCACACTGCCTGTGTGTTATTTAGATTAGTGCAGCTTCTCTCTGCTCTATTATCTTTTACAAGCTGGATAAATCGTCCTCTGAGCTGGCTGGGCTTTCACATACTGAGGAATTACATACAGGCAGAGCTGTCTGCACTCTGCAGGAAGAAACAGCCTGACACTTCAGTGGAAGATAGCTGCAGGGGGAAAGAAACACACAAATGATCTCTTGAGATTGAAAAGGAAGGCTGTATACAGCCTGCTTGTGTATGGATGTATTTTCTATGTGTGGACATACTGTACATCAACCTACTTCCT
Organism: Hyperolius riggenbachi; assembly: GCF_040937935.1. Taxonomy (NCBI): domain Eukaryota; kingdom Metazoa; phylum Chordata; class Amphibia; order Anura; family Hyperoliidae; genus Hyperolius; species Hyperolius riggenbachi. The sequence continues at coordinate 110,292,648 of NC_090646.1, read as the reverse complement.
GTTTTGGTGGCCATTTTGTTTGTTTATAAACAAACTTTTTAAAACTGTTTTTAACCACTTTTAATGCGGCGGGGAGCAGCGAAATTGTGACAGAGGGTAATAGGAGATGTCCCCTAACGCACTGGTATGTTTACTTTTGTGCGATTTTAACAATACAGATTCTCTTTAAAGGAAAAACAACACCATTTCCTGATAGTGGTACACAAACCCCACCTCCCTTCCCCCAGGTACAGGAGCTAGTGCTGAGTAGAGAGAGACAGAGATCTTGCAGGTCACTTGCAGCTCAGGTGCAAACCCAGGATTTTCAGGTCTCAGCCATGCATAATATATTAATGTAGTAGGACATCATGCTGGGTACACAATATGCAATTTCCTGTCCAATTGACAGGATCTGACAATTATTTCCAACATGTCTGATTCGCTCCCGATCGACAATGGGATCGATCAGGAGTAGTTTGGATACAGATAATGAGGACAGCTGACATCTGTAATGAAGAGGCACAGGGCTGTGCTCATACCTGACTCTGTGCTTTGTCATGTTCCCCAGAGCTGCTCTATGCTCTGTACACATGCTACTGCTACATCCAAAGTCACCTGTAGCCAGTAAAGAAAGGGTGCAGGGTGACACATAGTGCAGGCAGCAGCGCAGTGTGGCGAACTGCAGGATGCCTGCAGACATTCTGGTGTCTAATTTTTTGCCTGTCCCCAGACACTGGACCATTCTGAGGAGGGATTGTGGGCACCAGAAATCCCCTCCCCCTTAAACTTGTCTATGTTATCACCAACCCTATTACTGTCGTCGGCTGTGGGGGTGCCATGCTAGGAGGGAGGGTGACATGAAAACATTTTGGAAACTTCCTGGCCTGGTGAGGTGTCTGGTAATAAAGGGGTGAGCAGTTATGGTGCTACCCAACTGTCCAAACAGAGAAGCAATTAGATAAACACCTCGGCCATCAGTAATGAGTACAGAAATCTTCTACCAGACCTATTCCCCATTTTATGAAAGTATAAATTGGAGTCAATAAAGCTGAAAGCTTAGTAAATTGTTATACTCTATATACCACAAATGTTATACTACTGTAGTCAAAGCATACACATGGACTGAGTCCTTTATCTTAGAAATGTTGCTGGATAAAATGATTGCCATGTTAATGCATGCAACTACAGTAGCATGAGTTTACATCAGGGCAGCCATCAGGGGGGGACAACTGACACTGAAGTGAGGGGCCCAGGGCTTCTGGGGGCCCTGGGCCCCCTAAAGCACTGGAAGGGCCGCATGTGCTGGCTGTGGGCCTGCAGCTCGCTCACCAGCACACTGCGTTCCAGAACTGAGAGAAGAGTGACATCAGTGCTTGAACATGGGTAGCAGATGAGGTAGCCCGCTACAGTGGACTTTCTTTACTGGGCACCATCTACATCTGGCTACATGCTACCTATACTGGGGCAACACCAATACCTGGCTACCTATACTGAGGGCACCACCTTTACCTGGCTACCTATACTGGGGTCAACTATACCAGGCTACCTATACCGGGGCACGAGCTGAGACAGAAGGGGACAAGAGGTAACATGGGGATAAAGGAGGCACAGGGGGAACAGAGGTAGACATAAGTGGCATGGGGAGAAAAACGATGAGATGGGAACATGAGGTCACACAGAGGGACACAAAAAAGAGGCACAAACTGAGGTGAGACAGATCGGGACAAAAGAGGCACAGGAAGAAAAGAGGGGACAAAAGAGAATGTATAAAGGATAAGATTGGACCTACAAGTCCCTATCTCATTTGTTAACCGAGGACTACCTGTATTTTGCTAGTATTTGGCTCCACCCACAACATGTTATGGTCACGCCCACTTTTTGCAGCATCACACTGTGCATGATGCTTTCATCAGTGGCGGAGCCATGCACATTTTCTGTCACAGCGCACTTTGCGCACAGACACGTGGGTGGGGTGGCTAGTGGGCGGGCACAGCGACCAGTGGGTGGGTCCAGGGAGGGGGGGGGCCCAGGCCTGAAGGTGTGAGGGGCCCCAAAATTTCTGATGGCAGCCCTGGTTTACATACACTACATAACAGGTATTGCACAAATAGCACAATTTGCATTGTGTGCATGGCTACCAGTGCTTTCATCATGCAAATTACTAGTATGCTTTATACTTCCTATATCTTTATATTGCTGTGTATTGGTATGCAGCCCTGCCTTCCTAGTGATGCTTGGCCTAGGTTGTTAAGCTATGAAGAATTCTCTTCCCCCAGAGCATTCTGGGACACCAAGAATTATTTTCACCGGCTTTCAAATTCTCATAAACGAACATTTCACGGAGCTGCACCTGACAGGATTAAAGAAGACCAGATTTCTCCCCTTTGCATGTAACAGGCAGAAAAGTTACCACTGAGGAAATAGACACATATAACTCCATTATGGGCTGTAGGTAAGAGTCTATCTTAATACAAAAATAAGCAGTTTGGAATGTAAAATAAATAGTGATGCTTGCCATATATGTAATTGAACTTGAAGGAGAGGCGTGGCCATCAGGCCATTTTGCTAAAAGTGGTGTCTTGTCTGTAAGCGGCAGTGATTTTTAGAGTGGGGTCGGGTTGTGGGTTTTTGGAACCAAAATAATAAAAAGAAAGACATTTAGTTTTTACACAACATAACTTTAAAACAAGATCGCCGGTGAGCATGTGTTTTAGTGTAGCGTTTGGCCATAAATCATTAAACACTGAATTGTGTGAGTGCTGGAAATTATAAAGTGTTACATAGTGAGCTCCATTCTTTTACACTTAGCTGAGCGGCATTAAGAACAATGAGCCATGCTGTGAATCATTTATGATTTCCTGGGAAGACATTGACACATAAGGAGGGACGTGTCCTTTCTTTCTGATACCAGGTGGCATCTCTGCCCTCCTTTTAGCTGACTGTAACAGCAATGACAAACACAAGCAGCAGAGCCCTGACAGAAGAGAGACTCAAGGACTGAATCACAATGTCCCACTGGCAGAAATATAAAGTAAGCCCTGTAAACCGGGAAACGGCACTCGTAATGTGTCTGGATATGATAGTGCAGAGAGAAAAATAAGATTCACATTTACTAGGGAAGCTTTAATATTGCAGGAAACACACAAGTGCAAAACAGAGTTTAGCTGTACATGTAAGCACTGTGCAGAGAAGAAGAATTCATAATGGTTTTAAAGTGGCGCAGAACTCTTGCACAACACACAATGTAAAGTCTTTATTCCACATACTGTATAGTTGCTGAAAAAATGCACTGATCTGTGTTCTGTGTTTGTTTAGCCAGATCAATTAGTTCTCATCAGCAGCTGTGGACTGACTGTAGAGGTGCGCTTATCTTTTAGAGCAGAGAGGAAGTTCTAAGTTCAATTCCACTTTAAGGCTGCTGTGCAGTTATCTAACCCTGGGAACTGAAAAACTTAGCAGTCCTAACAGAAGTGGTTTCCTATTACTCTTTTTTTTTTAAAGACATTCTGACATTCTGCTTTGGGTGAACTTAGTGTAAGTAGGAGGCACCAGTAAATACTAATTAGTTATTCACTTCTGTTTAGGATGACTGTTGTTCTGGATGTCTGCATCTTCACTCAAAAATAAAAGTCAAACTAAACATGCACACGCCATATTTACCTCCCATGTAGTCTGCTCATTAATCTCTTTCTCCTCTTCTGATTCCTGTTTGTGATGACCAATGAAATTCTCCATCCTCCATTTAAAAAATGGTGATAACCCCATAATGTCTGGGACAGCATGTTGTTAACCAGTTATATCGCTTGAGCAATAGGGAAACATGGACATTACCTTGCACATCAGTTGTCTTTCAGTTATAACTGACAGCAACTGATACATAGATAAAGGGCCCTAAGGTTTTCAGCTTTGGGAGAGACAAGTCTGACTAGATCTAATCAGAACAGGAAGCAGTCATGTTAGAAAATAAAATGGTGAGCTTCTAAGAGGAACCGACAGGGAGGTAAGTATGTAACTATGTGTTAAATTTAAATAATTTTAATCGGTTCAGGTTCACATTAATATCCTAGTCCAGCCTTGCATTTTATTGATACATATGATAGTAATTTTTGCATTCATTAGCATTGCACAATGTTTTGTTCACTGCATGTCTGTACTTACTGCAGTGAATATATTTAACCACTTAGGTCTATCTGGACGGATATATCCGTCCAGATAGCCTGCCCTGCTGCCGCTGAGCCGGGTGCTCCCACCGCCTTCTGTTAGCTCAGGGATCAATGAATGGGAACACAGTTCCCGTTCATTGATCTAAGTCCCCGTATGAAAGACTGACACCGTCAGCGAGATGGCTCCGTCTTTCATAAATCTCCTTCTGCCCCATCTACGCTTTACTTCCGCTTGTGTAGTAATACTACGCATGCAGAAGTAAGCTCCGAGGGCATCTGGTGGCCAAATAGTAAAATTACATCTGGAAATAAAAATTTCCAAATAATGACTTTTTTTATTTAGTCCCTCCCACACACCCTAATAGCTACACAAATTTTTTTTTTGTACAAAAAAAATACAATAAAAAACTACATAAATCGTTACCTTATGGACTAAACTTTTCTAATATGTATGTAGTAAGGTTAAGGTATATTACTGTTATTTTTTTTTAATTATGGGCTTGTAATAAGTGATGGACCAAAACTGAAAAAATGCACTTTTATTTCCAAATAAAATATTGGCACCATACATTGTGATAGGGACATAATTTAAACAGTGTAAAAACCAGGACAAATGAACTAATAAAATACATGGGTTTTAATTACGGTATCATGTATTAATCCATTTGTTTTCTTAATTTTCCTGGTAAAATAGATTTAGAATAAAATAATTCTTAGCAAAATGTGCCACCCAAAAAAGCCTAAATGGTGGCGGAAAAAACAAGATATAGATACTTTCAGTGTGATAAGTAGTGATAAAGTTATTGGCGACTGAATGGGAGGTGAAAGTTATTCGGATGCATAAGTAAGGTGAAACAAAACTGTAGGCTGAAGTGTTTAAATTATCCAGTCGGATTGCTCCTGTAGTCCCATTTCTTCTCCCAACAGTGCAATTTTACTAGAGAGGAAGCTGTCAAGATTATTTTCCATCCTCCAGTTAGGGAGGAGCTAGGAGGGGACACAAGCTAGTCTTTCCATGTCAGCATAGGCAATTATCTGACAGATCCCACCTCCCTCCTTTGCTGGTGAGATATTAACTCATTGTGAACCGCACTGCTGCTGCAACTTTTAAAATGTCTAGCCCAGTGCAGGAGTTATTTCGAAAAACAATATTGGCATTTTTGCTCATTACTCTTCGAATCTCAGCCAGGTCAACATCTGCAAGGAGTTTGTATATTCTCCCTGTGTGAGTTCCCCTAGGCACTCCGGTTTCCTCCCACATCCCAAAAACATACAAATATGTTAAGATAAGCTTCCCCCTAAAATTGGCCCTAGACTACAATGCATACACTAAGCGATAGACATATGACTATGGTAGGGATTAGATTGTGAGCTCCTCCGAGGGACAGTGTGACAAGACAATATGCTCTGTACAGCGCTGCGGAAGATGTCGGTGCTATATAAATACAAAATAATAATAATAATCAGTGATCCACAGTGAACATGTGCCCGCTGTGGATTCCATGGTGGAGAAGATCAATATCTTGTTTTCTCTGAAAATTATTGATGACATAACAAAAGTACCAAATAAAGACACAGAATATTGTTAACAGATTCATCTTAGCAAATATTTCAATGCTGTGATTTGCTTGATACCACCTTAGAATACAAGGGTTATCTTCCTGCTGCTATACCACTAACGCACAAATTGATTTTGCTGTTATCTCTGTTCATTAATTAGATAAGCTCCTCATATTGCTTAATGAAGCAAACAACTGTCAGGTCTATAATAGCTAAACACAACCTTTCCATGTAAAATACCCCCATTACATGATTTATTACACTCTGGTGTTGTCGACTTAGTCATGTATGCAAAACATGCAACAAAAAAGGGTCTTTTCTTAGACAAATAATTAAAATTAAAATTAACCACTTCATAGACTGGCTACTACATATGGAAATGCAAAGGTTTTTTATTTGTCCCATACAACTATGTTCTGTACATGGCTCAGTACAGAAATATCTAAAAGCAGGCCTATTCCCAGCCAGCAGCATAACAATTAGTTAAAAAATATAAAATGCTGAAACAATAATAAACTGACATGAATTGTTCCTCTTTCACCTGAAATGTCTGTTTCTGACTTTGGGGTACACATTTGGAAGCATTAATGGTCACTTCATGCACACATAGGAAAGGAAGTCAGAGGACATATTACGAACTGGGAACTAGACATCACTAAAAACATGATAGGTGTTCAAAGCCTATGCTGCTCTGAAAGCTAAAGTACAGTATTTGTGTTTGGAGTTTTGCTTTAAAGGAAACCAGAAACATTTTATATAAAAGTTGTATACATACCTGAGGCTTCCTCCAGCCCTTTCTGTGCAGATTGCTCCCACGCTGCCATCCTCAACCTTCTCTATCGTCGGTGCCGGGTCCCATAACTTCCTCCAGCCACCGGAGAGATAAGTAGAGGGTGCACTTCTCTTGCACAGACTGACAACCACTAGACCCGGTATTGGAGATAGAGAAGGCTGACAGCAGCAGGGGAGCCATCCGTGCGAATGGGGCTGGAGGAAGCCCCAGGTATGTATAAAACTTTTATGGTAAAACCTGGGATGAGCAGAAACTATGCCAGTGCGAATTTACTCATCGTAGTTCGTAGGTGAAGTTTCAAAACTATGCTTACGAATTTACGCGTAGCGAAGTACCGTTACGTGTAGCTTATGCCCACTATGCGTAGTTAACGTGTATTGCGTAGTGAACTACGAATGCGTTACTCGCATCTAATTTTCCACATGCGATTGTATGCTTACAAACTTACGCATCGGAAAGGGGAATGTACGCAGAGTTACCGGTATAAGCAATTAAAGAGGAATTAATGCGTAAAATTTTCTGCATGCGGGCATAAGCATCTGCATACACTATGCTTCACACTACGCGTAATTGCGTATTTTAACGCGTAGTCTACAAAATTTATATGAAGCAAATATTTGATTACGAAGCCGCAGTTTGGCAAAGCGTAATTGGCTGACTACGACCATCCCTGGTTAAAACGTTGCTGGTGCTTTTTAAAGTGAACCCAAGGTGAAAATAAACTAATGAAACAATTGTATTTATCCTCCTACTCCTAAAAATGACTTTATTTTAGATATTCCATGGTTTTATTTTATATTTCAACATTTACAAAGTAGAATGAATGTTTTGTTGACTCTGCTCAGTGGCAGCCTATTAAATGGCCCTGAGTGAAAATACATGAGCTAGAGAATTTTTTTTTATTTCTCCCTGGACTTAGAAGTTGAATTTTGACAGGAAATTTGTATGCCCCAGAACTCTTTCCGACAGCAAAATAAAACAAGTAAAACAGCCTGGTGATTAATGTTTTGCCCTCTACATATATGTGTTTATATCATCAAATCACATGTCGCTTCGGGTACAATTTAAAGACAATCTAGAGTGGAGAAAGTTCCCACACTAAGCCCCAGATTGCTGTGGCAAGGTGGAAGGCCCGGTGTTGTAGTTTTGGTACAGCTGTGTTTGGCACAACTTTCACATCAATTGAGCTCCTTTTGTTGAAAGATTGTTCTGATACTAAAATAACTGAGCACCAGCTCTTGCTTATTCATCTACTCTCCACAAGGCCGATCATACACAAAAATAGACAATTAAAAACAAAACTGATGAACTAGCAGCCGGCAGTGGTATCACTATCACTAAATATTTGGGACTATGCCTGAATTCTCAGCAGCAGTGCTCTCATCCTTCAATATATTCTGGCTTCTGAATATCTTATATGTAGCCAGGCAGGTGGCAGCAGTGATCCTTCATGGGCCAAAGCTGTCTGTAATGAAGGTATTGAGTGATGCAGAGTGATGTATGCTACAGCCACATCACTCAGCACTTTATTATAATCCAGTCTGGCATGTGGGAGATGTGCTGGGGAACTCAAGGTACTGAAAATTTAGCAAGGTTTACTTTACTTTACATAGGCACCCCTGTCCACCTGGTGAAAAACAAGCTAATTATGTTTGGAGGGAAACAGGCTGCCTAATTTGGTGGCTACATGCTGCCTAATTATGTTGTGAGGTGGAACACTCTTCATAATGTTGTTTAGAGAAATATGTTGCCTAATTATGATGTTTGAGATGGGCATGCTGCATAATAATTGGTGATGTTGGGGGGAAACACTCTGCTTAAATGATGTATGTGGGTATACTCTGCTTAACTGAGTTGGTTTGGAGAGATAGGGTACCTATTTCTGTTGTTTGTGGATACATGTATTATTATTATTATTATTATTTTATAAATACGCTGTATAATTAGGTTGTTTGGGGAATATACAACCTTGATGTTTGTGGGGATATGCTTCCTTAATTCTGATCTTAAAGATTATAGAAATGCTTACTGTTGAAAACAGTGCATTTACAGTCTATACCTGTATTTTTGCATTTCATGTGGATGCTTATATGGTATTTTTTATATGCAGAGGCAGGGGCGTAACAATAGACCCTGCAAGGGATGCAGCCGCAGGGGGGCCCAGAAGCCACAGGGGGGGGGGGGCAGATTCCTGAGAGACAGACAACTTAGGGCACAGAGAAAAAAGGTTCTGCTCTCTGCACAATTGTTCTAATTACTGCATCTGCTAAGCCACTGATACGGAATCATACAAAGTTTTGCCGGCAAAGATTTGTAGACAGTCCCTACTTAGTGTGCAGCAGGCTCTTCCGTACGAGTACAGCCCCCAGTCTGCAGAGCCAGTTTTGCTCCATCAGAGATGGACAGAGTGAGTGTGATAATCTGAGGCTGGGAGCACACTCGTCTTTTGGTTTTCTGTATGTGTTTTCTGTTTACCATGTGTGTCTGTATGTGTGAAAACATTCACGTTTTATCAGCTAAGGTAATTGATAGAGAAAATGCTCCCATTGCTTCACTGCGGTCTGTTTTTATGTGCATGGGGAAAACACATTCAAGTGTGCTATAGCCAATTGAATAACATCGGTTTTTAGTTTACCTGTGCAGAAAGTAGGGGGGGGGGGTTGGCGGGAGGGGGCCCCATCCAAAGTTTTGCAGGGGGGCCAAGTGATTTCTAGTTACGCCCCTGTGCAGAGGAGAGAGACCTTTGATGCTAGGTTCACAAACTGTTATGAACATGCCCACTTTTTGCTGTTTTAGTACTCTATAACTTCTCTCTGTTTTAGTACTCTAGAACTTCTCTAAGCTATCTTTTGGTTAAAGATGTGTTCCAAGCTTCCATAAAGTCTGAGAACAGAAAAAAATGAACAGCCAAAATACATTGGGCTCAATTCACAAAGCATTACCGCATTCAGTAAAGCAGAAAACAAGTGATTTTACGGAACAGTTTATGAAATGTCAATTCACAAGGGCTGTTGTCCCATCGAAAACTAAATTACCAATCAGGCAAATTACCGACTAGTGAGGTAAAGTGCAACGCAGCTGAGCACTGTGAACTAGGCCTAAGAGCAGAAATATTTAGCCAAAAAGTACACCTGCCACACCTACATGCAGCCTATAGATTAATTATGAGCTTTACTGGTCAACATCGGCAACAAAAAAGGGGAAACTGCATTCTGAAAAACAAAAACAAATGGGGGTTCATTCTAAAATAGGAAATGTCCATTTAAAAAGGGCAACAACATTGTTAATAGACATTGGTTCACATAGAATTAGAGTACATGCATCATTTCTAGTAGCATTTAGTAGCACCATTACGGCATTGCTCTGTCTATGTATGATTGATAGCAGGTACACGCTATTGTGTGCTTTGCTCCATAGGCAGCCTGCAGTTCCATCTTTGTAGTAATCATCCATAATTAACTGCACGGGCCTTGTAGCAGCAGATCACACTATTAAATGATACTACAAGTCACTTGTGTGCTTATGGCCTTCAAAAGATGTTTGCAAAAAATGACTAGTTAACCTCCTTGCCGGTTTTCCCGACCTGAGCTCGGGGTAGAAAAAACAAGCTATTAGCGGTGATCCCGAACTCAGGTCGGGGTATGCATTGCAGAGCCTTACTTGTGGTTGTGGAGTCCCGCGCGCGATCTCGCTGCACAGCGGGACTCCAGCCTCTCTCCCCGGCAGTGTGGGTCTTTCCCTGGCCGCCGGGATCCCCCATGTCCCCGCTATTCTTCCGGGGACCCGGCAGCCAGTTGGAGCAGCGCAGCCGTGGTGGTGGCAGCAGAGCGGTGGTGGCAGCGTGACGTCATCGGGGGCGGGGCTAATATTGAAAACGAACTTCTCTATATTAGAGAAATATAGAGAAGTTCGTTTATATGTATATTAGCGCCATCTTGTGGACAAAGAGAAAACTGCAGCACAGGAGCCCAGGAAGGTACATTTTTTTTTTATTTTGCTGCAGATCTCACTGCCAGAATGATTTTTTTCAGGTTTTAGGGTCTGAAAGAGTAAAAAAAATTGCACCGCTTTTAGACCCTAAAATCTGGAAAGAATCAGACCGCCAAGGAGGTTAATAATCTCCATGTTATCGTAGCATATTCCTTGAAAAAAGTGTGTTTATTAATAAATGTATGGCAAAAATAGGCATTAAAAGTCAATCTCCAAAAATTCTTTACAGTTGGAATGTATAAAAAAAAGTTACTTGCTACAGCAGATTACAGGTTACTAGCTCACCATGACCTGCAGCGTGATGCCACCTCTAAGTTATGTGAAGCGATGCAGTGACTGCAGTGATACAATCCATGTCATAGTGAGCTAATACTACCTGCCTTTTGACTAATAGCCTAGCAACATCACAGTTAATCCCACCTCCACTGTGGCATGAACCCTGTTGCTATGGTTACTGCTTGACCTACAGGGTACCAAGTATAATGCACAGGGGTTAAGGAGGGGAGGAAGAGGCATCAGGACACTTTTTCATCCCTTAAAATTCCAGTTTCCAGGCTGTCTTGCACATATTTTGATTTCATAATAAGCATGAAGCCAGAGACAAGAAGAAGGGAGTCCCAATACAACATGCTGGATTATTAACTTGTAAAGGTAAAAATAGAAAGCTGGTAAAGGTATACAGATGCATTGGTACATGGTTGCATGAGTCTAGACTAGATACTGTATATGGGGGTATATATCATAGCACTCCCGTATACAGTAGCTAGTGTAGAATCATACAACTATGTACCAATGTATATGAGGGTATATACCATAGTATTTGTTATATGGGGGCATCAGGTCATACTTGTTAAATGGTGGGTCCTGATGCTGTCCTTCTTATATAATGGCTATGAGACTGCACTAGTTCTATTGTTGGGGGAGCCATGATAATTAACCTGTTATCTTTGGAGGTATACGGATGCATTGGTACATGGTTGCGCAAGTCTACACTAGCTATACAGGGACCAGGGTATATAATGAAGCATTTGTTATATGGATAGGCATAAGGACATACTTGTCTAATGGGAGGGCCGTATGCTCTATTTATTATAACACAGCCATGAGATGGGGGGGAGTTGGGGGGGGATAACTATATAGGGTTACATAATACATAATAATTCCCTTTGCTATATGTGGGCATCAGGATAACCTTATTATTTCAGGGAGGATGAAGCTGCACTTGTTACGGTAGGGTTTGGGGACATGACTAAGAATTCACTTGTTATATGGGGAACAGGGAATCATGATTAGTGGTGCTCATTACAAGCTTGTGATCATGAGTGACTTGTGATCACGAGCAGTTTCTTTGCGATTACAAGGTCGTAATTGGCATTAGTGATCGGCTCTCAATCACGAATGCACTCGTGATTGTACTCGTTACCTGACTCGTGATCACTAGTTGGTATTCATGATTAAAAAACCACCGACTTTAACAGTTCATAGCAAAGCCCCCTTACGTGATAGAAACACCACATTTGCCAGATGTGTTAAGAAGAACCTTGTAGTTTTTGAGAAAATCAATTGTAAAGTTTCAAAGGAAAAAAAAAATATACATTTAAATGCGGTAAATGACAGTTAATGTATTTACCACATTTAAATGTATACTTTTTTCCTTTGAATCTATTTAAAATCGATTTTCTCAAAAACGATAAGGTCTTTTTGAAAAAAAAATTCCCTCCTGTTCCCACCGTTCTTCTTAACATATCTGGAAAATGGATGTTTCTAGCATGTAAGGGGGCTTTGCTATTAAACGTTAAAGTTACATGCGGTTATTTGACTCAAAACCGCACTCGAATCGGATATCCCGATCACGAGTCAATTTGTAAGTGGGCGAAGTCGAATTTGTGATCACTCTAATTCATGATTGGAGGTATCCGAGCACCACTGATCGTGATCCCCTTATCATTTTGGGGGTATGAGTCTGAGCTTGTTATATAGGGGTATTTGACTCAATAAGGGAGGGTTGGGCAGTTGGGAGAGAAGTCACTTAAATGATTTACTACATTTGCTACTTTTCCCCACAAATTGTAGCTACTCCAGAAAGAAATTATTATTATTTTTTTTTTTTTACGCGGCCTTTTATTGTAATGTGGTTGCCTATCTTCCCAAAGAAAGTTTTAGGGAGAAAAAAAATGCCTATGCCAGCTTTAGAGTCTTTGATGCACATAAGTGGTGTTATTACACTTCACAAGTCTAACCTCTGCTAAATCTCCAGGGGATTAGCAAGCAACAATTAAGCAATAACGGTGTCTCAAGTAGTGTCTATTATCCAGTGTTTAACTACAGAGCATGGCTGAGTAGCTGACATCCCTACTCTCACCCCACGCTGGAGCAGCGCACCCCACACTGTTATCTGCTCACGTTGCAGCCCCTCTCTGACACTCTCCTAATAATTAAAAAGGGGGAACAGGCCCTTGGCGGTTCATTTCGTGCCTCTGGAGTTAATTGAAAAGGATATTTTGGTGCTGCTTATTCTGAGACGAGTCAGATGCGGTATTGTATGTAAAAGCAATATAATTAAGTAGCTGTGAAATTCTTGCAGGATTACTATTAGAGTCACCGGTGCTCACTGTGAGATCAGCGAATCCTAATAAAACATGTTAACAAGCCCCTGGGATGCAGTGGCAAAGCACAGGACGGTGTGTAAAAGCCCAAAGTACAGCTGCACAAACTACTAAAGGACTTTACAGGGATATAGCTGAGCTTATGCTTGTCCTGTTCATTTGTCATTGGCCGTGATTTACTGTCTTATTACGGAAGATGCCCTGTGGAATCATTCCTGATTGTTTTGCACAGCAACTAAGCTTTGCATCATGTTTACCAACTAGCATAAACAGCAGGAAACCTTATGCAGAAAATTCAGTAAAGTTTGCAAGGCAATTAAAGTGTAGCTATACTTTCAGAGAAGAAAAACAATGATACAGCTTAGCAAACATCATTGATGCACAAGTGCTTTTGTAATTTAAAGAGAATATGTACTGTAAACTTCTTACAATAAAAAGCATACCATTCTATTCATTATGTTCTCCTGGGCCCCTCTGTGCTGTTTCTGCCACTCCCTGCTGCAATCCTCATTTGTAATTGCCAGTTTTGGGCAGTGTTTACAAACAAAAAACATGTCTCCTAACCATCATGTTGTAGGCTGAGAGAAGCTCAGTCTGACTCATACAGAGCCTGCAGGGGGCCTGGAGAGGGTGTGTATGGCTTCTATCCAATCACAAGCAGCACAGCACATTCCAGCCTGACTCCCTGACCCCGACAGACCCGACAGAGGAGAGAAGATTAGATCATATAACAGAGATAACACAGCCACTGTGCAACTAGGAAAGGCTGTAGTAAGACAGAGCACATTAGAACAGCTATAGGGACTTATAGGATAGAAGAAGAAAGGCTCAAAATTTTGTTACAGAGTCTCTTTAAAGCAGTAGGATTAGCCATACTATGCCAGGGAAAAAACACATATATAAGTAGATAAATACTTGATCTAATTACATAACACATGTTTTGTATTGTCCACATTTTGATTTCAGTGAATGTTATATAGTAAATGAAGAGAATTCTGTTCCTGGTGGGAACCATGTCTTTTGCCCACAGTTTAGGCTAAATCCCGGTGTCATTTCTTCCCTTTACTTTTTTTTTCTTTTCTCCTCCAATCGCTGAGCCACCTCAGCCTTGCTTATAAACACAAGTGAGCAGGGGATCATGTTCCAGATAAGCAGTTAGGCAGGGAAATAAAGGGAAGAGGAGGAATATATTATAGATAAAAAGTACCCCTATCATGCAACTGTTTGGCAGTGACTACTAAAGGGCCAGTGCTCCTTAAGTATGTGATAACTCCAAATCATAACAGCAGAAAAAGTTTGGAAAGTTTTAAATGCAGGATTAGCATCTTTGACCAGTTGCTGTTGAAATTTGATTTTTATGGTGACAATCCCGCTTTAAAGGGACCCTGAGCTCTGCATAAAATTGCAATTTGGACTTACCTGGTGCTACCCCCGTCATCCTCCTGGCTCCTCTCCCGGTCCCGCTGTCAACTCTGTTAATTGGCGACTTCAGCATGAGTTCACCAGTATGAGTCCCTGCCACGCACGCTACGTGTCATGATGCCGGCCGTTGTGAGAGCCTTGCGCATGCAGGGTTCTCTTCAACCAAACCACACATTCGCAGGGCTAGGGGCGCACGGGGGCGACTTTAGGCCGAAGTTGTCAATTAACTTCGGCTTCCAGTGGGACTGGGAGAGGATGCCAGGGGACCTTGCGGGCTATGGGGAGCTGGAGGAAGCCCCAGGTATGTCCAGATTGCGATTTTATGCAGAGCTCAAGGTCCCTTTAACCCTCCTGGCAGTTAATTGTTCTGCGGCTGCGCGGCCGCGGGAGGTTTTTTAAGCCTAATTTTTTTTAACATGTAGCTAGCCTAGCATTAGCTACATGATTCCCCCCACCCTACGGCCTAATCCCACCCCTCCGATCGCCGTCAGCGATCAAGCCCATCCGGAAATCCCGTTCTAAACGGGATTACCTTCAGGGCTTTCCCCGTCGCCATGGCGATGAACGGAGTGACGTCATCGACGTCGTGATGTCACAGGGAGTCCCGATCCACCCCATAGCGCAGCCTGGCGGCGATTGGCCAGGCTGCACAAGGGGTATGTGGGGGGGCCCTGTACCACGGCTGGTAGCGGCGCATCGGCGGCAAGCGCCGGCGATCGACTCGAACATGCAGCAAGTAAAGTGCTTGCTGCGTGTTCTAAAAAAAAATTATGAAAATCGGCCCAGCAGGGCCTGAGAAATCCTCTGCGGCGGCTTACCCCGAGCTCAGCTCAGGGTTACCGCCAAGAAGGTTAAAGCCCAATTCTCCTTCCTGGCTGGTAGTGATGAACACCAATTTTGCATAATCCTAATTTTGCATGCAAAATCGTAATGCACAATTTGGAAAAAATCTTGATTGATTTAATTTGTAAATGTAATCAGGAACTGTCATTTCACAATTTTGCGTAAAAAAAACATTTATCCTTTGAATTTTTATTTTTCTTTTTTTTTTGTTTAACTTGTTCCTACTATTCTCCTTAGCATACTTAGCAATTTTGGTGACAATAGCATGTACGTGGGATTTGCTATTGAATATAGTCGACAAGAAATTACATGAAAATTACGCAAAACAATAATAACTTTTAAACAACCTGTGACTTACAGCTTGCAGTTCTTAGAATAAGTGACACAGATTCCAGACCAAGTCATGCTAGGTAACTCATCCCTCCCTACTTTGCCCTCGCCAACTGGGGCAAGGGTGACATGGGGGATTTTTTTAATTGCTCAGTTATGTGGCTAAGATCTTACATTCGTTCCCCCTGGCTGTTGTTAAAGGGGAACTGAAGAGAGAGGTGTATGGAGGCTGCCATGTTTATTTCCTTTCAAGCAATACCAGTTGCCTGGCAGCCCTGCTGATCCTCTGCCTCTAATACTATTAGCCATAGCCCCTGAACAAGCATGCAGCAGATCAGGTGTTTCAGACTTTAAAGTCAGATCTGACAAGACTAGCTGCATGCTTGTTTCTGGATGCTTGTTTCTGGTGTTATTCAGATACTACTGCAGAGAAATAGACCAGCAGGGCTGCCAGGCAACTGGTATTGTTTAAAAGGAAATAAACATGGCAGCCTCCATATACCTCTCTCTTCAGTTCCCCTTTAAGTTGCACAACTGAGGTACTGATCTCTTGCACAGGGCTTACTGCAATATTAACTTCATAGTACCGGCAATTAATCCACTCTCCTCTCCTCCATAGGTCTGATCTGGACTCTGGAGGAGGAGATTAAATGCTCACAGAATGTTCCCCCAGTTTACCTATAACTCAGGGAGATTAATCTCAAAAGTCTGATCTTTCAGCAAACGCTCCAAAATATCCTGCGGCACTATTAAAGAGAAAAGTGATTGCTAGGATATTAAAAACTGCTGGTGCTATAAACACTGTAAGAAAGACCCCCGTCCTATTACATATACTGAGTTAAAGGATGCCTGAAGTAAGGGGTATCGAGGCTGCCATATTTATTTCTTTTGAAACAATGCAAATTGCCTGGCTGTCCTGATCCTTTGCTGTAATACATTTATCCATATACACTGAACAAGCATGCAGATCAGATGTTTGACTTAGAGCAACCCTGAAACGACTTAAAGTGAACCAGAGACGAAGCACCCTCATGTATTTTACCATATATATCAGTGAGAACATTAGAGAAAACGCCTACCCTGCTCTCTGTTTCATTCTTCACTGCTCAGCCTGCTTGTTACCAGCCCTGATAAAATCCCCGACTGAGCATTCAGTCTGGCTTTGCTCAGGAATCATTATAGCACCTCCACGGCAGCCTGCATGCCATGGAGGTGTCACAAGTTGGTCTGCTGCACAGCTGGCGAGCTAACAGCAATCCCTGCAGTGTGCACAAGCCTCAGCCTGCAAAATGGGGAGATTAATGAAGGTGGCCAGCACCTAGTGACAGACATGCCGCCCCAAGCGGCTGCCTGTAGTGCCTGTGCCTCCAGGTGCCCCTGGTCGCACAAAAAAAAAAAAAAAACAGCAGAAGGATGAAGCAACCCTCAGAACTGCTGTTTGGGATGATTAAACTGCTATCAGCCAGCAAGGATCAAAATAAACAAGGCAGCACGGTGGTGTAGTAGTTAGTGCTCTTGCCTTGCAACGCTGGGTCCCTGGTTTGAATCCCAGCCAGGTCAACATCTGCAAGGATTTTGTTCTCTCCGTGTCGGTGTGGGTTTACTCAGGGTACTCCGGTTTCCTCCCACATCCCAAAAACATACAGATAAGTTAATTGGCTTCCCCCTAAATTGGCTCTAGAGTATGAAACATACACTACACAATACATACATAGACATAGGACATTGGTAGGGATTAGATTGGGAGCTCCTCAGAGGGACAGTTAAGTGACAAGACAACATACTCTGTACAGCGCTGTGGAAGATGTTGGCACTAAATAATAATAAAAAACAAGCCTATCTACCACTTTCCCTATCTCCAGCAATGTCTTTCCCTTACTCTAGCTATTCCAGCCAAACACAGACTGGAGTATGGCGGGCGCTGATGCGTTTTTGTAGGGGGCGGGTGGGTCCATGAGGGAGTGCAGGCTGATTGGCTGCCATGTGCCTGCTGACTGTGATGTAAGGGGTCGAAGTTTAGCCCAATGATGTTGTATGGGGCGTGTCGCGGCGAGCACGAATACCTGATCTTCGCTGAATAGTGCTCGCCGGCTCGCTGGTCATATAATGGTTCCCCCATCAAGTTATTAAAGCGGACCCAAACCAAACATTTTTAATTCAAAATATTTAGTTGCACCACTGTGACACATACAAAGATAAATAAACACTCCTCAAGCCTATGAGCATTTCAGTGCATGCTTTTCACCCTTCTATTTTGATAACTAGGGTTATACAGGTGGCAGCCATTAGCAATTCCTCCTTTGCCAGACGCCTGCTACTCCACCAGACTGCTGGTTTCTGTCAATATGAAAGGAAGGGAGGGGATCCTCCATTAAATGTAAAATATTTTATATTTGTCATCATGCAGCTGAAAAAAGGCTGCTATTTATTATTATAATTTAGAAAATAGATTTTATTTCTGAAATCTTGTATTTTTAATTTGGGTCCATTTTAAAATGTCCTGGTCACCGCACCTGGGCAGGGATTTTCTACTGTATTTTTAAATAGACTTAGTACAAGGGGCCATATTCACTAAATATTCACTAACGTCGCTATGCGCAGTAAGCGCAAGGTACTTTTACTGTTAAATACACCAACTACACAACCTATCCAACGTAGTCAGCATAAGTAACAATAAAACTGATGTGGACTCCCCGCACATGGCAACTTTACCTATATTTCTAGAAAATGGCCAATGGTGTGCTGTACAGATTTTCTCTGTATTGGCTGTATTTGTCCATGTACGTTCTCAATAAAATATATAATAATTTATACAGTGCTACAGAAATTTTTGGCACTATATAAATTATTAATAATAATAATAATAATAATAATTTCTTCCGTTTGCAGACTTTTCATTCACTGGAAAATTTTCATTATTCCATTGTCTTATTGTTATCCTCTGAGGTTAAAAGAAAACCTATTCTATATTTCTATATTGTTGGATATACAGACCAGATTTAACTGTTGCTTTATTAAAACCAAAATGTACTATGTGATTGAAAATTCATCATATTGCTAGCAACATAACACCAGTTATAATAATGAAGTCCCATATCACCTCAGCAATTACACATTTTTCATTGCTGAGTGAGGGAGATGAGTAGTAACTCATTTGCTGACTTTCCTGAAGCTAAGCAGTTCTTTCTTTTTAAATTATCACCAGCTTTATTCAGCATCAGTCAGAAATGACAGGAAGTGTGAAAGGAATATCCTCTGTCACTGTCAGAGACGAGTGTGGGTCTTCATGCCAGCACCATAGAATAATATGTTGAATTTAATTAGTAGCTACACTGAAACACTTCCAGGCTATGGCCTTGGGATTTCCTCCAATTGATGCTCAGATGACAAGTAACCGGGGAAACTACCAAACTGTATCTACTGCCTGGCAGCCGCAACATGGAGACATGGCCATTTCTAGCTACAATGGGGCCCCTGTAATTAACTTGGGGGCCATATTGACCTTACCACCCTTCCCTAAAGCGGCATTAGGGACATCTTTGTCCATGCCAAATTCCCCGCCAAGGCCCCTGAACCAGTTGCCGACCTTGCCCCAGGTCTCCATCCTAACTTGACTGTTGCTCCCCGGGGGCAAAGAAGAGTCTATGGCAGATTAGCATCTCACTTGTGCGGTGGGCGCACTCCTCTGTCGGTCCATAGCACCATGCTCCCCATCTTCATCTACTGCTAGCTGTATCTTCTCTGTGACCCTTGGTATGTTATTATATGATAATATGCACTGGGTTACAGACGAGAACTGCCTGGTGTCACGCTCAAAGGCTTTTCTGCAAAGGGGGGGTGGGGGGGGGGTTGGCTTGGCGATGCTAGAAGCTACATGTAGCTTCCAGTAATAAATGAGATGAAAGAAAAAAAATCGGGATCGAGTGTGGTTTTTGGCAAAACTATGGTAAACAATGGTACTGGCTCTGTCCATTCATTTGAATGGACATCGCTTAAGCAACAAACACAGTGGCTATCGTTTAGGGCCGTGTGAACTGGCCCTAAGGCAAATCCAGTAAATGTTAGATACAAACCAACAAATATAAATACTATTTTGGTGTTCCAAATTATATTCCAGAATTAAAACTATATGATCTGAGCAGATCAGTACGGAATTGTTCTGCATTCTTTCTCTTTCCAACTGACACGTTTTTCAGTCTCCTGAACACTCAACAACGTGTCGGAAGCACAACAGAAAACACAAAAGAGGCAGAAAAAGTTTGTTAGATATAAGATAATCCTCAGAGTCAATTCTACAGGACAGGAAAGGACATCGCTCCTGCCTGGATTCTGTCGATTGCTCACGGTGGGTCATATTAGGATGGACGTTAAAGATGAACGATCAGTCTAAACAGACATTTACCTGCAGCTTTAGAGCTGACAGGCTTTCAGAAGCCTCACAGTTGCTTTTGCATTAACTTTCTGACATCTTCCTGATTAAACTCACCTCTTCAGTTGAACTTTAGAGTGAATCAGCATTAGGAAGTTTAGCAAAGCAATATAATTGGGACTTGGCTACTGTCTACTTTCCTTGGGCTCCGCAGGGTTTTTAATTAGAGTCTGAAGTCTTGACTTCTGTGTGTGGTTAAGGCTTGACACTAATAAATGTCATGTGACTTCATTCCAGGCCAGGCCTGCCAAGAATGAGTGAGAATGATATAACTAAAGGAAGTTAATGAGGACTGAGTGACAGTCATTTCCAAGTGCTGAGTTGTCCTGGCACAGGGGTTCATGCTAACCATTTAACCAAATATCTTAAAGAGGGATTATCAGCCATAGAATCAAATTCCATTTATCCACTGCTTTTTGTTTATTATGCAGTCTACAACCTGACCCTGCATTGCGAGCATTCCAATTTAATCATAAATATTTCTGCTGTAATAAATCTTATCTCAGTCGGCCTGGCTCTATTTGGTACATTGCTGACGAGAAGGAAGCTTGTCATCTCCCCTCCCACATTCCTGCTCCTCACTGATTGGCTGAGGGAAGATCAGTGTGAAGCTGCTGAAATACAATCTATGCTGTGCTCACCTGTGTTTATAAAGCTGGCTAGATATGACAGTGCAGTTTCTAGGAGAAAAAAATAGTAAGGCCCCGTTCAGACTGCAGAACGCAGACCGCAACGCATGCGGACCGCAACGCGTACGAACGCACGCCATCCGCGTTCGTATGCGTTGCGTGGCTGATCCCATCACTGAAAAGTGAATGGGACAGCCATGCGTTTTTACAAAAAATGCGTGCAGCATGCGTTTCCGGACCGCACAGGTCCGAAACGCATGCAGTGTGAACATCAGACATTGCACTCTATGCAATGTCTGATGTCGTGCGTGTCGGCCACCTGCACGCGTTTCCAAAACGCGGCTGGAAACGCGTGCAGTGTGAACGGGGCCTAAGGGAATAAATTACAACAGGATTGGCTTCAGTCAGAGGCAGTAAACATGGGAAATGCCTGAAACAGTTTTCTCTTTATTTACTATATAAATAAATGGGAACTGTGGCTACTAATAGTGGGAGTGAAGTGTCCACCATTAATACAAACAAACATAGAACATTTATATTGCGCTTTTCTCCTGGCGGACTCAAAGCACCAGAGCTGCAGCCACTAGGACGTGCTCTATAGGCAGTAGCAGTGTTAGGGAGACTTGCCCAAGGTCTCCTACTGAATAGGTCCTGGCTTACTGAACAGGCAGAGCCGAGATTTGAACCCAGGTCTCTTGTGTCAGAGGCAGAGCCCTTAACCATTACACTATCCAGCCACGGCATTAATAGCTGCAGTTCCCATAGCAGGTGGCCCTGGTGACCTCTATTTAGCATACACCCATTTTTGGTCACGGGGGGGGGGGGGGGGGGTGTTATTAGTTGCCCTGGGGGAGTAATATTAGTTGCCCGGGGGAAGGGTTGTTAGTTGCCTGGGGGTAGGGTTGTTAACTGCCCGGGGAAGGGTTATTAGTTGCCCAGGGGGAGGGTTATTAGTTGCCTACCAGGGGAAGGTTCTATGTTAGAGTAAGGAGAAGTTAGGTCACATTTCACAATATCAATTAGGTTGTAGAATATCAGTACACCCGCGTCCAAATTAGCATGCTGCATTTACGCACTTCAGACGTCACTGAAAAATTGGCACATGATTTAGGGGTCACTAGAAAACTGGAGGGCATTGTTAAAAGTGCTGGAACTTTGTCATGTGCTGTTGGGGCACAACGTTTTTGTCGAACGTGACCATGCCCACTATGGCTGTATCCATTCCCCTCCTCACTCACTTTCTGGTTTTCATGGCACAAAAAGTAGCAACCCATCTTCTTTGTCTAAAACCACAGGAAACCAAAACGGAGTGGCAGCAGTACTAACGTTCCACTGTTCAGGATTTTGTTTTATAGAATTTATCAACAGCCTAAGTTGGCAGCATTGAACACATCAGGGCTATTTTTGTTTATCACGCTTTGCCCTTTGCCTGAAATATTGTTTTCACTGGCAGCTCTTGTCTGATCGTAAAGACCAAACAAAAACTGTGTCTCGAATAGCTCATTAACCTACTGCTTATATGCTATGCCTGCTTTGTAATTACAGCGCTGGGTGATGATCTCAGTGTCGGAACGCACAGCTTCTTCTATTTTTCAGAGTAAAGAGAGCCCCAATGCAGTTAACAAAACACTCTTGAAAAATAGCAAAGCCAAAGCGGAAAAAAAAGAGAAAGAGTGATACCATTAGTGAACTCTTTCCAAATGGCCCTGTGTTTCCTATTAACCTGTTTTTAGAGATTGACCACGGCTTCCCAAACGACTCATCTTTCTGGTCCTCATTTGCATCCTAAAATGTTAATAACAAGCTTGGAAATTAAACTTTTAGGATCTATTTTAAAGGTGAAAAATGCACTTTTCTTTGTAATTTATTACTGATTTAGAACTGACAGTTTAATTAAAGCACAGAAGAGCGAATGTACTGACGATTGTGATTGCTTTCGTTAAAATCCCCCTTGACTCGTCTTCTGCAGGTGCTGATTGATGCCCAGACAAGTTAGATGAAGAGCAGAGAGAGGGAGAGAGAGAGGATCACATGTCAGAACCCACTGAGAATAGAAGTAGGAGCTGTACTTTTTGTATAGTTACTTCTGCGACCTGTGCATCAACCGTTAACGCTTACCACAAAACTGTGCAACTTTGGGCAGCACGGTGGCGTAGTGGTTAGCTCTCTCGCCTTGCAGTGCTGGGTCCCTGGTTTGAATCCCAGCCAGGGCACTATCTGCAAAGAGTTTGTATGTTCTCTCTGTGTCTGTGTGGGTTTCCTCCAGACACTCTGGTTTCTTTCCACATTCCAAAAACATATGGCCCTAGACTACAGTACTTACACTACATAATTTAGACATATGGTCATGGTAGGGATTAGATTGTGAGCTCCTTTGAGGGACAGTTAGCGACAAGACAATATATATATATACACTGTACAGCGCTGTGTAATATGTCAGCGCTATATAAATACTAAATAATAATAATAATAACTTTGGGCAACAAAACCTGTTGTGTTCAGAAGTCACGGACAAAGCAGAATCATCCAAAGAGGCAACCTAACCAGATGCCTGGGGCATAGTGGGCATCAAGGGGCCCACCTACTACTTTCTCTGACTCCTCTTTTACCTTAGCTTACTAAAAGCCACAAGGAGGCCCCAAAGCGACTATCTTGCCAAGCGCCCTACTTCCACTTCGGATAAGGATATCTGAAACTAGGTTTATTTACAGGTTATTGTCTAGTTCACAGAAACTGTAGAGTTGTTCTCCTATTTGTACTTACAAAAATATGCAGTGAAGATAATGCAAAACCAGTGGTTAAAGTGGTATAAAACCCTGAAATAATATTCAATAAAAACATGTTTTCCTACTTTTTATATACCATACGGTTGTCATATTTGCATTTATGCATAAGTATTAGTATTCATTTAGAAATTACAAGTTCCCAAAAGTACAGTTTTTTGCTTTGAGAGTTGACTTTGCATTGTATTCATAACTGGCTTTATTCATTATATATTGAAGACAGAAATGCTTTGAGTGTCTGGCTGTGTCCAGAAGCTTCTGCACAGTCAGAGAATGTGTCACATTCCTCTCTTGATACGATTAAGTAAACACAAGATAACATTATCTCCACTTCGGATGTGTCCAGATTTCTCTGCACTGAACTTTCAAGCCCTGTGTGTAACCCTTTGAATGCTGTTCTAGTAAAAAAAAATGCTGGTTGTATATAATATGCTGTAAATAATTTTTTAGAGCAAAGAAGAAATGCTGGGTTTCATTCCGCTTTAATAGGGATGAGCTTGAATCCTGCATAGATCTTTGTTTATTTAGGACTCGTTCACATCTAGTGACGCAGATGGCTGTGCAATCAGAAAGCAGCGCATCGATTGCACGCAATCTGCGCCGCTGCCCGCTGCTGATCCCATCCATTGACAGTGATGGGATCAGCTCTGCGCTTCCGGGAAAATGCAGGCAGCAGTACGCAAGCGCTTCCCAGTGCATCGTACTGCTGTGCAGCGTAGTAGATGTGAACGATAGAAGGGCACTCTATGCCCTTCTGCCGTTCCTGCATTTCAGCACATCATACGCGCTTCCAAATGCGCACGGAAGCGCATATGATGTAAACGAGGCCTTATTTAAGTATTTATATAGAGCTGACATATTATGCAGCTCTGTACAGAGTATATTGTCTCATCACTAACTGTCCCTCAGAGGGGGCTCACAATCTAGTCCCTACTATAGTCATACTGTATGTCTATGTATGTATCAATTTAGGGAAAGCCAATAAGGGGGAAGCCAATTAACTTATATGTAATTTTTTTGCTATGTGGGAGTAAACTGGAGTGCCCGGAGGAAACCCACACAGACACGGGGGGGGCATACAATCTCCTTGCAGATTTTGACAAGGAGAGAGCACAAACCACAATGCCACTGTGCTGCTGTGCAACACGATTCAGAATTACGATGCAACATTGTAATGAGTAATTGCAGACTATTGCAAAATTAATGTTGCATCTAATTATAATTATGATCCGTAAATCCACAATGATGCTTAATTTTGCAAAAGTAGAACTTTCTCCTGTCTATAGACTTCAATGCATTTATGCAAAAATGGGCTTTCTCATATGCGAAAATGTGCTTTTTTTTTTTTTTTTACCTTATAGTCTTCAATGCATTTGTGTTAAAATTATGCAAAATTACGTGAAATCAAGGTTATCCACAAAGCCGTAAATACGATCGGAATCATAACTGCGAAAAGGAGCGCAACATCTTTTTGGATCAATTGTCATAACTGCGAAAATTAAGCTAAAATTCTACTAAAACCAAAATTATCCATTATGATCAACGCTAATGTTTAAAGAGGAGCTATAGATAAAATAACATAATTAATAAAATTGCTTATTGTTTACAATCAGTGGCGTAGCCAAGGAGCTGTGGGCCCCGATGCAAGTTTTACAATGGAGCCCCCCAAGTACTCTATACATAACAATTGATATGGCGCACCAAAACCTGCCAATGGTAACTACAGTGTCAGAGGTGCAAGAAGGGGATGGGAAATAGCTTGTTAATGATTACCAGTATTCAAAGTATCTATAGAAGTGATTATTATGAGCACAGGACCAAGAGAGAGCTAATACTGTAGTAAGTGAGGGCCCAGATGCGGTGGCTACCTCTGCAACCCCTATTGCTACGCCCCTGTTTACAATATTCATTTATACATTATTTAATCAATGTTTGCCCATTGTAAAATCTTTCCTCTCCCTGATTTACATTCTGGGATTTATCACTGGTGGTGACATCTTCATTTCTGCCAGGTGATCTGTACGGAATGTTCATTACTGAAAGTTCTATGCACAGAGGGAGATATTGCTTGCTTGGCATATGGAAAAATCTGTTATTTCCCACAATGCAACGAGCTTCACAGACAGCAAACTGTCAGGACCTTGGTCATGACATCACACTGTGAGAGGAGTTTTGCCACAATATCAGCCATACAGACCCCCCTGATGATCTATTTGAGAAAAGGTAAAGATTTCTCGTGGGAAAAGGGGTATCAGCTACTGATTGGGATGAAGTTCAATTCTTGGTTAAAGTTCCTCTTTAAATCTGAACATATGGCATATCATAGATCCCAAAGATAGACCATGGACTGGGCAAAAAAACATTTTGTGATATCACAAGTACAAGTAAAAGAATCCTAGTCAAAGTCTAAACTAGTCTTTAGAGCAGATCTATTTTTACAAGCCAGACTCACAAGCAGACAAAATGGTGTCACTGACG
The DNA here is from genome assembly GCF_040937935.1 of Hyperolius riggenbachi. Classification (NCBI taxonomy): domain Eukaryota; kingdom Metazoa; phylum Chordata; class Amphibia; order Anura; family Hyperoliidae; genus Hyperolius; species Hyperolius riggenbachi. The sequence continues at coordinate 110,266,643 of NC_090646.1, read as the reverse complement.
TCAGCAAAGGCAGGAATCTTCAGTGATAAGTGCCGAAGCGTTTTTGCGGTGTGCTTCTGTTAATTACCTTCAGGGTCAAAGGCTGCCTGCTGATGACTTCTCGTATCAAGTGATATTCTGCTAGGATGGAAGAATTTCCCCATTACACACAAAATAAACTTTCCATATGTGCGCAGTCCATAGCACCTCTGCAGAAATAAATTGCTGGAACGCAAATTTTGCATGAGACCTAAAGCCCGAGCGCCCATAATGAATTCCGGTCTCCAATACATAATGGGTTCGCCAAAGGCAGAGATTACAGATAGTCACAGCGTGTAATGTATTATAATGCTGTTGTAATTAATTAGCTCTATAAGCAACACAGTTGGAAAACAAGGACTGGAAGTCCTCGATGAAACACTCCAATCAATCCCTTCCGCGGTAGTTATCTAGTGTTGGATATCATGTGTCTCACAAATCACAGCTGTACATCTATTTCACATGTTATTAAGCACTGGGATGTGTGCTGCTACCGCGATGGCTCCAGGCGTGAATGAGTCATCAAGATTTTCTGTATCTCTGTACTGAGTGGTCCTTAGTGCAACTGGAAACAGACCTGTCAGGTTTGAAATATAAATGTCTGAAGTTCACTTGAAAACTAAACCTTCACAAAAACAAAAAAAACAAAGAAGAAAAGAAGATAGATGGTATAACAAAACTGTAGTCATCCGTTGTGTTACTGACAGATACAAAATATTTATCTTTTTCTGTACATCAGTAACTCTTAATCTCCTTCCTGCCAAGCTCCTGCTGAACGTATTGACACTAGTGTTGGGCGAACATCTAGATGTTCGGGTTCGGGCCGAACAGGCCGAACATGTCCGCGATGTTCGGGTGTTCGACCCGAACTCCGAACATAATGGAAGTCAATGGGGACCCGAACTTTTGTGGTTTGTAAAGCCTCCTTACATGCTACATACCCCAAATTTACAGGGTATGTGCACCTTGGGAGTGGGTACAAGAGGAAAAAAAAATTTAGCAAAAAGAGCTTATAGTTTTTGAGAAAATCGATTTTAAAGTTTCAAAGGGAAAACTGTCTTTTAAATGCGGGAAATGTCTGTTTTCTTTGCACAGGTAACATGCTTTTTGTCGGCATGCAGTCATAAATGTAATACATATAAGAGGTTCCAGGAAAAGGGACCGGTAATGCTAACCCAGCAGCAGCACACGTGATGGAACAGGAGGAGGGTGGCGCAGGAGGAGAAGGCCACGCTTTGAGACACAACAACCCAGGCCTTGCATGAGGACAAGAAGCGTGCAGATAGCATGCTTTGTACCACCATGCAGTCATAAATGTAATAAAGATAAGTGGTTCAATAAACAGGGACCACGCGGCAACGCTAACCCAGCAGCAGCACACGTGATGGAACAGGAGGAGGCGCAGGAGGAGAAGGCCACGCTTTGTGAGACACAACAACCCAGGCCTTGCATGAGGACAAAAAGCGTGCGGAGAGCATGCTTTGTACCGCCATGTAGTCATAAATGTAATAAAGATAAGAGGTTCAATAAACAGGGACCACGCGGCAACGCTAACCCAGCAGCAGCAGCAGCACACGTGATGGAACAGGAGGAGGCGCAGGAGGAGAAGGCCACGCTTTGTGAGACACAACAACCCAGGCCTTGCATGAGGACAAAAAGCGTGCGGATAGCATGCTTTGTACCGCCATGTAGTCATAAATGTAATAAAGATAAGAGGTTCCATAAACAGGGACCGGCAACGGTAACCCAGCAGCAGCAGCAGCAGCAGCAGCACACGTGATGGAACAGGAGGAGGCGCAGGAGGAGAAGGCCACGCTTTGTGAGACACAACAACCCAGGCCTTGCATGAGGACAAAAAGCGTGCGGATAGCATGCTTTGTACCGCCATGTAGTCATAAATGTAATAAAGATAAGAGGTTCAATAAACAGGGACCACGCGGCAACGCTAACCCAGCAGCAGCAGCAGCAGCAGCACACGTGATGGAACAGGAGGAGGCGCAGGAGGAGAAGGCCACGCTTTGTGAGACACAACAACCCAGGCCTTGCATGAGGACAAAAAGCGTGCGGATAGCATGCTTTGTACCGCCATGTAGTCATAAATGTAATAAAGATAAGAGGTTCCATAAACAGGGACCGGCAACGGTAACCCAGCAGCAGCAGCAGCAGCAGCAGCACACGTGATGGAACAGGAGGAGGCGCAGGAGGAGAAGGCCACGCTTTGTGAGACACAACAACCCAGGCCTTGCATGAGGACAAAAAGCGTGCGGATATAGCAGCAATGCTTTTTGCCGCCATGCAGTCATAAATGTAATACAGATGAGAGGTTCAATAAACAGGGACCGGAAACGCTAAACCATCCCAGATGTTCATCGGTCATGTTACTTGGTTGGGGTCCAGGAGTGTTGCGTAGTCGTTTCCAATCCAGGATTGATTCATTTTAATTTGAGTCAGACGGTCTGCATTTTCTGTGGAGAGGCGGATACGCCGATCTGTGATGATGCCTCCGGCAGCACTGAAACAGCGTTCCGACATAACGCTGGCTGCCGGGCAAGCCAGCACCTCTATTGCGTACATTGCCAGTTCGTGCCAGGTGTCTAGCTTCATGCCCGGTTTCAGGTCCAGCGGTGCCAGCCACAAATCCGTCTGTTCCTTTATTCCCCTCCAAATTTCCTCCCCTGTGTGCTGCTTATCCCCAAGGCAGATCAGCTTCAGCAACGCTTGCTGACGCATGCCAACAGCTGTGCTGCACTGCTTCCACGATCCTACTGCTGCTGGTGCTGGGTTAGCGTTTCCGGATGAGGTACAGCTTTGAGATGCGTTGGAGGAGAAGGAGTCAGAGAGGTAGGTGCTGCTGTTGTTATCCAGTGGGAGGGACGGCGGTGCAGCTGTTTGCGGCGTGGGCAACACCCGCGCCGTAGCAGGTGAGGAATCACTGCCAGGCTCCACAAGGTTCACCCAGTGCGCGGTAAGGGAGATGTATCGACCCTGGCCGAACGCACTTGTCCAGGTGTCAGTGGTGAGGTGAACCTTGCAGGCAACGGCATTCTTCAAGCTTCGGGTTATTTAGCTGACCACGTGCTCATGCAACTCAGGCACTGCAGAGCGCGCAAAGTGGTAGCGGCTGGGAACCACGTAACGTGGGATGGCCACTGACATCATGCCCTTGAAGCTGTTTGTCTCCACCACTCGATATGGCAGCATTTCGCAGGCCAGAAGCTTGGCTATGCTGGCTGGCTGTTACTGCCACGGCCCGCGGGTCATTTGCTGGCAATTTCCTCTTGTGCTCAAACATCTCAGAGACAGACAACTCAACCGTAGCACTGCACACCGAAGGGCTGTTGGTTGTTGTGTTTGATGAACACTGGGAGACCTCAAGAGCACTAGTCCGGAAAGTGACAGTGTCAGCATCGTCTGATGTTTGTGAATGTTGTGAACCACGCAATGGCTGGGCTACTGCTGCTGCTGAGGCGGGTCTGGTGGTGAGTCTGGTGAACCCAAGGGAGGCAGTGTTGCTGGTGGTACGGTGGTACCCTGTCCTGCCGCGTTTGCCCACAGAGTGGGATGTTTGGATAGAATGTGGCGGCTCATGCTGGTGGTGGAGAGGTTGTTAATACTTTTCCCCCTGCTCAGGCGGGTCTTGCACACCTTGCAAATCGCCATGGTAACATCCTCAGTGCAGTCTTCAAAGAAAGCCCAGACTTTAACTGGCTGAGGACTCGGACCTCGTGCGTGATGTGCTGGTGCTGCTTAACCCACTGCTGGACGCTTGAGAGGTCATCCAAGTAATTATCTGGTCCTGTTCTTTTGGATCTGTGAGGGTTGTTGTCCTGGACAACATGGGCAGTATTGAGTGGGTTTTCTTGGGTGCTCCCCTGTGGCCTGTACGTGAACCGTCAGGGGAAACACCTCTTCCCTTGCCCCTCCCTCTTTCACCGGATTTCTTCCTCATTTCACTTAAAGTACACGCTGACTGGCAGCAGTACAGTGGCAGTACAGAAATGCTATACAGTGGTGGGTGAGCGGTGTACCACTATTGTCAGCAGTGACACAGAGCACAATGCTATACAGTGGCGGGTGAGCGGTGTACTACTGTTCCCAGCAGAATCAGAGTGGCAGTAAACAATGGTATATAGTCTGGCTGAGCGGTGTACACAGAGTGTCAGTAAACAATGGTATATAGTCTGGCTGAGCGGTGTACACACAATGCTATATAGTCTGCTATATAGTGTCAGTAAACAATGGTATATAGTCTGGCTGAGCGAGCGGTGTACTACTGTTCCCAGCAGAATCAGAGTGGCAGTAAACAATGGTATATAGTCTGGCTGAGCGGTGTACACAGAGTGTCAGTAAACAATGGTATATAGTCTGGCTGAGCGGTGTACACACAATGCTATATAGTCTGCTATATAGTGTCAGTAAACAATGGTATATAGTCTGGCTGAGCGAGCGGTGTACTACTGTTCCCAGCAGAATCAGAGTGGCAGTAAACAATGGTATATAGTCTGGCTGAGCGGTGTACACAGAGTGTCAGTAAACAATGGTATATAGTCTGGCTGAGCGGTGTACACACAATGCTATATAGTCTGCTATATAGTGTCAGTAAACAATGGTATATAGTCTGGCTGAACGAGCGGTGTACTACTGTTCCCAGCAGACACAGAACAGTACACAGAATGCTATATAGTGTGGCTGAACGAGCGGTGTACCACTGTTCCCAGCAGACACAGAACAGTACACAGAATGCTATATAGTGTGGCTGAACGAGCGGTGTACCACTGTTCCCAGCAGACACAGAACAGTACACAGAATGCTATATAGTGTGGCTGAACGAGCGGTGTACTACTGTTCCCAGCAGACACAGAACAGTACACAGAATGCTATATAGTGTGGCTGAACGAGCGGTGTACCACTGTTCCCAGCAGACACAGAACAGTACACAGAATGCTATATAGTGTGGCTGAACGAGCGGTGTACTACTGTTCCCAGCAGACACAGAACAGTACACAGAATGCTATATAGTGTGGCTGAACGAGCGGTGTACTACTGTTCCCAGCAGACACAGAACAGTACACAGAATGCTATATAGTGTGGCTGAACGAGCGGTGTACTACTGTTCCCAGCAGCGACACACAATGACTGGGGGGGACCCTGGCTAGCGTGGCTGGAGCGCGAACTACCCTGCCTGCCTACCCAAAGCTAAACCCACAGACAAATGGCGGAGATATGACGTGGTTCGGGTATTTATTTACCCGAACCACGTGACAGTTCGGCCAATCAGAGCGCGTTCGGGTCCGAACCACGTGACCCGTTCGGCCAATCACAGCGCTAGCCGAACGTTCGGGGAACGTTCGGCCATGCGCTCTTAGTTCGGCCATATGGCCGAACGGTTTGGCCGAGCACCGTCAGGTGTTCGGCCGAACTCGAACATCACCCGAACAGGGTGATGTTCTGCAGAACCCGAACAGTGGCGAACACTGTTCGCCCAACACTAATTGACACTACAGTACTTGAGTGCAGAGATCAGCAACTGCAATGCAATCTAGCAGAGGGAGGGCACTGTTCTGATGTGGCTCCCATCCACACACAAAATTGTACCTTGTTATGCCCAAGGCCAGATTTATATTTTTAGTGCCCCTAGGCCAACTTGCTTGTTGCCACCCTTCCATATACAGCAGTGCCCTCCCATTCTATGTGCAGCTCCCTCATCCATATGAAATATCCATGCACAGCATCCCTCTCTTTCATATACAGCTCCCTTGTGCAGCAGCTCCCCTCTTCTATGTGTTGTTCCCCATTTGAAACCTTTCTTATTTTCAGTTTGCAGCCTCCTCCTCCATATGCATCAACCTCTCTTCAATATACAGTGGGATGCGAAAGTTTGGGCAATGTTGTTAATCATCATGATTTTCCTGTATAAATTGTTGGTTATTACGATACAAAATGTCAGTTAAATATATCATATAGCAAGAGGTTTTAAATCAGGATGATATAATTTATTGGCTAACTAAAAAGAATAAGTAAGCTTTCGGCTTTGCAGCCTTCGTTGGGCTTAAATTTTGTTTGCTTGCAGGCTGATGGTACAGACAGCTTTATACATGCAACATCAAAAGGGGTTACATAGATTTTTTTCAAGCATACATACATGTCATTAAGATGCCTTAAGTGAAACTAAACATCTAAATGGGGTGGGAGGTTGTTAGCTGAGATAAGAATCCTTATTTACATACACCATGCTCACAGACCTGGGAGTCTGTCACAGAGGCATCGTAAATTCTGAGTTCACAAGTTTAGCTATACAGGCTGAGAGAGTTTTAGCATTACATATCATCAGTCTCATACCAATATAAAAAGTTGTTCTTATTCAAGCCTTTGTCCACCGCTTTGAACCAATTTATACATTTTGTTTCTGCTATTAATCGATCATTTGACGTTTTGAAGCCACCCTTCAGGGCAGTGACACGAAGATCATTCATGCTGTGTCCATTGGAAAGAAATTGTGTAGCGACTGGTAGTTCAGATTTGGTATCGTTAATAGTGTGCCTGTGTCCATTCATACGTTTGCACAGAGTTTGTCCAGTTTCTTCCACGTACATAACATTGAGGCATTTGGCACACATGATCAGATATACCAGATTGGTGAATCCACAGGAAAATGTGCCTTGTACTCTGTACTCCTGTTGTGAATCTGGTATCGTTAACCTGTCAGTGTAGTAAATGTGTCTGCAGGTCCCACACCTTTTTTGTCGGCAGTGTGATTTTCCGTTTTGTTGTGGCCTATTCAAAGAACTCCTGACATTTATCTGTTTTAGATTGTGTGGTTGCCGATATGACAAGAGGGGAGGTTTAGGGAACATCTTTCTCAGTCTGTTATCCTTGTGTAAAATGGGATTAAGCTCCTTAGCAATCCTCCTTAAGATTTCCAGGTGTGGGTTGTAGGTGACAACCAAAGGGACATGATCCTCTTTCTGGTTTTGCTTATATTTCAGGAGTTCAGTCCTGGGGATGATGTTGGCTTTCCTGATTTGGGCCTCAGCCATGGGAGGACTGTAAACTTGCTTAATGAAAGTGTTCTTAAGGCGATCCTGGTGCTTGTCTCTGTCTATCCTGTCAGAACAAATCCGGTTGTACCTTATAGCTTGGCTGTAAATTATAGCGTTCTTAATGTGCTTGGGATGAAAAACTGTCATATCTTAGGTATGTGGGACGGTCTGTAGGTTTGTGATACACAGAGGTTTGTATGTTGTTACCCCTGATGTATATGGTGGTGTCCAGAAAGTTAATCTCTGTGTAGGTAAGTTTCAATTTGATTGTAGGATGGAAAGCATTGAAGTTTCTGTGGAACTGGAGAAGATCATCCTCACTTGCGGACCAGATGATTAAAATATCCCCAATGAAGCGGAAGTAGGCCATGGGTTTATGCAACATGCATTGAGGTATTCCTCTTCGAGTTTGGCCATGAAGAGATTTGCATACTGTGGTGCAAATCGTGAACCCATTGCCATGCCCATCTGCTGTCAATAGAGGTCCTGTCCAAAAGTGAAATAAGTATGGGTGAGAATGAATTTGATCAGTCCAGCAATAGGTTTTACAGGTATGATGGTCAGTGATGACCGTAAATTCATGACCATAGAGACAATGCTGCAGCTGGTGAAGGGTCCCGACAGTCACTACACGCACTTTCTCTATAGTGGCAGGAGCTACCTTTCTGTCCCTTTGGGGAACGATTATCTGCTGATCTGCCTCCTCCACTTCAGACGGCTCAGAGGGAATAACTTCCCAGTTCCCAGAACCCTCTCAGCCTGCCTCTCCCAGCTGGTGACCTGCTGGCCAGACCCCTGAGCTCTTCCAGGCGGCTGTCAAATCGAACAGCCCCAGAGAGCTCATTGCTGCCTGTCACACACGCCAGGTAGGTTGCAAATGGAGAGGCTACTGGGCCCTCAGGGCCAAGTTCCGAAGCAGACGCTGCTGACCCGGCAACATCTGCCACATCAGTGGACAGTCCCTCTGCTGTAGACCTACTAGTGGTTACCACTGCAGCTGAGGGAGTGTCCGCATCACACATATCATTGCTCATCACATTACATTTGATCGCAGAATCATCTGAAGGGGAAGGATCTGGCCTGGTGCCATCTGCCCTTTCAGTGGGCAGTTCATCTGCTGCAGACCAGTGAACATTGCTGGTTACACCTGCAGCTGATGGAGTGTCCACATAACACATAGCATTATGTAGCACAACACATGAAATCAACATTATCTGCCTTACACATATTGTCATTTAGAACATCACATACAACATCAACATTATCTGCATTACACACATCGCTCTTTAGCACTTCACAAGTAACATCAACAGTTCCTGCATCGATTGTATTAATCAACAGCACTTCATGAATGACATCATTAGTATCTTCATTCATGGTATCAGCATGTCCCACTCCAAGCCTAGGCACTGGAGACTTACTAGGGCTGGCTCCTAGCACACAGTCTTTATCCCCTGGAGCCTCACCAGCACCCCCCATTTGCAAAGAGTTATCACACAGTACCTTACATGACTCTGGGACTCCTGGTGGGGATGCAGGCTCCACGGGGGTTGGATTAGGCTCATACCGTGCTACTAACCGTCCCAGGTCAGTACCCAGCAAAACATTGGTGGGGATGGCATCAGTTACCCCAACTTCTTTCATTCCGCTGCCAGCACCCCAATCCAGGTGGACCAATGCGGTGAGTATGGCTGGGGTGACACCCCCAACTCCTTTGACAGCAATCATCTTACCAGGAATATACTGCTCTGGATTTACAAGCTGGGGATGTATGAGAGTCACTTCAACTCCAGTGTCTCTCAGCCCAGTGGCAACTGTACCCCCAACTGTGACAAGCTGCAGATTCTCTGCATAGCTAGTGGCATTCCTGGTAGCACACAAAATGGCTTGGACTTCACTGGGGTTTGGGGCCTCACTGGGTTTTGGGGCCTCCCTCTTCCTCTCTGGGCAAGTCACACTGGTATGACCCACCTTGTCACATACAAAGCATTTCCGGGTGTCAGTGTTTGGTGGCTTGAATCCAGGAGACAGTGGTGCTTGCCTCCTCTGGGTGATGGGTGAAGCAGGTTTAGCAATCTGTTCTCTCCTCCAGCTGGGTGCAGTAGTCCTCCCGGATGCTCGATGGACTGTGTAGGAATCGGCAATTTCAGCAGCCTCATCCACGGTCTTTGGCTCTCGATCCAGCACAAAGAGCTGGACCTGGTCCTTGATCATCAGTTCCTGCAGGGCATCAAAGGTTTTAACTGACAGTCCCTTCTGGAAGGCAGTGCACAGTTTGCAAGCATGAACCAGGTAACTGTCATTAGGACCTCGCTGTACTGTCCTGAAACTTTTGCGATACACCTCTGGCGTGAGGCGGAATTGCTTAATGATGGCTTGCTTAATCACCTCAAAGTCCGCTTCTTCTTCCTGGGGAAGACTCACAAACGCCTCCAGGGCCTTGGCTCTCAGCCCTGGTGTGAGATATCTTGCCCACCGCTCTCGGGGCACCCCATACTGACGACAAGTCCTTTCAAACCCCTGTTAGAAGGTGTCTATATCAGAGTTCTCGTCCATAGCGGAGAACTTATCCAGGGGGATTCTGGGGACTCGCTCACCCTCGCGTTCTGCGGGTGCAGCAGACCTATTCTGCTACTGAAGTTTAGCCAGCTCCAGCTGGTGTCGCCGTTCAGCACTTTCCCTCTCGGCCTGGTGTCGCCATTCAGCTCGTTCCCTCTCAGTTTGTCAATGTTCCCTTTTTCCGCTGGTTTAATAATAATGTCCTTATTCTCCTTAAGGGATCTGATGGCCTGTCGCTCCTGTGGTATTACATTCTGGGCCAGTGTCTTTCTTTTATTCAGGATCCTGTCAGAGATTCTGCATCTGAATCTGTTGATGTATTTGTCCAGCGTCTGTTTTTTTCCTTCTTTAGGGGTCCGTCTTTTTTTCTTCTTTTTAGTTCTGGTGCGTTTTGGTCCATTATCCGTTGTATTACAGGCCTCCTTATGGTAGTGTTCCTTGAGTTGCAGCTTTCTGAAAAATTCCTTCATATCTCCACAGAGTGCAATCCTGTCTATGGGTCTCGCAGGGCAGAATGACAAGCCTTTGGAGAGTACTGACATTGACAGTGATATTTGAGAAGTGAAATGAAATTTATTGCATTTACAGAAAGTGCTCAATAATTGTTTAGATAAAATTAGGCAGGTGCATAAATTTGGGCACTGTTGTCATTTTAGTGATTCCATAACCTTTAGAACTAATTATTGGAACTCAAATTAGCCTGGTAAGCTCAGTGACCCCTGACCTACATACACAGGTGAATCCAATTATAAGAAAAGAGTATTTAAGGGGGTCAATTGTAAGTTTCCCTCTTTTAAATTTCTCTGAAGAGAAGCAACATGGTGGTCTCAAAAACTCTCAAATGACCTGAAGACAAAGATTTTTTCACCATCAGGTTTAGGGGAAGGATACAGAAAGCTGCCTCAGAGATTATAGGTGTCTGTTTCCACAGTTAGGAACATATTGAGGAAATGGAAGACCACAGGCTCAGTTCAAGTTAAGGCTTGAAGTGGCAGACCAAGAAAAATCTCAGATAAACAGAAGTAATGAATGGTGAGAACAGTCAGAGTCAACCCACAGACCAGCACCAAAGACCTACAAAATCATCTTGCTGCAGATGGAGTCACTGTGCATCATTCAACCATTCAGCGCACTTTACACAAGCAGATGCTGTATGCAAGAGTAATGCAGAGGAAGATTTTCTCCACCCACAGCACAAACAGAGGAATGCTAAAGCACATTTGGACAAGCCAGCATTTTGGAATAAGTGCTGTGGACTGCTGGAACTAAAATTGAGTTATTTGGGCATAACAAGGGGTGTTATGCATGGAGGAAAAACAACACAGCATTTCAAAAAAAACCACCTGCTACCTACAGTAAAATATGGTGGTGGTTCCATCATGCTGTGCGGCCAGTGCAGGGCCTGGGATTCTTGTTAAAGTTGAGGGACGCATGGATTCCACTCAGTATCAGCAGATTTTGGAGACCAATGTCCAGGAATCAGTGACAAAGCAGAAGCTGCGCCGGGGCTGGATCTTTCAACAAGACAACGACTCTAAACACTGCTTAAAATCCACTAAGGCATTCATGCAGAGGAACAAGTACAATGCTCTGGAATTGCCATCTCAGACATGAATAAAATTAAAAATCCGTGGTGTGAGTTAAAGAGAGCTGTCCATGCTCGGAAGCCATCAAACCTAAATGAACTAGTGATGTTTTGTAAACAGGAATGGTCCAAAATACCTTTAACCAGAATCCAGACTCTCATTGGAACCTACAGGAAGCGTTTAGAGGCTGTAATTTCTGCAAAAGGAGGATATACTAAATATTGATTTCATTTATTTTTTTCATTTATTTTTTGTGGTGCCCAAATTTTGTTTAAACAATTATTGCACAGTTTCTGTAAATCCAATAAACTTAATTTCACTTCTCAAATATCACTGTGTGTGTCTCCTATATCCTAGGTTCTCAACATGCGGTACGCGTACCCCAGGGGGTACTTCTGATGGGTCCAGGGGGTACTCGGGCTTGATATACTTAAAGTGACTCTGTAACAAAAATTACAACGTTTTTTCTACCATCCTACAAGTTCCTAAACCTATTCTAATGTGATCTGGCTTGCTGCAGCTCTTTCTACTATAACCATCTCTGTAATAAATCAATGTATCTTTCCCCTGTCAGACTTGTCGGCCTGTGTCTGGAAGGCTGCCAAGTTCTTCAGTGTTGAACTGTTCCTCTATGCACACTCCAGTGTGTGTTTTATTTACATAAGCCAGCAGCTTCTCTGCTATCTTATCAGTGATAGAAGAGAGCTGGATAAAAATCCTCCTCTGGAGGCTGTGAAAGGAGCTGGTCTGTCACATACTGAGGAATTAACCACATAGGCAGAGCTGTCTGCAGGAAGCCTGTAATGTTCAGTGCATGAGAGAAGCTGGGGACAGAAGGTAAACACACACAAGTGATCTCTTGAGATTCAGAAGTAAGGCTGTATACAGCCTGCTTGTGTATGGATGTATTTTCTATGTGTGGACATACTGTACATCAACCTACTTCCTGTTTTGGTGGCCATTTTGTTTGTTTATAAACAAACTTTTTAAAACCGTTTTTGACTACTTTTAATGCGGCGGGGAGCGGTGAAATTGTGACAGAGGGTAATAGGAGATGTCCCCTAACGCACTGGTATGTTTACTTTTGTGCGATTTTAACAATACAGATTCTCTTTAACCAAGAATAACAAATTTAGAGATTTAGAAAATTATAATTCTTATTTAAACAACATCAAATTAGTATTTTAGCTAATTAAAAGCAAGAATAAATGCTTGCACATTGTTTAGAACCAATTATCATGTACTACGATTAAATATATATTTGTCAAGGGGTACTTGTGATCATGTTTACTATGCTAGGGGGTACTCGATGAGTACAGGGTTTTAAAAGGGGTCCATACCAATAAAATGTTGAGAAACACTGTCCTATATGATATATTTAACTGACATTTTTTATCGTAACAACCAAAGATTTATACAGGAAAATCATGACGATTAACAGGGTTGCCCAAACTTTTGCATCCCACTGTATAGCCGTCCAAGGCCTGGGCCTTTGTGGCCTTCCCAGAAATCTGGCCCGCGTTATGCCAAGAGATGGTACGAAGCATTAAGAGTGTCCTTTTTTTGGAAGCAGTTCTCTCTATCCCTCTTTCTTCTTCTTCTAACATTTCTCTTTTTAGCCTGATGTATAGATTTGAATACATAACTGTATTTGTCTATTAAAAGATGCAGCTCCTGTATTTCATGAACAGCTCCCTTGAGCATCCGTTTCCCTTTTCCATGTGTTGCTCCCTATTTCCAGCCTCCTCTTTCATATGTAGCAACCCCGTTGCATATCCAGGTGCTCCCCTGGGCTGCAGCCACCCAAGGCCTGGGCCTTTGTGGCTTTTACAGAAATCCGGCCCTAGTGAACAAAGCTTTCATCCCCACACTAGGCTGGGCAAGTTGTGATCACGTGGGATAAATGTAGACATTTCTGTCTATCATATACAGCGGCAGTGCAGCTCTTTTACAATCCATGCAGCCCAGGATGAGCTCAGGAAATGTGAATTGCTCAGCCAGCCGCACTCAGTATCATAGCGGACTTTTCTGCTCCTTCCCTCCCTGCTCTTCTTTCTTTGTGAAGAAGAATGATTCGCACTTCCCTGCCAGGGGATTCAAGGCTACAGAATAGCAAAAGACACATATACTCTGGTCTTTTAATAAGAAAAGCAAGAACACCCCAAGGCTTTATTATTTATATCTACCAGAAAGGTTTAAATAGTAGCCTGGAGATAAATCCACTCAAACTTTATGGCTTGCTTTGTGTAAACATAAAGAGGAAAAGAGCAAAAAATAAACATTTATATGGACTCCGGACCTCTGATATATTTCCTTCCAGCAGCTTGGTAATTCTTTTTTTTAGGTTCCACTTTCTAAGCTATGTTGTTTTAGCTGCAGTTCATTTATACGCGAGGCCTTCAATGAGCTCCATCCTTTTGAGAGTGGATCTTTTATTATTAATAGACCCTTCCCTCGAATTTACAGTGGAAATGTTACCAGTTCCAAATTGCACTATTATCTGCTCCACAGTTTTACCAATACTTCATTCCTGCAATCATTTAGTAATAAAATGAGTTATGGAACCATTATGGAACCTCAGAGTAATCCCAGAGGTAAGAAAATAGGGTCAAATTTTAAAGTGGTACTTAAGTCAAAACAAAGTGAAGAGATAAGCAACTGTATCTATCCTCCTACTCCTAAAAAGGAATTTTAAATATTCCACAATTTTATGTTATGTTTAAAAACTTAAAAAACAGCAGATTTATTGTTTTGTCTCAGCTGAATGTAACAGCTTGTCTCAGTGTGCTCAAATATATGAACTATTGACCTTTTTTTATCTATCCTCTTCTGGCAGAGAACCGGCTTCCTAGAGCAAAGCAGCTGTAATTCCTTATCAGTAGTCCGACTGGGTTCCGTCTGGAGAAAAACTGTCAGTTGCATAGTAGAATATAAACCTACGATTAGGATGTACAGTCACCCCCATGTAAAAGAGTAGCCTATCCTACCTAATAATAGGCAAGTGTCTCTGCGTCCCATGTCCCTGTGTCAGTGCTTTTTCAGGTCTGTGCATGTGCAGCAATGCAGAGACACTGCTGGGAGCTGGGAGGAATGATGCGTGGCAGAGGAGGATGGGTGCAGAAGGGGGTGGGCGTGGCTAATTAGAGAGAGCGCAGTGCGGGGGGGGGGGGGGGGGGTGGTCGTGTCCACAGCCTAGCGCACGTTTTTAAACTTTGGCCCAATAGGCTGCCTATAGTGACAGGCAGCCTATTGGGCCATTCAAAGTGTGGGGATCTCGTCCTACAAAGTCACTGGACCTGACAGGGTCCAGACTGGAACAATTGGAGCAGCCGTTAGTTTTGGGGTAGCGTGAGTAAGTTAGTAGTACATGCTACAGCAGTAGCGGCACTACTTTGAACATTTTATTCGCGCTGCCACACTAAGCTGCGCTGCTTGAGCAGTGTAGCTTAAGAGGAGCTGTTAGGTATAAGGTCTCAGAGAAAATAAACACATATATCAGTAGCTAAAGATTGGCTGTACTTACATTACATATGCATTTCACTGTCCACGTTTGGATTTCACAGAATTTGTATATAGTATATGCAGAGATAGATGCTCCTGACAGCTCATGGCAGGCTCCATGTTTTTCTGTCAAATGTGTCGTCATGTCCTGCTTGCTTCCTGATCACAGATAAGCTTGTACTAAATAACACAGTGTGCAGTGAATATTAATCAGCCATGTGGCTAGGAACAATAGCTGACTCCTGCAGTGTAGTCTGCCCGAGATTTATCAGTGCTACGGGATTACAAGCTGCTTTAACTTCTCATTAGCAGCCGAGGGGAGAGCCCCAGAATGCTTTGCAGTATGATATGCGGCTTGCGTCTTCTTAAGAATAACAGACTTGCTGATAAGCACACATGAAAGGTAACTGAGATTTTTATCTTCACTCATTGCTTTTGGGCTTCCTTCTAAACTGTTTAACACAGGAGAATAGAGGTTTAAATTAGCTTCTGCAGCCTGACAGTTACTCTTTAGTGAATCAACACCTACTGATTTGTATGTGAGCCAGTTGTAGCCATCAAAAGAGCCACATCTGGCTCCCGAGCCATAGGTTCCCTACCCCTAATCTAGACTGAGGTCTACTGAGGTCAGTGTCTTACTTTTTTACTCAGTTCAGGTTTCCTTTAAGGTTTTGTGAGAGGGTGGATGCAGACATGTTGATGACAGAAATGGTGAGGTGGACCTTGATTGAGACACCCGGAGGCTGCATACCATCTGCAGAGGGTGAAGAGCAGTTTCTGGTTATGTTAAGAAAATGATGGGAAGTATTTATAGCATTTGCGTGGAACAAACATTTGCAGTGCATCTTATAAAACCTGGTAAATGTTGACACCAAAATGGAAACTCAAATTAGCATAGCAGTGTTTTCTGGGTCAGTATAGCAATGCTGTGACAGGTGCTATTAATATGCAAATTGAGCTTGTAATTGCTGATTGTCTCAGTGTTGAAAACATGCTGCACACCATAGACGGTTGTGTAGAAGAGTCCAAATGAAAAAAATCTGCTACTGAACGTATCCATTCCTGCACGCTAGTTTAAAAACGAAAAACGTATTTTAAACTTTACAGAGAAAGCAATGGATTATTGCCTTGCATTAGTGCAGTGTCCTAGTAACATGGCTTCAGTGTCAGCAGGTATCTTAAAGTGCTCTGAAACTCCGACATAACATTCAATAAAAATGTGTTTTCCTACTTTTTATTACTCATACAGGCAGCATATTTGCTTTTGTGCAGTAGTAATACTGTCTGTTTACAAATTACAAGTTTCCAAAGTGTAGTTTATCTTGCCCTGCAACCTGCCATTGCATTTTATTCAAACTGCTTTTTATTACAGTGGGATGCAAAAGTTTGGGCAACCTTGTTAATCGTCATGATTTTCCTGTATAAATCATTGGTTGTTACAATAAAAAATGTCAGTTAAATATATCATATAGAAGATACACATAGTGATATTTGAGAAGTGAAATGAAGTTTATTGCATTTACATAAAGTGCACAATAGTTGTTTAAATAAAACTAGGCAGGTGCATAAATGTGGGCACTGCTGTGATTTTATTGATTCCAAAAGCTTTAGAACTACTGTAATTATTGGAACTCAAATTGGCTTGGTAAGCTCAGTGACCCCTGAACTACATACATGGGTGAATCCAATTATGAGAAAGAGTATTTAAGGAGGTCCATTGTAAGTTTCCCTTCTCTTTTAATTTTCTCTGAAGAGTAGCAACATGGGGGTCTCAAAACAACTCTCAAATGACCTGAAGACAAAGATTGTTCACCATCATGGTTTAGAGGAAGGATACAGAAAGCTGTCTCAGAGATTTGAGCTGTCTGTTTTTACAGTTAGGAACATATTGAAGAAATGGAAGACCACAGGCTCAGTTCAAGTTAAAGCTTGAAGTGGCAGACCAAGAAAAATCTCAGATAAACAGAAGTGACGAATGGTGAGAACAGTCAGAGTCAACCCACAGACCAGCATCAAAGACCTACAACATCATCTTACTGCAAATGGAGTCACTGTGCATCGTTCAACCATTCGGCGCACTTTACACAAGGAGATGCTGTATGCGAGAGTGATGTAGAGGAAGCCTTTTCTCCACCCACAGCACAAACAGAGCCGCTTGAGGTAAGCTAAAGCACATTTGGACAAGCCAGCTTCATTTTGGAAGAAGGTGCTGTGGACTGCTGAAACTAGACTTGAGTTATTTGGGCATAACAAGGGGTGTTATGCAAGGAGGAAAAAGCACACAGCATTCCAAGAAAAACACCTGCTACCTACAGTAAAATATGGTGGTGGTTCCATCATGTTGTGGGGCTGTGTGGCCAGTGCAGGGACTGGGAATCTTGCCAATTTTTAGGGACCCATGGATTCCACTCAGTATCAGCAGATTCTAGAGACCAATGTCCAGGAATCAGCAACAAAACTGAAGCTGCGCCGGGGCTGGATCTTTCAACAAGACAACGACCCTAAACACTGCTCAAAATCCACTAAGGCATTGTTGCAGAGAAACAAGTACAACGTTCTGGAATGGCCATCTCAGTCCCCAGACCTGAATATAATTGAAAATCTGTGGTGTGAGTTAAAGAGAGCTGTCCATGCTCGGAAGCCATCAAATCTGAATGAACTAGAGATGTTTTATAAAGAGGAATGGTCCAAAATACCTTCAACCAGAATCCAGACTCTCATTGGAACCTACAGGAAGCATTTAGAGGCTGTACTTTTTGCAAAAGGAGGATCTACTAAATATTGATTTCATTTATTTTTGTGGTGCCCAAATTTATGCACCTGCCTAATTTTGTTTAAACATTTATTGCACACTTTCTGTAAATCCAATAAACTTCATTTCACTTTTCAAATATCACAGTGTGTGTCTCCTATATGTTATATTTCACTTACATTATTTATCATAACAACCAAAGATGTATACAGGAAAATCATGATGATTAACAAGGTTGCCCAAACTCTGCATCCCACTGTATATATTAACATATTCTAATTAGCTGTTCTGTTTGTGTGCTTGAAGCACAGAGAGCTTCACAAAGAGCTCCTTTTCACTTGTTACACTGTGTTTACACACATGTATCAACATAGGAATGCAAAGATACTGTTATCTACAGTTTGAATGCAGATGTGAAGCTGAATAGCAGGACAAAGTGCTTTGTTTAACCATTTCAGTGATGTTCTGCAAAAAAAAAAAAAAATTGGGATAGTAGCTTTCAAGCTATGAGGAATCTTTTAGAGCAAAGTAGAAATGTTGACCACTTTAAAGGACAACTATTATGAAAAAAATATACATTTTTAAAATAAATCCATGTACAATATAAATGTACATTTCTACCAGAGTAACATGCAATATAAGTTACTTTTTTCCTATGTTGATGATGTCACTTAAAGTTGGTAGTGAAAATGTAACACATCTGTCAGGTTTTGGACTAGTCCAATACTGTAAGTCCACCTCCTCATAGGGGATTCTGTTATTTCTTTATATACAAAGGCACTTACTGAACTGCAGTTGCTCAATCCAGCTAGGGGGAAAATGACTAGGGAAGCTGGCTGACATCTTTGTATAGATCCATTCCTGGAAGAGTGGTTTTGAAAAGAAGCAGGGCCCTTTCACACCGAGGTGGTGCGGTAAATTTACCACACACACTGCAACTTAATGCAAGTCGATGGGGGAGTTCACACTCCCCACCAGGATCAGACTGGGGCACTAAGGGCCCACCAGGAAAGTTTTAGCCTGGGGCCCACCATCCTAACCCCCCTACCCCCTTTTTGG
The DNA here is from genome assembly GCF_040937935.1 of Hyperolius riggenbachi. Taxonomy (NCBI): domain Eukaryota; kingdom Metazoa; phylum Chordata; class Amphibia; order Anura; family Hyperoliidae; genus Hyperolius; species Hyperolius riggenbachi. Next base: position 110,248,128 of record NC_090646.1, on the reverse strand, counting down.
GCTCACATATACATGTACTCTAGAAATTTGGCGCAGATGACAGTACTATATAAATACATAATTTGGTAGGACATTAGACTATGGTAGGGAATAGATTGTGAGCTCTTCTGAGGTGAGGACAGTTCATAACAGGGAAATGGCTACATGTGGCGCATGCAGCAGGGAAAAAAATGGGAGTGGCCATGCACTGGAACATGAGCGTGGTCTTGATGGGTCATGCGCAGACCCAAAAATACACAAAATAAGTAGCGGTATTATTCACAGAGAGTGGGTCTGACCAGATAAACGTTAGATAAAATAATCAAGTAGTTACATGATAATTCTTCAAGTAGTCAAATGCCGCTAGATAAAAATATTAGGAAGTCACATACCTACAGATAAAATAATTAATTAGCCATGTGCCTTGCAATGAACAATATAAATAGCCAGGTGGGTCAAAATAAAATAATTTAGTATCCAAATGGGCCCTGTATACATAAATTTAGTAGCCATCTTCCCCAGAAAAGAGAATTAAGTAGCCATGTGTCCATATATATCAGTATTAGGTAGCAGGGGCTGGCTGGGTGCTTTGCTGAGTGCTACTACCAGCAATGCAGGATGGCCTTAGTGTATGCAGGGCCTGAGGCAAGTGTCATATGAAGGGCCTAGAGCCTGAGTATAGTTGTCCCCAGTATAGGTAGCCAGCTATAGGTGTCCACAGTATAGGTAGTTAGATATAGGTGGTCCCAGTATAGGTAGCAAGTTATAAGTGTCATAATGGTACATGCTAGGCTGGCTTCAGCATGTAGTGTTGGTGGTGGTATAGTGGTTAAGTGAGTTATCTACCACACACTCAAACCTGGGTTCTATTCCCAGCCAATGTGCGTTGGCTTTTGACATGCTACAAATCCTTAAGCAAGCTAATTTTTCTCTTGGATTGATCATAATGGTACATGCTAGACTGGCTTCAGCATGTAGTGTTGGTGGTGGTATAGTGGTTAAGTGAGTTACCTACCACACACTCAGACCTGGGTTCAATTCCCAGCCATGGTATGTTAGCTGGCTTTTGAAATACTACAATTCCCTGGAAGACGAGACCCTCCTCCCTCCGGGAGGAGGGAGGGTAATATAAGGAATAACAATCAGCTAGGAACAAGGCTACAAGAGCCTAACTAAACTCTCCCTAGCAGAGTCTGTCAGCAGCTGTCCCTTAACTAATTACTGTAGGCAGACGAGTGAGTAAAACGACAGGAGAACCTTGCCCTTTATAAGGGGGGGGTGGGGCTCCAAGAATGAGTGTAGTCTGAATGGTGACAATGTGCCTGCTGAATGTGATGTAGAGGGTCAAAGTTCTGCTCAATGGAGCATTATGGGGTGAATCGAACTTCCGCAAAAGTTTGCCTTCACCGGCGAATGCGAACCACTGAAAGTTCGCCTGGAATCGTTCGCGGGCGAACTGTTTGGGCCATCTCTACTGCTGTGTACCCAAGCTCCCCTTTCCTGCTATGCTAGTACCCCTCTCCTGTGGCCCATTGAAAGTAAAGGAGCTAGGCCTACCGGGAATTCTCCCATGTTCCTGGTCCGGGAATTCTCCCATGTTCCTGGTGGCACAAGTCCAACCCTGCTCCCCACGTTGCAGTACGCTGCACCAGAAGTGCCCTATCCAACGTGCTTCAATAGCTAGGTTACCACACGGCTCCTACTACTAATATCTGCGTCCGGCAGTCATGTAAGTCTGTGGCAACACGCGCATTTTTAAAAAGAAAACGCCACAGTTATCTGTGCCGCGTATGCTCGGAAATGTATTTTAGAAATACTCTTTTGCGCAACGTCATCAATTGCAAAACAGGAATTGAGCGTCACTATTTGGCTGGATGCTAGATGGGGATTATCACGTACTAACGCGATTATGCCCTAAGGCCTTTTTTTTACGATCTACAGGGTGAAGCCGGCTTCAAGGTAATACTAAAACCTCATCCATGAAGAGATGGACGGCAACATAGGAAAAACAGTAATTTATGGTGCATTTTACTCTGGGAGAAATGAACATTTTATATGTGTGCATTTTAATTTTACATTGCCAGAAATGTCTAACTTAGAATTCTTCTGTAGGTGAAAGGTTTTTTGTTTGTTTGTTTTTATACAGCATCAGTACTGACATGCTTGTATCAGCAACCACTAGGTGCAAGAATTGTGAGGGAGAGGAGACATTTCACACATCACTAATTATAAACATATTTGGACACAACAACCTTATACCCGTACACCGTTGTCATATTTTATTGTCGGTGAGAGTGTTCCACTTTATAAATAATTGCAGAAAAAAAAGTACTTGGCCGTGGGCTTATTACTGATATTTGGAGAGGGGACAAGGTAATCGTATATGACACAGAACCCTTGACCACCTTTGAATGCTACTTGATATTCTAGGCTGTACGTTATGCATTCAGTCTTCTGTATTAATAAGAATCACACAGGGTAAACACAATAGAGAGAAGTAAGATTAATATAATACAGCGAGAGACAAAAGGGACATCTTCTGTTATGGTTTAATGTGTCTTCTTGAGTGGATAATAAGGACACTTGAAGCTCATAAAGCTGAATGGAACAGGAATACATAATTCATTATTCATTTTGGGTTATGCCAAGGCTGACAAGGAAGGAAACAGAAAAATAATCAATCCGAAGAACCCTTTTTGGAAACGGGAGAAAAAAGAAATAGAAAGTGAAGGTACTGCCAAGAGAAACTGATCAGATTCCAGTTTTTTGTAATAAGGCAGGGGGGATAGCTAATATATATAAAAATGTAAGTGTACTTCAAATTACACAGGTTTAAAAAGTCAATACATAGAGCAGTGTCGTTACTAGGCCAGCTATTCCAGGCCAGTCCCTGGAGCACTGCAAAGTACAAAGGGTGCACTCACTGCACTTTCAGTTTCCTGAGAGCTCTGTCAGCTCTATCAGCATGCTTGCTGGATGCTAACGCCACTCCCCAACCCAGGGCCATTTCTGACCTGTTTGGCACCCCAGGCAAAGCCCTCTGTGTCACCTCACATACACACACACATACACCTATATATGGCAATCACTGTCACTACCTGGTACCTGCACTACTTGTTGCTCAGCCACCACCCTCTGCCTATCACTACCCACTACATGCACTAGCCACTATATGCACTACCTGATACTCATTCAGGATCAGTTGAATATGGCACCTGAGCCATCTGTGTAAAAAGGGCGCCTCCATAGACTTCAGTGTTATTTGCTGCAAATCTCTACAAGCTGGTGAAAAGGGCGCCCGAGTTTTTGATTTGGCTACAACGATTTTCATTCGGCTACAAAAGGGTGCCCTTTTATAGCTGAGATTTTTAATTGGGCTACAAAAGGGCACCCTTTTATAGTTGAGGTTTTTGATACTGCTACAAGGTTTTTAATTCGGCTACAAAAGGGCGCCCTTTTATAGCTGAGATTTTTTGATTGGGCTACAAGGTTTGGCAACAAGGTTTTTGATTTGGCTACAAAAGAGCAACCGTTTATAGCCAAGATTTTTGATTGGGCTACAAGGTTTGACTACAAGGTTTTTGATTCTGCTACAAAAGGGCGCCCTTTTATAACCAAGATTTTTGATTTGGCTACAAGGTTTTTGATTCTGCTACAAAAGGGTGCCCTTTTACAGCCGAGATTTATTTTGGCTATAAAAGGGTGCTGGATATAGCTGAGATTTTTTTAGGCTATATAAATGTGACTACAACATCGTTTATATTAGCAGGTGACTAAATTACGTTATAACAGTTAATTTGGTTATATCAGTTAATTCCATTATATCAGCTAATTGTTTTATATCTGTTCAAAATAACAAATCTGCTTGACATGATATGCGGCAAAGACTGGACACTACCATGGGGGATTAAGGTTAGGTACCACCAGAGGGGGGTGGGGTGTGTGTTTAGGATTAGGCATCACAAGTGGGGGGTTTTAGGGTTAGGCACTACCAGGGGGTCTTAGGGTTAGGCACCACCAGGGGAGGGTGTGAGAGTAGGGAGACGTTAGGAGACGTTAGATCATAGTAATCACCGGGGGGGGGGGTCTTAGGGTTAGGCACACCCAGGGGGGGTCTTAGGGTTAGGCACCACCAGGGGGAGTCTTAGGGACAGGCACCACCAGGGAGGGTCTTAGTGTTAGGCACCACTGTCAGGGTCTTAGGGTTAGGCACCACCGGGGGAGGGTTCTGTGTGATTTTGGCATCTCGGCTACACCTGGCGCCTTTCGTAGCCGCTTTTGGCATCTCGGCTAAACCAGGTGTCATTTGTAGTCAAATTTGGCATCTCAACTACACCAGGCACCTTTTGTAGCAAAATTTAGCATTTCAGCTACACCAGTCCCTTCTTGTAGACAAATCTGGCTTTTTTTGTCTATATCAGTGCCCATCCACCCCCCATGACCCGACACTACCTACTATTTGCACTACCTACCTGAATGTGCCTCAGATGGCCTCTTTATCTTGCACCCAGAAGTGCTTTGGATATTTTGGAATTCTGGCAACCCGTGTCAAACTTGGATAAGAGGATAGCACTTTAGCTAAGTGAAGTAATTGTATAGTTATATTATTGTATCTTATAACAATATAACAATTTTGTTTTTATGATTGAATAAGTGATTGCCCTATAATAGTGTGTGTGTGGACAGTGGTAAACAGTGGTGATGAAGGGGGGTGATAGAGTGCTCTGCAAAAAAGAAATGGGAGCAAAAAAAACAAACAAACTAAAAAAGAAACAAAAAGAAAAAACACAAAAGGTTATTAAAGCTTTCAGTTTTTTCTCTCTAAAAATGTTCATCTGCACACCGTGTGAAAGCTGCAATCCCATTTCTTATCTTCTAAATGCACAATAACAAAAAAAGATAATGTACATAAACATCACAAGACAAGACAATTCAAAGCCATAAGCCAAATCAAACTTGAAAATGCATGCTTTCTCGTATCTCTTGCTTTCACAACTCCAGTCAATTATTAGAGTGAAGAATCTGTGTCATTAGTCCAACGAGGCCTCACAATTCCATTAAGCAATACCTGCTTTTGTAATGAGCTTTTTTTCTAGCAAGGCATTACATATTAATATTATACTGTGTAAGCATCAGCGTGCAATTCAATAGAGGCAAACAGTTCCATTTTAAACTCTCTGACATTCTTATTGTTTCTTCCATACTCCATATATTTCACAAAGAGAATGTATGTATAATAGAATGAAGTCTGAACATGAATTGTAATGAAAATGAATGGTTCCAAAGACACCCGCTGCCCCCCACTCTCATCAAAGGACGACAGAAATAATGAATTGCCAAAATGTAACTAGAAAAACACAAGTCCTGCTACCCCCATGGAAGCAGGAAATATGGGCCCCGCCATAGGCGCTAATGCAAATATTGGTTATTAGGCGTCAAAAGCTGAAATTTGGGCTTCCAATATTCATTGGGCATTGGGCTTGTCCAACTAAAATGTTTGGTTTTTGAAAATTATCATTTTGAAATTTATCATTTTTGTAATTACACTATTTGCGGCGGGGGTAGGGACATGGGGGGGCATTTAAGGTTATGCATCAGGAAGGGGGCTTTTAGGTTTAGGCATCAGGCAAGGGGATTTTAGGGTTAGGCATCAGGAAGGCATGGTTTTTGGGTTAGGTGTCAGGAAGGGGGGTTTAGGCTTAGGCGTGAGTAAGGGTAGTTTTAGGGTAAGGCTTCAGGAAGGCGGGGTTTAGGGTTAGGCGTCAGGAAGGCGGGTTTTTGGGTAAGGTGTCAGGAAGGGGAATTTTAAGGTTAGCCATCAGGGAGGGGGGTTTAAACCTTAGGGGTCAGGAAGGGGTGTTTTAGGGTTATGCATGGGGGAGGGGAGAGTCCTGTGTGAGAGTAAGTTAAGTTTAGTTGTAGTAAATTATTGGTAACATTTACCAATGTTTTACTATCATCATTACAACAAAATATTTTTTGTTTACATTTGGTGCCCAATTCACAACAGTATTTATCATTTAGACATATATCGGCTTCACCCTGTGCCCAATTTTCCTTGCACCTCTATTTCATGCATGCACACCCACATGTATATCCTGGAAGAAAAAGTGGGGTGTAGTGTATGTACTTCATATTGATGCACACTTAGGCTCATTTATCAAACCTTGTTGCAAGCAGGGATGTTTTTAGGATAGGCAGCCAGGCAGGTGCCTGGGATGACATCTGCGGAGGGGGGGCGGGGTTACCACGTAGCTATTTTTGGTACATTGTGTGCTGTTATGGAATTTGTATAAACATATGCTGTTTCCATTAAACTCCTGTGCGATAATCCGGAGCTGAGCTCGGGGTATGTCGCGCAGGAGGATTTCTCAGGCCCTGGTGGGCCGATTTGCATATTTTTTTTTTGTAACACACAGCTAGCCGATCTACGCCGCTCGCCGCCGATCCGCCGCTACCCGCCGTGCTGCGCAGCCCCGACCCCTTGCGCAGCCTGGCCAATCAGTGCCAGGCAGCGCTGAGGGGTGGATCGGGACTCCCTCTGACGTCACGACATCCATGACGTCGGTGACGTCATCCCGCCCCATCGCCATGGTGACCAGGAAAGCCCAGCAGGAGATCCTGTTCTGAACGGGATTTCCTGCTTACTCTGATCGCCGAAGGCGATCGGAGTGGGTGGGGGGATGCCGCTGCGCAGCGGCTATCATGTAGCAAGCTCAGGGCTCGCTACATGATTTAAAAAAAATGCCGATGGGCATGAACGCGGCGCCAACCCCAGGACCGCCTAACGCCGGTCAGTGTGCAGTCTTGGGGGCGTGTTTTGCAGTTGATTGTGTGCATCTCCGCTTGAATGATGGAGCTCCGCTCCGTCATCAGCCTCCCAGCAGCGATCACCACTAGGAGACTGTTAGACGGCAAAACCGCTATCTATTTACTCCGCACAGCTCTGCGATCTAAGGCAGTACTGTTCTGGGGACAGCTGTGTGACACGGATGTCCCCCTGGTAGGCTCGGGGGTGATCCCCTGTCATCAAAAAATGGCCTGGTCTTTAGGGGGGTTTAAGCCTGTTATCCTTTAGTGGAAAGGTGAGGGTTGACATTTTTATCATCTATAATATATGTGCTAATTGAGCTATTATTGGTTCGAATTGTTCTGTACTGATGGGAAGAAGTGGACAAATCAAAATAAAGGGTGGGGAGAGCAACGGCAATAGGAAAGTCAATAATGGTTTCTGAATTACATGCATGGACACATTTTTTATATGAAGATTGCGTACAAACTGTTTGAATATTGGCACCGAGAAGCTTTGATTGTGATTGTGATCCACAAAGGTGTTTACGTTTGTGCAGCATGGTGTATAGTGACAGGCTCTTATATTCTTAATTGGGCCAGGACTCTATCTACATGGAGTTTGTATGTTCGTGTATATGGAAAAAGGGCTCGGGGAAATTCGAGCACGGGGAAACAACCAAATTTAGATTATCAGTAAATTTACTGATATTCTAATACTTTTCAGTTGTAATTGTCAATAATAGTATATTGGTAAACGTTACCCCCTCCCCCCCATTTGCACAAACCCCCTTTCTCACCCCTAGCCTTAATTGTCACCCTCTCCCTGATGCCTAACCTTAAAAGACAACCAAGATGACATGTGACATGGTGAAATAGACATGTATATGTACAGTTAGAATAAAATAGTAACTCGCGCTAAAATTGAACCTTTTATTGTTCAAAGGAATTCCTAATCAAAAATTCCCAACATACTTTATTCACATAAAAATACACTGCTTCACCATACACTCCCAACACTCATATCCTTCACAGAAAGGCCCTTCAGAAAAAAATGAAAAAATGCAGAAAACTTGAAATGGCTATAGTGTTCCTAAATTTCATCAAAACCAATAAAACCGTTAAAATCTCTCCTAAAATGGTCCAAAAAACATGTGCAAAGAAAGGCAGAGTTCGTACTATTCCCAGCATTAGGTCATATGGGCTGATCAATATTCCAATTATTCTCAGGCTCCCACAATTGATTATATGGGTATCACTCATGTTTCCGCAGTGCAATCCTTGCCTGGCACCAATGCTTGCCCGGCTTCTAGTCCGCTTACCGGTAATCTGTTGTACCTAGACGGACCCCTCCTCAGTATTCATGTACTCGTTACCTCCGCTGTCAGCTTCTATTCGCGGCATATGTCACTTCCGGTTGTAAAGTCCAGAGTTCCGCTCGCCGCACATCCGTTCAGCTGATCTGATACACTTCGGTGACGTCACCTAAGACCTTTAGAACTTTGTATTTCTGGTTGCCGCTGCGCGCTTAGCGGCTAGCCAAGTTCAGGATCTTTGTAGCAGAGTGTTGCAAATTTCAGAGTAAAACTCAACGCGTTTCAGCCAATATCGTTGGCCCTCATCAGGAGGATTTAATCATACTGAGCTGCCGGCCATCCTTCCAGTGTATATAACTTGTAATCCACCATTCTGTTCCGCCCATATGCAAATTCCTTAAGTGTCAACCTTTCTTAAAGTCGTAGTGCCTAAATTACACTACTCTCTACCTATATCCTGCATATTTCTGCATCAGTAGTGAATTGTCTCTTTCCTAATTGTACATTCCTTTATCAAATAAAATATGGCCATAAAATATGAAAATAAAGATAAAAATAAAGGTAAAAAGAATATGCAAAAATATACGAAGAATACAATAATACAGAGATACAATGGATATTTACAATAACATTCACACTCATATCACATCATTTAAAAAAGGCCATTTCGCTATTTAGGCCCTTTGGTGCCATTGTATCCAATTGATAGATCCACTTGGACTCATTCCGGGACATCTTATCTATAAAGTTCCCTCCTCTTCTATTATGTTGTATTATTTCTATGTATGTTCTATGTATTATTTCATGTATATGTACAGTGCCAAGCACACAATTAACTGGACTGTGCTCCTTTTTTTCTTTCTCTGTCTAAAAGAGTTAAACATCAGGTATGCAAGTGACAGTTTCTTTTCTGGTTGGACTGGGTCAGACTATAGCATAACCCTCACTGATAAGTAATTACAACCATAAAACACTTTTCTGTCATTAAAGGGAACCTAAATTGAGAAGGATATGGATTTTTCCTTTTAAAATAATACCAGTTGCCTGACCCTCCTGCTGATCCTGTGTCTCTAATACTTTTAGCCACAGCCCCTCAACAAGCATGCAGATCAGGTGCCCTGACTGAAGTCAGACTGGATTAGCTGCATGCTTGTTTCAGGTCTGTTATTCAGCCACTATTGCAGCCAAAGAGACTGGCAGCAGGACTGACAAGCAATTGGTATTGTTTAAAAGGAAACATTCATATCCCTCTCAGTTAAGGTTCCCTTTAAAGGGCTTCTGAGAGCAGGAAAGAGATAAAAACGGTAAATAATTTATAGATTTGAGTACTAGCATACTTCAATGAAGGTGTCATTGAGCAGAGACAATATAACAGTAAATACTTAATACTTGATTTAAATACAAAATAAAACTGTAGGATATCTTAAAAAAGTCACTTTTAGGAGAAGGAGGACAGATACAAATGTTTTTCTCATCCGTTTATTTTCACCTCAGATGTCCTTTAACAATCTCCCCTCCCCCTCCTGCCTGCACAAACCTCTTCCTGACTCCTAACCATAACTGACCCATCCTCCCCCTAACATGTAAAAAAAAAAGTAAAAGTTGGCAGGCACATAGGTGCCCATACAATAATTAGTGAAAGAGCCACAGTTTCCATAGTGGCTTTTTTTATGGGCGCCTATGGCCAAACTTCTGTGCGTCTCTGGTGCCCAAATGTTATGTTTCCCATATTCTCTACCCCCATTTGTGTGGGTATCCTCCCATAGCTCAAAAATATAAAGATACATTAATTAGTTCTCTCTCAAATTGGCCTAGTCTACTATAGGGAGGGACATATAACTATGGAAGGGATTAGATTTTGAGCACCTCTGACTGAGGGACAGTTCATAACTATACAGCATATACTGAGCTGCAAAAGGTGTCAGGGCAGGCTAAATGCCCCGCTAGATAAGAAGTGACCTCTGCACCACTGTATATGCTCAGTACAGCTATCACTGCCATCCTGGAGACATTAGTGCACAATCATCATGGTAAATGGCATCACACATTATGTATGGCATCACACATTTATATACGAAAACATTTAAATGAAAGCAATGCACTTCACATGCCAAGTATAATAACAAATGCTAATTATGTCACAGCTGGCTTCCATATCCCATGTGTTGCAATAATGATTGAAATTCCATATGGAATTCTTAAAATACCACATGGAATCCTTAAAATAAATCAGGAGGAAACCCATCGGTCTCTAAAATACTTTACAAGGAAAAATCGTTCACGAACTGACATAAAAATGTGTTATTTGGCTGTCAGTAAAATACCTCCAGTTCAGAAAAACATTTTATGTGAATGAAGTCCAAGATTTGTATTTCTTCTCTGTTTCTATACAGCTTTACCACTTAACCCCTTTTTACCCTGTGCATATACCCAGCATGTAACCCCTTCTTGGCCTAAACAGAGGCTTCTTTGCCTGCACTGCCATCCTACTTTTTATTTCTGCCTGCAAGGCCTTCAAGCACCTAAGCCACACTCTATCTCTTCACTGCACTTAAAAGGCAGCTGAAGTGAGAAGAATATGGAGGCTGCCATATTTATTTTCTTTTCAACAACACCAGTTGCCTGGCAGCCCTGCTGATCTTTCTGGTATAGGTAGTGTCTGCATAACTCCAGAAACAAGCATGAGGTTAATATTGTCAAATCTGATACTAATGTCAGAAACACCTGATCTGCTGCATGCTTGTTCAGGGTTTATGGCTAAAAGTATTAGAGGCAGAGGATCAGCAGGAGAGCCAGGCAACTGCTATTGCTTACAAGGAAATAAATATGACAGCCTCCATATCCCTCTTGCTTCAGTTGTCCTTTAACCCCTTTTGTGTATCCAAAGCTATCCTTTTTAAAAGTGAATCAGAGATGATATGGAGGCTGCCATATTTATTTGATTTTGAACATGAACAATACCAGTTACTTGATGTTCTGCTAATCATCTGCCTGAGAAAATTATTCCCATGCTTGTTTCAGGTGTGTGGTTCAGCCACTATTGCAGCCAAAATGATCAGCAGGCCTGCCAGGAAACTGGTATTGATTTAAAGGAAATCAGTGTGGCAGCCTTCATATACCTCTCATTTTAGATTTATTTTAACCCTTCATCCTGCTACACATGATCATTGCTGTCTGTGACGGTTTCAAGAGTATAACATGATTCTATAATGTACAAGCCCCATCTCTGCTTATTACAGAGGGCATTGCTCAGATAGATTCCCTGAACTCTCTGGCATGTATGTTTTCAGATGAATGTACTACTGGTCCAGAAAATAAGGGTCTCTGTGCCTGTATAGATAAAGCAGGAGAGACCGGTGTTGAAGATGTACGCCAGAATGCAAATTAAAGCCACTTAGCAGTGGTGCTTGGCTCTTTAGTGAGCTTAAATGCAAATTTCCAGGCTTTTCTGGAGTAAATAAATAAGGTTTTCTATTTAGGTCAAATGGAAGGGCATTGACATTAGAAGGTACCACTTCCAGGAAGTCTTGATATCATAATTTCATAGGAGACCTCTGAACCTTCAAGCCAACGTATTCTTCTGATGAATTATCAATTTAATAAGCTGCAGCATAAATAATAAACAACTTCTATAACACTGATTTTAAAGCTCCCAACCACATCAATGAAATATACATTGTTTGTGAAATCCAATTATAAGGCCGCTGCTAGCCAACTCACGTAGCGTACTTTCCTCTTTCAAATAACTTCTATCCCATCTCCCGACCAAGAGCAGGTCAATGAAAGTTGACATCATCCAATCTAACTTTGCTGGCTAGAACTTTGGCAGTGGGTCTAATTCATTTACATAAGAATAGATTACTGATCAGTTATTATTATCAAAAGAGCAAAGCCCTACTGTGGCTACCAGAGGATGGGATGGGGAAGCAGCCATCCAAGGAAAATGGTATAATGTATTTTATCTTTGACATTTTCTACATATACAGTGAAATGAAAACACAAAGAGAAATGGCTAAATAGATTTTCATCCTTATCTGAAGAGATCTTTCCCCCCCTGTGGATGACCACTGAAGTGCTGAAGGTTAATTAGAAATATGAATCTTCCTAATGTGTAATTTGAGTATATCATTCCCGAAACTTTCAGCAATTTTGTTGACTTTGCTTTACTACTGCAAATATTTTTCTGTTATGGTAGTTGCGGTGGGAGTGTAATTCTAATGTCTGATTATAAACTGCAAATAACTATAGTGGGGCAGGAAAGTTGTGACCTGACTAAGGTGTTCCGTCCGTGGACCTTTTCACATAAGGCTGCTCATTGAGCTTACATAAGGCTGCCATGTCAAAGATGTCTTAAAGAGAAACTGTAACTCAGGAATAAACTTCATCCCAATCTGTAGCTGATACCCCCTTCCCCATGAGAAATCTTTACCTTTTCTTGAATAGATCATTGGGGGGGGGGGGGGGGGGGGTCTATATGGCTGATATTTTGGTGCAACCCCTCCAACAGTGTGATGTCATGACCATGGTCCTGACAGTTTCCATTGCACTGAGGGAAATAACAGCTTTTTCCAACTGCCAAACAACCCGTATCTCCCTCTGGGCATATGTATATCTTTTTTAAGAAAACAATCTTTTAGCCTATCGCATTGTTAGGGGGGGGGGGGGGGGTTATAAATAATGGCAGTTGGTACTGTCTGATTTTTTTTCATGTCTGCCAGTAGTAAAGATGATTATGTGTAGACTGATTGTGGATCAAACAATATGAACAAATTACATGGTAAATATCAATCATGTCTTGATATCCGTTCTAGATTTTAACGTCACACTTCACAATGTATTGATTTATTATTTTCCCCATTTTGCTAAAGTTCCTCTTTAAACAGTGGATGAGTTGACAGGTAGTCTCAGCTTAGTACTGGACGAAGTGCAGAATGAAACAAGGACATTTACTTGCTCTGATAAATTTGGTGTCAATGATTTTTGCACTTGGGAAAATCATTGTAAAACTGTTACTATGATGGTCCTTAACCACTTCCGGGTTTCGGGTGGTTTTGCTGATCTGTGCTGCGGGGGCTCTTCAGCATGCAGCACAGATCAGATAGCAGCCAGGGCAATCAGACTCCCCCCCTTTTTTCCCCACTAGGGGGATGTCCTGCTGGGGGGGGTCTGATCACCGCCGGCTGTTTGCGCTTTCGGGGGCGCTCTTCAAAGCCGCCCTCCGCAGCGCTTTCTGGCCTCCTTCCATCCCTCTCTCTCCCCCTGTGAGCGGCGCAGGACGGATTTCCGTCCTGCGCCGCCTCAGATAGGCTTCAGCCTATCAGATGCCGGCGATCCCCAGCCAGAGGCCGGGGATCGCCGATCTCCTCTACGGCGCTGCTGCGCAGCAGCGCCGTATGTATGTAAACAGCGGGGAAGATCTTTCCCGCGTGTTTACATTTACCCTGCGAGCCACGATCGGAGACACCCTCCGTAAACTGACATGGAATGGCCGCTTCCATGGAAACCACTTCAGGATTCAGGGGCGTACTTATGCGTACGCAGAATCCTGAAGTGGTTAAAGAAAACCTGAATTGAAAATTAAAAGTCAAAATAAACATACACAAGTCATACTTACCTCCTGTGTAGTCTACTCCTCAATCTATTTTTCCTCTCCTGCGTCCTGTTTGTCCACTGTGATCAATGGAATTCTCCGCCCTCCATTTTGAAAATGGCCATTACCCCAAAACAGCTTCCTGGTCAGCAAACTGTTGAACTGTAACATCACCCACTTGAGCCATAGGGAAACATGGACACATCAGTTCTCCTCTCAGCTGTAACTGACAGTAACTGATATATTTTAGTTCTGACAAAATGTTGTCAGAACTGGAAGGGATCACTGTAAAAAGAAAATGGTGGGCTTCTGAGAGGAACTGATGACAAGGTAACTATGTAATGTTCATTTGAAGTTACCTCATGTGTTTATTTTAAATAATTTTACTCCGTACAGGTTCTCTTTAAATCTTGATTCAGTGGTTCATAGTGCTAATCTTTCTGAGCTGGCTTACATACATGCTGTTAAAAATAAAACAATAAACTACTGTTTTTAGCTTCTAGAGGTTTAAAATGCAATGTTTCATTTTATTATTTAGATGCCAAGAAAAAAAGAGTACAGAGAGAACCGGCACTGCTGCAAGTGCTGATTTAACTGTTATCAAAAATAGATGCAATCATCATGTGTGAACAAACACATACAAAAAGTTACTGTCTAAAAAAAAACACTTGCAGCAGTGCCGGTTCTCTTTGCACTTTTTTTTTGGCATCTACAAAGTACTGCACACCAGAGCATTCTCTAGCTGATCCAATGGGCTATTTATTAGGTATGCCAATGCACAGCTCGTGAGCTACATCAGGCATAGTGCCAACCCACTATCCTCTACATTGTGTTTCAGTTCTACTTTTGTAGTTGAGTAATCAGAATCAGATCAGAATCAGAATCTTTATTATCGCCAAGCACGACTGGGTCGTGCCCGGAATTGGACTTGGCACGTACAGGGTACTGATACAGGATATAGATACAGATACAGAACAGAACATAATACCAGGTGCAGAGAGACAATGTTGGCATAAGTTACAACACAAAAACAACCAAGGAGTCCGCTTAAGCTAGAGCGCCCTCTATGTGCAGAGTGCCTCAGTGTGGGCACGTATTGTGGGCTGGGGATGGGCAATTTTGTGGGTAGAGTTCAGAAGGTTGACAGCCGAGGGAAAAAAGCTGTTTTTATGTCTTGGTGAAGATGGACCGAAACCGGAGCCTCCGGCACGAGGGGAGCTGACTAAAGAAGCGATGGCCTGGGTGTGAGGGGTCGTTGGTGATCTTTAATGCTCTGGAGTACAACCTGGAGTGGTAGAGGTGGTCCAGAGAGGGAAGGGGTCTCCCGATGATCCTCTCCGCTGATCTGATGACCCTCTGCAGTCTGAGCCTGTCACTGGCGGAGGAGCTGGCGTACCAAACCAGGATGGAAGAGCATAGGACAGATTCAATTGTTCTGAAAGACCCACCCCCAATTCATTTTTTTCTTTTTTAAGTGGTAGCAGTTGCAGTACCAGCACAGCACAGCCCCATTCCTTCAAAGATGTTAGTATGACCTTGGTGTCAGGAACCGGCCCATGGCACGCATGCGTATACGGTTCCCGACTGCGGGTTTGACCAGATCAAGAGGGGAAGCAGCCTTAGTCAAGCTAAAACAAGGCTGGGACCCCTCAGAACACTTCTCACTGCCACCACTAGCTGTCGCTAGACACGTCCACTCGGCTGTCGAGTGCTCAGCGCATAATCTGCGTTTTCGTATTCGGGTCAGCTTTGTGCTTTAGGTCGAATACGGGAACACCACGCACACACACACACAGTACAGTTGTACAGTAACACGGCACAATCAGGCACTGACTTGTAATGCAAGTTACACTGTCGTGCAGCAAAACCACTAACAGTCGTTCCGAACGATACTGTTAGCCACTCTGCTGTCGAGCGCAAAAGTGCCCCATACACACAATGCAATTACAATCTCATACGGTAGGGTTGCTAAAACATACAATCAGGCATGGACTGATACACAGTTACACTTCAGTCTCTTCTAGGCTATGGGTGTTAGTTTAGTACAGCAGAAGTCAAACTTAGTAAATAACAATTTAATATTCCAGGAAAAAAATGGAACAATGCAGAAAATAATAAATACAAAAGATTAACAAAAACAGTAAAAGTTACAAACTAAAAGTTGCAAGGATAAAAGTTACAAAGATACACACAAGGATATTTGCATACAAATAAAAATGGGATATAACGTTACCGCGTAGGTTAGAACGTGGTTGGCGGGAGAACACCGTTCCGATTCGCTCGGGATCCCTCTAGCTATGCGCTACCTCCAAGAGAAGATAATTTTTTAGGCATCTGGCCCTGCTTTTTATACTGTGAGATTTGCCTGGAGGCTGCAACTTCCTTGGGGAGGGGAGGAACTAGTTTTAATTAACTATTCAGACATAATTTAGTTTCCAGAGATCTAAACATGTAAGAGTGCATTTTCGCACACACCCAACAAAAGACGTCCTTAACATCCAATTTCCAGTAGGCTGTCATGTAATCAAACATTCCTGTTCCTATTCACCATTCACCTTCAGAGGCACATGTAGTGGTCATTGACAAACAGACCATCACACCTGAGACAGCAGATGGGCTAGAGGCCTAATGAGCCATTTCCTTGCCCCAAGCTAGTAATTCCAGGTAACAGCTTCCTTCTAGCAGACAATGGTAGAGTTAATCTACATACAGACTAACACATTAGCATTCAGTTTCCTGGAGCCAGGTGACACCTTCAAAAGCCAGACTAGCTTTTAGCAGACATACGTATCTGAGGTAGTGCAGGCAGAAAAATGACAAAATATGTTTCTGTATTATTCTTAACATCATCAGCACCCCAATATATCACCACACTTGGTGCTGTGTAATAGTGGCTAAAAAAAGATTAGAGAGACCGAGGGCCAATAATAGTGCAGTATGGTTTATGAAAGAGGAAAAATACTCACAAGCTAAGGTCACCAAATGCAGACTAGTGGTGACCAGTTGTAATGTAGTCAGGGAGTGGCTAGTTTGTATACTGGTAAAATTATATGGAGGTCACAGGGTTGGTTGGCCACAACTGAAGGTTTGTTAGCACTGCCTAGAGCAAACTCGCATGTATGTGAGCCCTTACTGGCCAGTAAACATGCTTTTTGCTTTTGAGGGAAAACCTGTGTGATGCCTAACACAGTGTCCCTTAAGGGTACTGCTGTATTTGGTCTAGGCTGTACCAGGTTTCTATGTTATTTGTACTTTGTGGTACAAATATGTATGTACAAAGTATGCCTTTCGAAAATACTGTGGTCTTACTCTTGTCCTGACCATACCTATGACTCTACATTGAAGTATATGCTGGGTTGTAGTAACATCATTGGGCAGAGGACATGGCCATGACTCCCCCAAGCTATGGCCTCATCCAGCACCTACACCATATCATTCTAACTTCAAGTGGGGAAACGCATTGTAGCTTTGTGGGTCAGCTAGAGGCAGTTGTATGGTCATGTGGATGGAGGATGTGGCTGTTTTTGTACAATTTATTTAACAGCAAGTAATTGCAGTAGTTAGACCAGGTACATCTTCCTTCCGACTCATTCTGAAACGTAGACATTTTCTTAATAGATACTGGGGCATATCCTATTAACTTTTCTCTTGAGTTTTCTCCAGTATCAATAACCATATCAATAAATTAGTTTTAAAGCTTCCACCAAGCAATAAATTACACAAAATAAGTTTGACATTACCCTTTTACCTACTTTTTAGCACTTTTTCAATTGCTAAGTGCTGAAAGGTTATCTTTTATATAAGATGGAACATGATCTACTTGGAGAAAACTCGTGAGAAAAGTTAATTAATTGGATATGGTCCACAGTGTCAAGGAGTGGAGAAGTCCTTAAGGAGTGGAGAAGTAAGGTGTCCTATCTAGGGCAAATGGAAAGCTGTACCACTATAACATAATAGGGTAGTCCTGGTATCATTATTTTATTGCATTTCCTGCCAATTCGTATCAGGGGTGTAATCCCAGGCCCCCAAGCAAAATTATTGTGGTGGAACCCCCAACACTGATCCCCGTCATGGTTGTTCTGGCTCATGACCCCCCATGATGGTCAACTGTTTTGCTTTTCCTCTGCTCATCTTTTGCCGAGTAAGCGCTGGGACAGGGGTGATGTTATATCTGCCTAGCCCACGCTGAATCTAGTCTCCTCTTCCTCCTGATATCTGAGCACTGTATGCCAACATCCTCTAGCTCCTGATGCACGTTACTTCATCAGGAGCCGCAGGATGGCAGCATACAGCGCTTGGTTCTTGGGAGGAAAAGAAGACCAGATGTGGCATGTGCTAGGTAATTATAACAGTGCTCCCTGAGCTTATTAAGCATAAGAGGGGGGAGAATGGATGGGCCCTATAGTCCCATGTGGTCTCAGGGGTTGCAGGGCTATTGTTATGCCACTAGCTAGTATGCTAATTTATAATGAAGTGGCCATAGCCTACAGCCACAGGAACAGATTTCTCTTTTTTTTAGATAGCAATTATTGCAAATGGATAATAATCTTTGTTATATACAATTAAATAATGCAAACATTGGGAGAGCATAGGGCTCCTCTAGGGATCACACACAGCCCACATGCTTACATATGTTGCCTTTCCTATTATAGCTATAATTCTACTTTTATAATAAAAAGTTAAATTTAGTATCCTGAATAATTGACTACATGGTACTATAAGTGATACTGGAGTACTGGGCAAATAGCATATAGGATCACATGCCTCCCTTGTACCATAACCATCCAACTATCACAAGAGATACCGGTGTATTAGACAAAAAGCATATAGGATCACCTGCCTCCGTACCATAAACATCCAACTATCACAAGAGATAACGGAGTATTAGACAAATAGAATATAGGATCACCTGCCTCCGTACCATAAACATCCAACTATCACAAGAGATAACGGAGTATTAGACAAATAGCATATAGGATCACCTGCCTCCGTACCATAAACATCCAACTATCACAAGAGATACCGGTGTATTAGACAAATAGCATATAGGATCACATGCCTCCATATCATAACCATCCAACTATCACTAGAGATACCGGTGTATTAGACAAATAACATTTGGATCACATGCCTCCCTTGTACCATAACCATCCAACTATCACAAGAGATACCGGTGTATTAGACAAAAAGCATATAGGATCACCTGCCTCCGTACCATAAACATCCAACTATCACAAGAGATAACGGAGTATTAGACAAATAGCATATAGGATCACATGCCTCCTCTGTACCATAACCATCCAACTATCACAAGAGATACTGGTGTATTAGACAAATAGCATATAGGATCACATGCCTCAGTACCATAACAGTGAATGTTTGCTTCTTGTTCTTAGGGGATTAGGAAACTGTTTTACATAATTTGAATGAAGGAGCCAAATTAACATGACATCTCCCTCCTATTTCTTGAACTAAGGGGCACAAATGGAATTAAAATTATGTCCTTTTGTTCTGCACGTTTCAATTTAATATTAATGTGCTGTTGGGATTCTTTAATGATAAATGACTAACTGAAGGATATGATCTCCAGACCTATATCTTCATCACAGCGATAGAAATTAATCGTTGGCTAAATAAAAGTGTTGAAGGCAGACATGTTGAATTATTGAGATGTGCTGACATTTGTCTCCATGGTAAAGTTATTTCCTCGCCTCGGTAGAAATTATTTTGTTAGCACGAAAATCCTTTATTACACAGCATTAAAGAGACTCCGTAACAAAAATTGCATCCTGTTTTTTATCATCCTACAAGTTCCAAAAGCTATTCTAATCTGTTCTGGCTTACTGCAGCACTTTATACTATCACAGTCTCTGTAATAAATCAATGTATCTTTCCCCTGTCAGACTTGTCGGCCTGTGTCTGGAAGGCTGCCAAGTTCTTCAGTGTTGTGGTTCTGCTATGAACTCCCCCTTCCAGGCCCCTCTATGCACAATGCCTGTGTATTATTTAGATTAGGGCAGCTTCTCTCTTATCTTTTACAATCTGGAAAAATCATCCTCTGAGCTGGCTGGGCTTTCACATACTGAGGAATTACAGACAAGGGCAAAGCTGTTTGCAGGAAGAAAAGAGCAGCCTGAAACTTCAGTGCATGAGAGATGCAAGGGGAAAGAAACACACAATGATCTCTTGAGATTCAAAAGGAAGGGTGTATACAGCCTGCTTGTGTATGGATGTATTTTCTATGTGTGGACATACTGTACATCAACCTACTTCCTGTTTTGGTGGCCATTTTGTTTGTTTATAAACAAACATTTTAAAACTGTTTTTAACCACTTTTAATGCGGCGGGGAGCGGCGAAATTGTGACAGAGGGTAATAGGTGATGTCCCCTAACGCACTGGTATGTTTACTTTTGTGCGATTTTAACAATACAGATTCTCTTTAAGTTTTGTAAAGCTCACTAACCAAACACACCGTAATGAGGATCTTTAGTGAGCAGTGCTTAAATAGAACAGTGCCCCCTATGGCACTCCATTGAAGTTCAGGTGATGCTCCGGTACCCTCTCTGATTTTATTTTTTTGGTTTGTATTTACAAATTCTACACAAACATGTTGAAAATATCTGTTATCTAGTGGTGGGTAGAAATTATGCCTATGTGTAATTATGCACCCTAATTTGCAATTACTCATCGTAATCGTAATGTGAAATACACGTACAAAATTTTGCACGTAAACATAATCGCTAACCGTAATTACACATGTTAGTGTAATTTACATAACATTTCGGATGCAACCGTTTTTTCGCATTCAAGCTTATTTTTTGCATTAAATATTTTAATAATAGCCACACATGTGCAGCTGATGAATGCAAATTTATTTAGCATACGACCACATTTTTCGCATTGCATATTTAACTAATAGCCACATATACGCAGTTCACTGGCGTACAAATGTGAACAGTTTAACGCATTGAACGCGAATTACGCATAATTGTAGTATGCTTTCCATAATCTAATCGAAAAATTATGCAAAATTTTGCATAATCGTAATTGACCCATTACGAGCACCACTAACTGTTGGCTTTTGAGAATCAAAATACATATGCCAAAAAACAAAACAGGATAGACATTGACCAGTTTGTAAGTTGACAATGTTAGTTTTTGTCTTTTTCCTATTTTTGTACAGTAACTACTCTTCCATCCATAATATGACTACATTGTTTACCAGCTCAGCGGCCATCTGTTGTATGCCACACTAAAAGCAAAAGTCACCACAGGGACATCAAACACGTGTACCGAACTGCATCTGTAAATCTGTTTTATTCTGTACAGGAGATTTGTTTATTGTCCCGAAATCCAACCCTCCCTACATGCAGAACTACAGACTTTCCTCCATCCAAGCCTGACAGGAGCTCTATACATAGCACTTTGGTGCTGGGCCCATAGATTCAGATGTTTTTAGTGCAGAATAACTAGTAACAGATACTAATAATGATCTAGGACAAACGTAAAACTCCCCAACCTATTGAATCCCCTAATACTAGGATATCTACATAAGCATAACTACAAATCATGAGGTCCCATATCAAACCATTTTAAAGGGAACCAGAGAGGAACTTTCCCAAAAAAAAAGGAAAAGATTTCATACATACCTGGGGCTTCTTCCAGCCCCATAAGCCTGGATCGCTCCCACGCCACCATCCTCCGCTTCCTGGATCGGCCGGTACCGGGCCTGTCACTTCCGGCGGACGCGGCCAATTGTCCGCATCACAGGCGCTCTCTCCATACCCGTACGCATGCAGCTGCGCAGTAAGCAGCCGCATGCGTACTGGTATGCTGGGAGCCCCTGTGATGCGGACAGTTGGCCGCGTGCTGCCGTCGACTGGCCGACTGCCCGAAACTACGGGACCCGGAACTGGCTGATACAGGAAGCGGAGGATGGCGGCGTGGGAGCGATCCGTGCGTATGGGGCTGGAGGAAGCCCCAGGTATGTATACTTTCTTTTTTCTGGGGCCTCTGGTTCCCTTTAAAGGAGTCCCTTACCCACACATGAGCTGTTCCTCACTCTTACAGCATACCCTTGTAAGTGATGTGCACCTAAGTGCCTCCCTCCCATAACAAGGGTAATTATACTCTTATTTCCTGCAGATTCCTATTCCTTACGTGACTTGATGGATAGGGGCCCCATCTCCCGGATAATTGGGGACCCCTAAAGCTGGGAGAATGAGGGAACCTGGTGAAAGATAGTGGGTCACATGAAACTGATTGCTAGTACCTGAGCTGTAAATCTCACCAAGTTACAGCTCTAACAAGCCAAATATTCCCTTGAGAGTGAAACCTTCCCAGCACTTTTCCCCCGAACTTCTTTCCAAATGCAGCTAAAGTAAGACAGACAGAAAAGCCTCACCCTCAAGATGAACTTTGTGTCGCTAGAAACGGGGCAATGTGTCGGCGAAGGCAGCCCTTGCATTAGATCGGTTAATTGAGGAGCACAGCAACGGACCATTATAGGCGTCAAAGTCTCTACAGACTTTCATTGCTTTTGCGGCCGCTTGCGGTAAATGGGGTAATATACAACACAGATTTAACCTGCAAGTGTAGAAGGGGCTTAAAGGTGAGCAGCAGGCAGTAAACTTACTTCCAGTCAACTGCCCATGTGAGCTTAGCCTTATCTTAAAAGGCTGATTTCTGAAACTGGGACAATATTAGAATAGCTGCCCGTACTGACTAATTAGAGCTTTTGCTTCATGTGAAAGATGAAACCTTACAAGTTGCTGTGAGCAGCCATTTGTCTTTAGCTCTGGATGCCTTATGTTTTTATTAATCAGCTTCACATGAGTCGAGCCAAGCATTTCTCCAGTCCATTCACCGGCAAGTAAATAATCTTCAATAGAAGTCTCGCTGCATGTCAGAGAGGTTACATAACCTATTTTTTTGGCTTGCCATAAAACTATTGATCACATCAGAATGCACAAAGTTAGAATTTTCAAAGAAAGTTCTATTCTGTCTCTGTCAGATCTTTTTTATGACATATCGATCTGCTTTGATCTATACAAATGAATTTGGCTTCTAAAGATTTATCTCAGAGTTAAAATGCAAATTGGGAGGAAGAGATGAAACTTTCTGAAAGAGCACCGAATTAACAAGCAAAATAAACGTTAAATATTACAAAGCAGATGCTGGGGATTTATTCTGGAAGCGTGTTTGTGTACGACTGTGGCAGGGACATTATATCATGAGCTACCTTGGGTGATGCCGGCTGACATAAATGGGTCAATGTCCAATGTCAACCCTGCACAGAAGAGTGATATACCGATACAGGACATGATTAAAAAAAAAAGAATCTTTTTTTCTGAGGTTCATTAGATAGCACTGGCGATTCTACAAACCTATCTAGGACTATTTTAAAAATTGTTTGCTAGTGGGTGGTAACAGCTTGCAATCCTCGGCTGCATCATCGAGGGTTTTTAAAAGTTTAAAATTCTTATGTTTATTGTAGTTTTAGATTATTATAACTACCGGTAGTTTTATTGTACTTTTTTAAGTGTGGTAAGGATTTTCTGTTTTTAGTATTATTCTATTCTATTTAGTATAATTCTTAGGTTCTAGGGAGGAAAGCGCTTTACAAATGTGTTGTTGTTGGGGTTATTTCCCCATCAGTGAAAATTTCTCTCACTTCCTGTTGCGACAGGAAGAAAAAAATCTCAGCGACAGTGACATCAATAAACAATTGCTATAGAGTGAGAAAAATATGAATGAAGAAATTGTTTTTATCGTTCTGCTTTATTTCTTGTTCCTTGGACCACCAATCTTCTTAAAGACATAAATATCCCTTGTGGTTCCAGGGGCAGGGAGCAAGCAGGAATCTATCCAAATGGGACATTGACAGTAATAAAATGCTCACAATTTTCTAAGTCTTTCTTGGAGTTTTGCTTCATGCAATTAACTGCAGAGAAACCTTACCTCCCAAAGTGAATAAGACATTCAAATGCAGAAAATAGTAATGGAAGCAACATATTGTACAAACAATTAAATAAAACATCCTTTTGGTTCTCCCATTCTTATAAACATGTATAAAAGGTTAAAATGTTTCAGGGAAAGTTAGTTCTTTGTACCTGATGAATTGCATTATATCAAACAATACTGATATACCATTTCAAACCAAAAACCCTAACATACAGGAAGTCCCTGAATTACTTTACAGTCTCATAAGAGGCTGTCTGAGCAAAATATACTTTGTTGTCTTATGAGGCTGTCGTTATTAAGGTAAACCACTTTACTTTTTTCGTTTTTATTGATTTTAACCTAGTTTTATCCAATTCCTTTGTACGCCCCTATTGTATTATAGGTGTTCAGTTTAACGTTTAAGACTACTACATTCTTATTTAAAAATCTTGTAGATAGTCCAAGAAGACATAACCAATAAAATGTGGTAAACTAATGTACTTGGAGGATGTGCCCCAATAAAGGTAAGACGCTTAAAAACAGTTTAAAATGTAAATATAACTTACTTCAATGATGCACAAAGGTGGAAAAATAATACCAAGGTTTATTTATCCCTTAACAAAGTGTTTTGTGGGTGTGACCCCTGCTTCTTATAAAGAACTTATCTGTATCTAGTTAATGTTGTGGCGATAGCCCGGCTGAGACCTCTACTTTCCGGGTCTCGGTGCTTGTTCCCCACTGATGACGTGCAGGCTGGAATGCAGGCCGCATTTCTTGATAGGTGGAGGACGCGTTCTAAGTACTCCCTCCCAAGGGTAAACAGTAGTTAGCTGACTGCAGTCGGCTGACAGCACAGTGTCAGCTGATTTTACAGCTGACACTTAGGCAGGATGTACTGCTGTCTGATTGGATGTGCGGAGTGTGGCCAGCCACTGATTGGATGAGAGTTGTATTTAAACATGCTGAGTGCTACCAGTCATGGCCCGTGATAGCATAGCTGTGGCTAGTTGCTGGGTGCGCACTCTTACCTGTGTAATTGTATCTGGAATTGACCCTTGGCTTGTTATTGACCATTCTTGTCTGCTGCCTGAACCGACCTTTGCTTGTTACCTGGATACTCTTGCCTGCTGCCTGGACCGACCTTTGTTTGTTACCTGGATACTCTTCCCTGCTACCTGGACCGACCTTTGCTTGTTACCTGGACACTCTTGCTTTCTGCCTGGACCAACCTTGCCTGTCACTTGGATCCTCTGACTGCCTGTCACCATTGTGGGCCTCTGGGGGGTTATTGTCCAGGGTTATTGTCCACTTTACTTCAGTCTGTACGTCTTGCACGTTAAGACCTGAGGGTGACCGTAGTGAGGAGACAAATGAAGTGTCCTGTTCACGCGGGGGCTTGTCTATAGGTCAAGACCGTGGGCCGGGCTCAGAGTCACAGAACTGGATTTGGGCATAGGGACTGATTGTGGACATAACCTGTCAAGCCTTAAAAGTGCCTTGACCACCTACAGTATGTATGAATTAGACGCTTCCAGACATTTTCTGTTTACCTAAAGCCACTTTTTATTGACCTGAAAAAGTGGGGCAACACCTCTAAAATGTGTTAAGCGATGAAAAATAAACATTTTTATTATTTATCCACCTTTTTTGTCATTTAGGAAAGTTATGCTTAAAGTTTAAACAGTTGTTAAGAATTTTATTTCCATTGGGGTGTCTCCTCCAAGCACATTTAAATGCCACAATATTTAATTTTAAATATTTAAATATTTAATTTAAATTCAAATTGTGTTAATTAAACAAAGATGAGGCATAAACTAAATTTTTTATAATGTAATGTTTACAACAATTGCACATCTGATATCCTCTGTATTGTAGGGATGTTTTTTTTATAAATTAGGCTTTATAGGGGATACTTAATTTGGTTATCCAATTGCTTCAGAATTAATTAATTCATTGCAATCAAATAGCTTTCCTACCCATAAAAAATGACTTACATAAAAAAACACAATAATATTTGGAGTAGCTCTTCTAATCTAGACGGCCAAAAAGGCAAAGTATGGTTGTCAGAGGGAGTTGGTTGTTTAGTATAGCAGAAAGGAAGTTGACCAGCTCTTTGCAAAAATTAACTATGTAGGAGTGAAACCATTAATTTAAGGGTAAACAAGAAGGTGAGAAGATAGGATGTCCATAGCTGTAGTTTAAATTTGACATTTTTTCAACCCACATTTCAAGGGCAGAAAACATACCATGGCCTATTTTTTTTTTTAGATTAGGTGGTTATATAAAATAGAGATTAGCCCATTGGGCCCTTGTGTTCTTGACTACAAAAGGATAATTAGAAATAACAATTGTAGGAGAAGTTGTAGGAGAAATTAAGCTTGCACAGCATGCCTTCCACACAAAAACCCACATGTAGAAAGAATATGAAATTAAGCTACGTTAATTGTTGTGAGCAAATTGTTATCACTAACACTTCTAGCCCTCCAACACTCAGCATTTTGTAAATCTGTGCAATGTTTAGGTGTTACATTATCCCCAGACTCTTTTCAGCATTTAACTTTAATCTTAAGTACAAATATAACAATTGTGATTCATTTCAATCAAAAGTAATTTGGGAGATTGGAAAATTTCGAATAGATGGAACTGAATTTGATTGATTGTTTTAAAAGCAATTCCTTTATTACTTCATGTTCTTTTGTGATTGTTATCTTTTCTTTATTTTTTTTTAAAGTTGACTACATTACAATTTCATTGGTCAGGATTACTGCTTTAATGTGGCTAAATCTTTGCACAAATATATGACCTTTGCTGTTTTAGTGTAGATTACATAA
Organism: Hyperolius riggenbachi; assembly: GCF_040937935.1. Lineage (NCBI taxonomy): Eukaryota > Metazoa > Chordata > Amphibia > Anura > Hyperoliidae > Hyperolius > Hyperolius riggenbachi. The sequence goes on along the minus strand of NC_090646.1, from coordinate 110,221,680 downwards.
CCAAAATATGGAAGGGGGGGGGGGGGGGAGTGCTATTTGAGCTATATCATTGTTCATAAATATGAACTAATAATTGTTTTTCAGTTTTTGTTCTCACTACGGGGTTAATACTCATGAATCATTTATCCTTATTTGTTTTCACCGTTTCCATATAAAAACATTTAAGCGCATAAAAAGCAATAAAGAACAAAAAATACAGTAAGGCTGGAAAAATAATATTACAGAGGAACTGTAACCAAGGATTAAACTTCCTCCCAATCAGTAGCTGATGCCCCTTTTCTCATGAGAAATCTTTACCTTTTCTTGAATAGATCTTCAGAAATGTCTGTATGGTTGTTGTGGTGAAACTCCTCCTACAGTGTGAAATCAGGACCTAGGTGGACCTAGGACACTGTGGAAGCCTAGTTGCATTTGGGAAATAATATCTATTTCCAACTGCAAAGCAACCAGTATCTCCCTATGTGCATATGTATATCTATAAAAACCAGCCTTTTAGACTATTGCATTGTTAGGGGGTGACGTTATTAATAATGGCAGTTGGTGCTGTGTTTTGTTTTTTCTTCATGTCTGCCAGTAGTAAAGATGATTAAAGGCACTCCGAGGAGTGCCCGACTTTAAAAGAATACACTTACCTGGGGCTTCTTCCAGCTCACCATAGGCGGCGAGGTCCTGCGGCGTCCTCCTGGCTCCTCTCCTTCAGGCATGCCCGGAAAAACTATGCATGTGAAGACCGGTCACAGCGGCCACCGTGATGACGCGAAGCAGCGGGTGTGATGACGCATTGCGTCATTAACCAGGAAAAGCCGGCCCGACACCAGGCCCGGGTGTCTCCAGGTGACACCAGTAATGTGGGGCCGGCGGAGCCTGAAGGAGAGGAGCCAGGAAGACGCCGCAGGACCTCGCCGCCTACGGTGAGCTGGAAGAAGCCCCAGGTATTCTTTTAAATTCAGGCACTCCTCGGAGTCCCTTTAAGTGCAGGCTGAATTAATAAATTACATGATTAATATCAATAATTTCTTCTCACTTTTCAATGTATTGATTTATTTTTTCCCCTTTTTTGGTAAAGTTCCTCTGTAAAGCTAGGTTACTCAAACTTATTTTGGGTAATTTTTTTGTTTTGTTTTGTTTGTTTGCAATTGCAAAGTGTTGAACAGGTTTTTTTTAATAGATAAAGTGTATTAAATATTAAACATTTTTCACACAGTCTATTCTGTACCCCATCACTTGCAACATTATCCACCGAGTCTTACCCTGTATCCCATCACTTGCAACATTATCCACCCAGTCTTAACCTGTATCCCATCACTTGCAATATTATCCACCCAGTCTTACCCTATATCCCATCACTTGCAACATTATCCCCCTTACTCTACCCCACCACCAGCAAGATAGCAGCCCAGACTAACACTGAGCCCCATCAATGTTATCCTTCCAGCCTGCATTTTGCACTTTGCCCAGTGTGGTATTGGTGGATAGGCCACTGTAAGAGCTTCTGTAGAGTAGCCTGTCATTCAACAGAGTCTATGAGCCATTCTTCTTTACTGAGATAAGTTTTTATGCTTACAGTATTGTACAGAGTTAAGCCTATACTTCTCGAGTTCCACTTTTCATAAAACCTTCACAAGGGATCTCTTGTACTTTCCTTTCTGATGAAGATAACTTAGTAGACATATAGAATAGTTCATTATATAGAAGTAGACGTTCAGCGAAAAGGCTATGCTCCAGCTGTGTAATTTATGATGGCAATATGTTTAACATTTGGCAAAGAGCAAGGGAATATTAGTATGTCATAGACACAGAGATCATTTCACCTCTACAATTAATTTTCTTGGAAATATGGATTGTGCTAAAATATAGTAAGTTATGGTTTCCAAATGGAAACAAAGTACAGTATCCTGAAACTAGGATATCTAATTCAAACATATGTCAGGATTATGGAGATCGCTAAGCAGACCATATAGAACATAATGTAAATGTAGGCCCTTATAACAATACTACATTATGCAATAGAGTGTATTTATGCAGGGGTCTAGTCCTGGGAAAAGAAGTGAGTGGACTCACTTGGAGAACTCCCGCGGCGCGCCAAAAATGGGCGTGGTCAAGCACACCGTGGGCGTGGTCATGGGTGGGGCCAAAAATACATGACCTTAGCAGTGATGTAAAAGGTCTGCCGAGGAAGTTTGAGCTCTGCCGTAGTGTATCCCCCAAAAATAGATGTAATCTGACAGCATTTCACCAAAAAGACACATAATCTGGTAGAAGTTCCTCCAAAATACAGATAATATGGAAGTGGTTCCCCCAAAATAGACAATGTGGCAGCAGCAGTTCCACCAACATACACATAATTTGGAAGCAGTTCCCCAAAATACCCAAAACCTGGCAGCGGATCACCCAAAATAACGTAACACCCAAAGGACATATAATCTGGCAGTAGTGGTCCCCCAAACATACACAATCTGGCAGCCGTTCCCCTAACATACACATAATCTATCAGCTGTTCCCCAAAATACATAACAGCGGTTCCACAAAAATGCAGATAATCTGACAGCAGTTCCCCCAAAATAGGTACCCCCAGGTAGTCAGGTCTATAGGTGTCCCCAGTATAAGTAGCCATGAGTATAGTAGTCCCCAGTATATGTAGCCAGAGGTATAGTTGCCTAGTATATGTAGCCAGGGGTATATGTGCCCAGTATATGTAGCCAGTGGGATATGTCCCCAGTATATGTAGTCAGGGGTATATGTGCCCAGTATATATAGCCAGGGGTATATGTGCCCAGTATATATATAGGCAGGGGTATATGTGCCCAGTATATATAGCCAGTGGGATATGTGCCCAGTATATATAGCCAGTGGGATATGTGCCCAGTATATATAGCCAGTGGGATATGTGCCCAGTATATATAGGCAGAGGTATATGTGCCCAGTATATGTAGCCAGTGGGATATGTGCCCAGTACATGTAGCCAGTGGGATATGTGCCCAGTATATGTAGGCAGGGGTATATGTGCCCAGTATATGTAGGCAGGGGTATATATGCCCAGTATATGTCGCCAGGGGTATATATGCCCAGTATATGTAGCCAGGGGTATATATGCCCAGTATATGTAGCCAGGGGTATATATGCCCAGTATATGTAGCCCGGGGAATATATGCCCAGTATATGTAGCCCGGGGTATATATGCCCAGTATATATGTAGGCAGGGGTATATGTGCCCAGTATATGTCGCCAGGGGTATATATGCCCAGTATATGTTGCCAGGAGTATATATGCCCAGAATATGTAGCCAGGGGTATATATGCCCAGTATATGTAGGCAGGGGTATATATGCCCAGTATATGTAGGCAGGGGTATATGTGCCCAGTATATGTAGCCAGGGCTATATGTGCCCAGTATATGTAGCCAGGGGTATATATGCCCAGTATATATAGGCAGGGGTATATATGCCCAGTATATGTAGGCAGGGGTATATGTGCCCAGCATATGTAGCCAGGGGTATATATGCCCAGTATATGTAGGCAGGGGTATATATGCCCAGTATATGTAGGCAGGGGTATATGTGCCCAGTATATGTAGCCAGGGGTATATATGCCCAGTATATGTAGGTAGGGGTATATGTCCCCAGTATATGTAGGCAGGTGTATATGTCCCCAGTATATGTAGCCAGGGGTATATGTGCCCAGTATATGTAGCCAGAGGTATATGTCCCCAGTATATGTAGCCAGGGGTATATGTGCCCAGGTAGCCAGGTGTGCCCCCACCCGGAGGGAGCAGAGCAGAGAAGGAGAGCTATGGGGACAGCAGGGATGGGCGGACATCTCCCCCCCCCCCCCATCCCTCACCTTCGTGCTCCCCTTCCTGCCTCTCCCCTCCAGTTTTGTGAAGTGTCGGGCCCGGCGGCGAAAGTAGGCGGAGACTAACCTCGTTCCAGCCGCAAGGGACGCTCCGCTCTGTGTGCGGCTAGTCTGGTCTTCTAGCCGCACACAGAGCGGAGTGTCCCTTGCAGCTGGAAGAAGGCGGAAAGTCTCCGCCCACTTTCACCGCCGGGCCCGACATTTCAAAACGCTGGAGGGGAGAGGCAGTAAGGGGAGCACGAAGGTGAGGGATGAGGGGGGGAGATGTCCGCCCATCCCTGCTGTCCCCATAGCTCGCCTTCTCTGCTCTGCTCCCTCCACACAAGCCAGGGTGAACGGCGTTCACTCTGAAGAAAAAGTGGGTGGACGCCGTTCACCCGCGTCCACGCAGGACTCGACCCCTGTATTTATGTCTTACTAACTGGCAACCTTCCCGATATGCTTCACCTTTCCCAAATGTTCCATGTCTTGTATTAAAGGACAACTGAATTAAGAAGAAGATGGAGGCAGCCATATATATATTTCCAGTTGCCTGCAGTAGTGTTTAAATCACCCCAGAAACACCTGATCAGAAACCCCTGATCTGCTGCATGTTTGTTCAGGGTCTATGGCCAAAGGTATTAGAGACAGCAGATCAGCAGAACAACCAGGCAACTGGCATTGCTTAAAAGGAAATAAATATGGCACCCCAGTTGTCCTTTAAGGGTCTGAGCCCACTGACGCAGTTGTATCCACTTCTGTCCGCTTTTTAGCATCTCTAACATTGATGTGTAACTGAAAAGCGGACACAAATGCAGCAGTGGGCTCAGGCCCTAAGTGTCTTGGGAAACCACTTACAACCACTTGCAAATCTATGTGTTACAGCATAACATAGCAGAGATTCAAACCAACACTTTCATACAAAAACAAAACTCTTTTGCTGAACACACAAGAATAAAGATCTTTACATACCAACGTAAAAAGCGAAGTAGTGATAAAATCAAAGGTAAACCCCACTGCAATTTTTTTTTCTATTTTTTATTATGGCCCTATCTAAATCCTTGTGCCTATCCTTCATCCTAACCTCCCCAAACTCTAGCCTTAGCATTTTCCAAAGCCAAAAGTTTAAACTATGCACTTCAAAGGATTCATAACATCCCACCTGATAGAACTCTGGCCTAAACTGATGGCTTCTCCAACCATTACTATTAACATTGCCTAAACAGTTTTACTACCCAACACTAACCTTTGAGCATTGAAATGGGGTTCCAGATAACTGTTTTGGCAGTCCTCCTCACCTAGATGCAGAAGTTTTTATAGAACCTTACTGCGGATCAGGGGCATGTCTGGGTCATATAGCACCTATGGCAAACACTGAAGTTGCTCCCCTCCCCCGTCAGTGCCCCCTTCCCCTCTAGAAACAGCATTTTTTCTCACATTAGTTTGTTATGGTTGCCTATGTTTTTTTGTTTTTTTTTTTGGCTCGGGATATTGCTGAAGTTACTTTTTGGGAAATATTTTTTCTTATTCCCTCTCTCTCTGTATTTTATTCTAACACTACCCTTCCCCTCTTTTAACACCGAACACAAACCTCCCACTGTGGTCCTAACCTTCCCCTCTTGACTCCTAACACTTTCCTATCCTAATTCTAACTTCCATCTCTCCACTGCTAACAATAACCTTTCCACTCACAATCACAGGTAATTAGTTTGAGCATTGGCTACGGATTAAGACCATACAGGGTCCCAGGAAGACCAATTAATATGTGTCCCCTCTTTTTACCCCACCCTGCCTGTTTATTTGTTGATAGGGTGTTAAGGCAAGTTGGGATATCTCAGTCCAACAAGCAATGGGAGAGAACAATTCAACACTGCAGAAGAGGTCCTTTAACTTGTATCTGTAGGCATCACTACTGTTGTGAGGCAATTGTGTTGTCCTTAGATATCAGGCAGCTGGGTTACCCAAATACTAGAGTTTAATATGCTGCTAGATACATACATTGAGAAGCCATGGTGCCCTAGATATTAGAATTAAGAAGCCATGTGCCTAACAATTAAATAAATAGTCACTGGAATGATCTGATTCCAGATAAAAGAATCAAATATTTCCATGCCACCAGATAAAAGATTCAAGTAGTCACATGCCTCCAGATAATTCATCAAGTAGTCACAAGCCCTCCAATCAAAATATTAAATATGGCATGTTGGCATGGTGCGTGAGAATATAATTGTATATGCCTATTATAGTTGTGACATACTGTATATACTTTTATTATCCCATTTACCTACCATCTCTCAAAACTTAGAGGTTGTTGGTTTACAAAAATATGAAGTAGTCACTAGTATCCAGATAAACAATTAAGTAGCCACACAGCTTCAGATAAAAAAATAAGTAGCCAGGTGCCTCACGATAAACAAATTAAATAGCCGTGTGTGTGAAGATAAAATAATTAAATAGCCAAGTGTGCCCTATATACATAAATTAAGTAGCCATGTTCCACTGAAAACAAAAATAACCTTATCTGAGTCTGAGTTACAGTGAGGCACAGAGCAGGCAGGACAACGCAGCACAAGACAGGCATGGTGGCGCAGCACAGGGCAGGCATGGCGGCGCAGCACAGGGCAGGCATGGCGGCGCAGCACAGGGCAGGCATGGCGGCGCAGCACAGGGCAGGCATGGTGCCCATGATGCTGTGGCGCTCATGGCATGAGCCATGCCTGCACCCCCTAGAAACACCTCTGCTGCATATAACAGACAACCAAATTATGGAGAGAATAAGGTCCCATACACATGCTAGATGGTTGACATTGGAGGTGGTTGGTCTGGGCCACCTCTGCCGATAATCTAGTGTGTAAAGTCGCCTCTAACTCTCCCTGATGTGGCGTCGAGAGATCCAGATGTGGGCTGAGTTTAGAGAGAATAAGGTCCCATACACATGCTAGATGGTTGACATTGGAGGTGGTTGGTCTGGGCCACCTCTGCTGAGAATCTAGTGTGTAAAGTCGCCTCTAACTCTCCCTGATGTGGCGTCGAGAGATCCAGATGTGGGCTGAGTGCAGAGAGAATAAGGTCCCATACACATGCTAGATGGTTGACATTGGAGGTGGTTGGTCTGGGCCACCTCTGCTGAGAATCTAGTGTGTAAAATCACCTCTAACTCTCCCTGATAGGGCGTTGAGAGATCCAGATGTGGGCTGAGTGCAGGATGGGGCAGTGTTCTCCTCCTTACCCCAACTGCTCCATTGTGCGTCACCTCTGCTCCATAGAAACTGCATGCATTGCTAGCCTACAGGTTAGCAATGAGGCTGCGCAACACTTTGCCCCAAAATGTCAACAGTACTCATGCATGTGTACCTTAAGTCCAGGAAGCGATTTGCAGATTTGCATGGCAATTTTCAAACAAAGGTAATTTGCATTTTAGCAGATATCAAATATAGTGCTGACTTCAAATATTTATCATTTTCACATTGTCAAGTCATTTTTGTATCGATTGTATTTTCACAACAACATTGTCACTGAAAACATACATACAAAATGAACATACATTTTTGTTGTCAAAAATAAGGGCCAAATCCTAAAAACTAAAACTGATTTAAAAATACTTTTAAAAAGGCACAGTAAGCTAAATATTAGTACAGCTGTGTGACAATCTGCAAATGTTTTTACACAATTGTGGTGATGTGTGAAAATAAAGCAGCACAAGTCTCGGAATTCACAAATGTATTTTTTCAGAACTTTCAAAATGATTTTCAAAGGCATTTCTATTTGAATATCACATTTTCACGATGCTTTGTGGGAAAAGAATATTTGTATATTTGCTCATTGCTAATCAAATGGAGAAAATTCTCCTGGGGTGAGGTGTTAACTGGACAAAGAAACAAGAACTAGAGACAACAATAAAAGGAAAAGTTACACAAATAATAGTGACCAGTCTGGTCATTTTAGGGTATGTCATTGCAGTTACATTAGGTCTTCTTTTCCACGAGCAGCTGAAAATTGAATGAGTGAATTCAGAACCCGTCAGTTTCTCTTGTCTGCCAGCTTAACTTTTGCTAGCGCTTGGCACAGGTGGTGGACAAGTGGCCCCCCATGTAGTTGCATATGAGCATGGTGGTTGCTGTAATCAGACACTCCATGAGACAGTTCTCCACTGGCGGGTGACACCACAGCATGACATAATTGCAGCCAAATTATACTTGTGACCAGCAGCTGAGCTGAACTGCTCAAGCAATTTGGTTGCCCAAGCAGGTCTTTTCTGTGCTCACTAGCTATGGTGAAGCGCCCGATATGGGTGCCGCTATAGCAATAACGTCCACGTACATGTAATTCAGATCCTGGCAATAGCCGGATCCAGAAGTACATAACCGGGGGAGACTAGGTAATTAGTAGGGGAATATGTTTGTTATATAATCTTACTTAGTTTGTGGCATGCAAGGAGAACCATCTCTCCGCTCCTCCCCATGCCTATCTGACCGATGCCAGGACCATACGTACCCAAAAGAGGCCTTAAAAAGACAACCCTGCCTTTGTTGGGGTTAAGGGTGTATAAGCACTGAAGGTTCTCAGATCTCCCAGTCAGTTTATCAAATGTAATTCAGGAAAACAAAATCTGTTTTAATTCAGTAGAAGGACGTTAGCTATAGGGTAAAACTTAGCTATACATTGAGGTCTGTAATTTTCATAAAAGAAACTGAATGAAGTTGCTGTTTTGTATTTTATCTTTTTTTAGCTACTTTTTTCATATTGAAAGACCACCTCTAGCAATGCCACTACTGTCGAAGACGTGCAAGTCTTTTTTTCTTTCTTTTTTTGTGTTTTGTGAACCGAAACTAAAGTTCTTGATCAACATTTTGTCATATGAGCCTCTGAGACCCTACAGCCTTTTGATAAAAAGCATTGGAAAGCAATGCATGTAATTGTCCGCTCCAGGGCAGTCAGGATGCAGGAATTATTCATAGTACAGGGGGGAAAAAAGCCAGTGTGTTTGTATTATACTATAAAATGTGTGGGACACATACATTATTTCCTGCCTTTCAGGAATACAGCAGACTCCCCACATGCTTGAGATGATTACAATGTTCAAAGAAATACTGGTGGTAAACATTAATAGATTTGTTTTTTGTTGACTTGTTGATGCAGAAAAGCTTTTGGGCATATTCTGAGATGGTTTCCTCTCTTTGTTTCTGTTATCCTAAGAGAATAGATTCTCCTGAAAAACAGAATTGTTTATTCAGAACAGATAAGTTAGAGAGGAACTAAATAATTAGATGGAGAAGGTACAGGGGGTCAATGAAGTAAATAATAGTTATGTCCCATCTACTCCAGAGGCTTGTTCCATGTCCATCTATTATGTTCTTATTTCACAACGATCACAGTCCTTCCTCAAGATCTGGTAGAAAACATTTTATATGATAGGATAGCAAGTTTGGCAGCAAAGAGGTAAGAAAATGTACTACTGAAATTAAAGGACAACTTAGAGGAAATTGGAGCCTGCCATATTTATTTCTTTTCATCAATACCAGTTGCCTGACATCCTGATCTTTAATGCATTAGTAGTGTCTGAATCACACTACCTGAAACAAGCATGTGGCAAATCCAGTCAGATATCTGATCTGCATGCGTGTTCTGGGTCTATAGCTGAAAGTATAAAAGGCAACCCAAGCCCCCCTTCCCCCAATTTAGAGTGATCGCACAGCGCCTAAAATTTTTCATCCAACAGTATAGGTAGGTAGGTAGCAGGGCCGGGCCGAAGGCATAGGCTGGAGAGGCTCCAGCCTCAGGGCGCAGTGTAGGAGGGGGCGCACAATTCATTCAGCTGTCATTCCTAATTGTGTATGAAGCAGAAAGAAATAAGAAAAGGGGATACATAGCAGTGACTGCAAGCCAGATAACTAGATATTAAGGTGTTGGGGAGGTTGTGGGCCCTGTGGCCCTCTTAGTCTAATAGTAATCAGTGTGTGACGGCTGGAGTGGGAGGGATGAAGGGGCGCACTTTGGTGTCTCAGCCTTGGGTGCTGGAGGACCTTGTCCCTGCTCTGGTAGGTAGCCAGGTATAGGTGCCCCCTGTATAGGGTAGCCAGGTATAGGTGCCCCCTGTATAGGGTAGCCAGGTATAGTTACCCTCAGTATAGGTAGAATAGTTGCCCCAGTATACTTATCTGGTATAGTTGCCCCAGTATAAATCTTATAGGTACTGCAGTATAGGTAGTATAGTTGCTGCAGTATAGGTAGTACAGTTGCCCCTGTATAGTTAGCTTGTATAGTTGCCCGAGTATAGATAGTAAAGTTGCCGTAGTATAAGTAGTATAGTTGCCCCAGTATAGATAGTATAGTTGCCCCTGCATAGATAGTATAGTTGCCACAGTATAGGTAGTATAGTTGCCCACAGCAACAAGTGGCAGCCACGGGGGGGGGGGGGGGGGGGGGTGTTTAAAGGGCGCAGCGGAATGCCGCCCCAGGACCCATGCCGCCTGACGAAAATGTGTCATTTGGTGTCATGGGCCAACTGCCCCTGATTAGAGGCAAAGGATCAGTAGAACAGCCAGGCAATTTGAATTATTTAAATGGAAATAAATAGGGCAGCCTTCATATCCCTCTCACTTATTACAATCCAAATTTATCAGTCACATTCAAACCAATAGTGATCTGAAAAATGGCAGACATTTTCCAAAGCCTTGTCAGCTTTCAGGAAAACATTAAATTGCTCACCATTGTGACTTAACTTTTGTCAGTTTTGTCTTAGTTGATCATAGCGTTCTTAAAGGTACATGTAAAAAAAAAATGTAATCTGGCTTACCTTACTCCTCCTCTTTTCAAACTTTTGTAGTCTTTCTGGATCCACCCCCCTTCCCCCGTCAATGACTACCCCCCCCCCCCCTTTCCCCTGCCAACACCTCTCCCAAACAAACACAACAAACACACATATTCCCAACAAATACGGTGTTTTTCAGGGTACCGCACAGTTTTTATAGTTACCTTGTTCGGGGCAGGGATCAAAATATCCATACAAAATAAACTAATGCAGAGAACCAAGTGGAGCAGGCAGTAGATATACAAAATGCAGTACGTCAAACCTAGGCATTGGAAGGGGCTGGAAATGTTATATAGGCCCTATGTATTAAAGTGGAATATAACCCAGTATTTCTTTGCTCTAAAATATTATTTACAGCATATTATATACTAACACAATGTTGTTGTTTTTTAGTAAAACAGCATTTAAAGGGTTACATCACAGGACTGACTTTTTCTCCTGCAGGGTCTGCCGCATCCGAACTGGTGATTAGCGTATCTTCTGTATACATTCTTTACTTGATACAATTCAGTAAACATTCTCTGGCTGTGCAGAAACTTATGCTAATGAGTCCTGGAGTGAAACACAGGTCAGAAATCACTGATGGCTGCATTTAAAACAGAATTACAACAGTTATGAATAAAATGCACCAGCAGCTTTCAAAGTAAATAAACTGAACTTTGGGAAGTTATAATACTTGTGCACAAAAGCAAATATGATAATTGTGTGGGTTATAAAAAGTAGGAAAACACATGTTTGTTGAATATTTTGTCAGAGTTTTAAACTGCTTTAAGGACACAGGAGTAAATGTATTAAGGTCTGCAGAAGTAAAATAGGGTACATAGAGTTATATAGTGGGTACATGGAATAGTAGAACATGTCACATGGAACAATGTCATCTGAAGCAAATTATGGGACATATGTAATAGCTTCATATGTTACATGTAACTTGGGCAAAGGATATGATGACTGTCCATGTTATATGTAGCGGCAGCCACATGTAACTGGGGACACAAGTAACAGCTTACTAGGTTGTCTGTGTCTGAGCTTCAAATAAGGCCTTGCATGCCTATGGCAATGAGGCTGATTCACAAAACACATATGAATTATGTTGTCTTATCCATTTCTCACCTTATCTATAAAATAACTCTTCAGCACTTTCCAAGCAAACAAACAAAACAAAAAATACAAAAGAGGAACTGTAAAAACTTACAGCAGAATGTACTATATTATTTAGGATACCCATTTATATGTTAATTATAATGGTTACAGCGTCAGAAACACTTTCTATACCTACAGTATATACTGCCATGTATTGGTATGTAACCACGCCCACCTGGTGATGCTTAGCCTAGGCTATGATGTCACACAGCCTTATGCCCCAGAGCATTCTGGGAGACGAGGTGTCCTTGTTCACTTCACAGCAAACAAACATTCCACAGTAATGTACCTTGCCAGCGGTAAATACGCTGGCCTCTGTGATAAAGTCATAATTAAAAAAGAAGAAATTTTATTCATAAGATTACATTCCGTAATGTTTCACTTTAACTTCGGCTTCACATTTTTTGCCTTTTTCAGTGCTCTTTTGCTTGTTAAGTTTTATATAGGCAAGATGAGGAGCCGAAGAGGTGAAATGGTTCTGGAGAGAAGTTTTGTGAACGACAGGGTAAGAGTCATCATATAACAAAAATATATTATTTTTTCCACAAAGCACTACAAAATAACAATCACATTTATTTTACAATAAAGCTCTCATACTCGGTTCCACAGACATTATTTATCATCCCTTTAAGTACATGGGCGATTTCCCTCTAACTATTAAATTGCTCGCTCAGGTGGAGTCCCGAGCTTAAATATCATTGCACTTTTAATTATTACACAAGACCTCTAAAAATGGCGTTCTGAAATATTTTAATTGAGCTTTAAAGATTTAGTGATATGCTTCCACTGTACGATCTCTGGCACTTAACAGATTCGTGATTTCTTTTTTTTTTTTTTTGTAAGTGAATAATGATCCCAGTAAATTCATAATTGAACAAGGTGTCCTGACCTCATTGATTACACCATAATGCACTGGAAGTGCCAATATGCATTTAAAAAGAGGTGAATTTCCAGTAGTTTATTTCCAGCTTACAGCAGTCTTAAAACTGGAACACTGAGTCTCGTGGGAGTTGCTGCTCTCTCTCTTTTTTTTTTGTGGTCTTAATGGGCCAGGGAAGACCCTGTCTAGACTTTGCAATTACTTTACATGTGGACATGCTTGTGTTTTATACACACCACATAACTGTCTCCTCATCATCTGTGTAGCTAGAAAAGCCCTTCCTTTTATTTCTTAAAGTGTACTTAAAAGACACATCTGAGAAAAAAAAAGCAGCATATCCGTCCCTCGCCACAGCTCTGGTGTCCCGGGGTCCCCTCTGTTGCAGATGCATTCCAGGCCACGTGAGCGTGATTGCGAGCAGCAAGGCCGCATGTTCGTGCAAGCGATGCCAACATGGTGAGGTCGGCATCCTATGTGACCAGCAGTGGCGTAGGAAAAGGGGTTGCAGAGGTTGCAACTGCACCGGGGCTCTTGGGCCAGAGGTTCCCCAAGGGGCTCAACCGCAGTATTAGCTCTCTATTGGACCTGTGCAGGTAATAATCAATTATATAGATGCTTTGAATAGTAGTGATCATTAACAAACTATTCCCAATCCCCTTCTTGCACCTCTGACACTGTGGTTGTCCTTGGCAGGGTTTTGTGTGCTGTATCAGTTATGATGTATAGAGTGCTTGGGGGCCCCTTGCACTTGCACTGGGGCCACTTGTGATCAGGAGCATTAGGGAGCCTTGCCCAATGGCTCCTTACTATTTACACATACAGGTTTGAGCTGAGATTCAAAAGCAGGTCAAAGGCTCGAGATCTACATCAAAGGCAACACCCTTAATCAGCATGCTACCTAGCTGCCCACAGCACTTTGCAGAGTCTATAGCCATGCCAAATACTGTCTTTCAAAGAAGCTTGTGATTCGAACAGAGTTCCGGGCTGTCCTGTGGAGGACAGGAGCAGTCCAGGGAGACAGCCAGGAACTGAGTGGCCTCAAGCAGAGCCAGGACAAGGTCCTCCAGCACCCAAGGCTGAGTCGCCAAAGTGTGCCCCTCCATCCTTCCCACCCCAGCCGTCACACACTGATTGCTATTAGACTAAGAGGCACCCCAAAGCCCCCCAACCCTCCCCAACACCTTAATCTCTAGTTATCTGTCTTGCAGTCACTGTCATGTGTCCCCTTTTCATATTTCTCTCTGCTTTAAACACAATAGGGGAATGATAGCTGAGTGAGTTGTGCGCCCCCCTCCTACACTGCGCCCTGAGGCTGGAGCCTCTGTCGCCTCTGCCTCGGCTCGACCCTGGCCTCAAGGGGGCTGGAGGAAGCCCCAGGTGAGTATAAAACCCAAGATGACTTTTGTCTCAGGTGCACTTTAAAGTGAGATTGGGAAAGTTTAGACTGTAAATCTGTGTACCCACTGGTAAAGTTTCCCTCCCATTAATACTCTACCGCCACTATTAATCGTTAGTGACACCACAGAAAATGATGGAGTGTTGCCAAAAGGGACAAACATACATATAAATCTAGCTGACAGTCAAACCTGTTCCACGTGGCTAAAAAAAAATGTGTACTATATCAAGTTAGAATTGTTTTTTTCTCTTTTGCTGTTTCTTAGCCGATTACACCACAGTCGGTGAAGGAGCAACAGCTTGGAAAGAAACTATCAGAACTTTTGTACTGACATCGTTTGCTGGATGTTGCTGCTTATGCATACGTTTTATTAATTTTCTGAATTCCCTTTTCCTTTTATTGCTAAGTCCCAAACTCTGAGTATTTAGCATCAGGAAATCAATATGTGTTTTAGAATTTGCTCCTGTGCATTTCCTAATTACGCTTTGGGGTATGTATTTGCATAAGCAATCAAATAGACCTTAATTGGTAAGATACTTGCAGAGATGTTAAACAAGCGTGTTACAAGGCAGAGTGCTGTCAGACTAAAGTGTATTTCCCAGTTTAAAGTTTGCTTCATCTAGATGAAGAGAAATTTACAGACACTGCAATGCAGTGCAATGCAACACCTGAGTATTAGCACTGATTGTAGTAATACTAAATAATAATTATTGGAATTATTATTTGCTTCATTGCCATACAGTGGTTGCAGCACAAGTTGACAATGAGCAGATCAGACTACTTGGATCAGGGTTTATATTGAAATGAAAGAAATGTAAGAGAGGAAAGAAATGTAAACGTCCTTAAAACGCATTTTGTCTGCGTTTTAAGGGCCCTTTCACACGGGCAGCTGAAAAGCGGTGAAATCACCGCCTGTCAGCTGCTCTCCTGAGTCAGCCCAGCGTTTGTTAGCGCCCAGTATTGGCACTGTACAGGCACCATCCCACAAAATGAGATCTAAGCGTGACCGCAGCCACGCTCAGACTCGACATGTTGCGGTTCTCTACCGCCTGGCGACACCACCGCTTGTCAATGCTTGGCACATGTGGTGTTACAACCACTGCAATTTGGCTGCATTTAAATTTCACCCAAATTGCACTTGTTTGGCAAAAGGGACCTTAGAAATGCATTTTTTTATAGTAGACAGTAGCAATGGTTATTCACGTTCCACGGAAATTACATTTCCGCATTTCCGTTCGGAACTCTGAAATCAAAAAAAGGAGATTGGGAATTGGATTTCTGGGGAAATACCGCATAACCGCAACTCAGTAATTTCAGCTTAATCACAGGACTAATTAGAGAATGCAGCGTCAACCCCAAAGTATTCGATCAATCAGAGGATGCCAAAAATGACCCAAAAAGAGACCCTTTGGGAATTGGAAAACGGAAATCAGGTTTCTGCAGAAATTGCAGAAAAAAAAATCTGCATTACCACAACTCGTGAATTTTAGCCCAGTCATAGAACTTGGAAGCATTGGACCAATCAGAGAATGCAGAGTCAACTCGGGAGTATTTGGCCAATCAGGGAATGCAAAAAATGACCCAAAAAAAGACTCCTCGGAAAGTAAAATTGGAAATCAGTGGAATCAGTAATTGGCATTGGCAGAAATCTGAATTTCCACAGAATCCAAAATTGCCATTTTTGACCATCCCTAGTAGCCAGTGTTTCAATGAGGATTTGCTTGCATTGTGTGGAAAAGTAGTGCAAGTTGTATCTTTTTTTTAATGCTTTGCAGAATCACAGATGCCTCCCGAAATTTTAGCAGTTCCATAGGAAAGCGTTAGTTGTGTTTTGCATTGCCGCTTCTATGCACTGCTCTACAAGTTGAGCTCCAGTGGTCACATACTGGCTTTTGAACAAGGAAGTATGTGACAGCGGGAACGTGATGTGGAAGGCAGGGCACAGAGGTTGCGACATGGGTGAGTTAACATACCCTGCAGAGGTGCACATGCACAAAGATTCAGATTCCAAATCGGAATATGCCAATTGCATCCACACTAGTCAGATTCAGACTTCACTTTTTTTTAACGACACAACAGAAAGTGGACTAACGTAACAGGCACCGTCCAAAAAATATGTTCCAGCCCAGCTGTCTACAATAGCTGTAGCAAGCATAGATGATCAAATCAATGCAGCATGACTAAAACGAAATCACAACATTCCTCTATTCTGTATGTAATAGGGCAGCGCCCATTTCCTGGCAGCTGTTTTACTCTTCTTTTGAATTTCTCTAAAGACCTGGGTACTTATTAGTCAAGGCAGCTTAGCTGAATCAGCACAGAATGAGAATGCACTTTATATACTGTATATATATATATGAAGACAAACAGCAGCATCCAACGCAGCTTCAACTCTGTTACACAGCTCAGGCAATTGCAGAGCTTCTTAAATGGGAACTGAAGTAAGAGGCTGTCATATGTATTTCCTTTTAATCAATACCAGTTGCCTGGCAGCCCTGCTGGTCTATTTCTCTGAAGTAGTATCTGAATCACACCAGAAACAAGCATGCAGCTAGTCTTGTCAGATCTGACTTTAAAGTCTGAAACACCTGATCTGCTGCATGCTTGTTCAGGGGCTATGGCTAATAGTATTAGAGGCAGAGGATCAGCAGGGCTGCCAGGCAACTGGTATTGCTTAAAAGGAAATAAACATGGCAGCCTCCATATACCTCTCTCTTCAGTTCCCCTTTAACAGATCTGGCCAGTGAAATGCAGAACAGCCCTCTCCCTCCTTCTCCACTCTCTTCACACCTTGTGAAGCCACGTGTGGCTGCCAGTACAGTGCCTGTTTTCTTTGATGACATTATCTCCAAAAGACAGAAGCACATTAAAGAAGAAATCTGTTTCTATACTGCCTTTATGCTATATATTATTTATTTACGGTATTTATAAAGCTCCAACATATTACGCAGCACTTGACATTAGTTAAGGTTACAGGCAATATTTAGGGGGACTAATTTAATTACCAGACATAATTACTAGTGAAGAGCTAAAATGCTGATATTCTCTTTGCATTCATTTTCACCAAAATAAAGTAAAATGTGTCTTTTGAGCGAAAATGTAATTGAAAATAATTTTGTAACACGTTTGTGATTTTTTTTTTTTTGCATTTTATTCTAAAAACAAAAAAAATGATTTTTGTATTTTTAGTTTCCCCTGTGCTCTGCAGCAGAGGGGATCCAGCCGTTGGACCCCTCGGAGATCCATGGCACAGTAGAGGCTCTGCGCCCAGGTTCCCGGCAGAAATAGCTGAGCGCAGACGCGGGTCTGCGCCTGCACAGTAGAGCAGACCCAATTGGTCTCAGCTATTTCCACCAGAGCCCAAGCGGAGAGCAGCTACTGCGCCTGCACCAACAGGCAGAAGTAAATATTGCTGTCAGCTTCTGCTCTGGGCTGTCAGTGCTGATTTGAGCTGCCGGAGGGAGACTGGGGAAGCGTCATTAGGGGCTCCCAAGGTAAACCCCCTACGGAGATATGCACCCCACAGGGGCACTTTTTTCCCCTTACAGGTTTACTTTAGGATCAAACAGCATTTTCCTAGCATAAAATACTACCATATTAACCAAGGTTTGTTTAGAGATATCCAGACAAAAGTTATATGCACGGATTTGGCTTGATGCCAGCAATGTATCATTAACCTCCTTAGCGGTAACCCCGTGCTGGACACGGGGTAAGCCACCGGAGGGTGCCGCTCAGGCCCTGCTGGGCCGATTTTCATATTTTTTTTTTTGCTGGACGCAGCTAGCACTTTGCTAGCTGCGCCAGCACTCTGATCGCCGCCGGCCCCCGCCCGATCGCCGCTATCTGCTGCGGCGCGCGGCCCCCCCCCCCAGCGCTGCCTGGCCAATCAGTGCCAGGCAGCGCCGAGGGGTGGCCCGGGACTCCCAATGACGTCCCGACGTCAGTGACGTCGGTCGACGTCATCCCGCCCCGTCGCCATGGCGACGGGGGAAGCCCTCCAGGAAATCCCGTTCTATGAACGGGATTTCCTGATCGGAGATCGCCGAAGGCGATCGAAGCGGGCGGGGGGATGCCGCTCAGCAGCGGCTATCATGTAGCGAGCCCTGGGCTCGCTACATGATTTAAAAAAAATAAAAAATAAAAAACATTGCTGCGCTGCCCCCTGGCGGGATTTTTCATACCGCCAAGGGGGTTAATATATTTTGATAGTGATTGGCTGTATGATTTAGCTAAAAAA
Organism: Hyperolius riggenbachi; assembly: GCF_040937935.1. Lineage (NCBI taxonomy): Eukaryota > Metazoa > Chordata > Amphibia > Anura > Hyperoliidae > Hyperolius > Hyperolius riggenbachi. The sequence continues at coordinate 110,203,386 of NC_090646.1, read as the reverse complement.
TTAACATGAAAAAATGCATGATAATTTATCACCCCCCATGGTGCTAGGGACAGGAAGTCTAGAGTGAGCCATGCCCCTTGTAGGGACATCCCTTTCACCCCATCTCTGCCAAGTCCTGTATTTTGTTTCCTTTGAGGTGAAACTGGAAGGTGCAAACACTTCTCAGAGACTGCTAGGGGCCAGATGGCTTCTGGCATGCAAAGTGAAAATAAACACACATGGCCCAGTCATGATAAAATAAAAGCTCCTTTTTATTATTATCAATTCGAGTAAAATAAAAGTTGATAAGTGTTTAACTCATAGTTCAGTGGTGACACATACATCTTAAATTTTGCAAAGCCAATCAGCCATGTATTAAAAAATGAATTATGCAAAAATGGTTTATGTGCAATGTGCAAAACTTTGCGCATTACAAATTGCATCATGCTCTGCACAATATGCACGCAAGCCTGAACTAGGTCTGTATTTTCCTTTTAAAGGCTTTCCTATTGGTACTTTATAACCTTGAAAACCTGAAGTTACTGTGGTGGAAAAAAATGATTTCTCAATCAAAGTTGTTCTGTCAGCACAAGACAAGGAGGGTGCAATACACACCTCTGCTGGAGAATAGATATATTGAGATGTCTATGGTGTAACATTGCATTTTCTGCCTATAGCACTGGATGCCCTGAGATGGATGCCCGATTTAGCCTCAGTACTGACAGAACTGCAACCTTGGTCTACAACACTTCAAACTTATCATCTGCTCAGGAAAACATCATTCATCTCAAATGTCTGGGCTTTTCAAGAAAGCCAGCAATGAACTGCACTTTTTATTATCCGAAATATTGCTTAGGATTTTTAGATATGTGGATGCAATTTCCTGATGAATCAGCTTGTCTTCTTTATTGTGTAGTCCTCATTTTATAATGCAACCTATAAATGACTAAAAACACTTTGCATTAAAAGGGAATCTGAAGTGAAAATCAACTTATGACTTAATGAATTGTATGTGTAGCACAGCTAAGCAATAGAACAAAAGAAGTAAAGAAAAGAGTCATATTGTTTCCAGTACAGGAAGAGTTAAAGGATACCTGAGGTGACATGTTACATGATGAGAGATACATGTGTATGTACAGTGCCTAGCACACACATAACTATGCTGTGTTCCTTTTTTTTCTTTCTCTGTCTAAAAGAGTTAAATATCAGGTATGTAAGTGGCTGACTCAGTCCTGACTCAGACAGGAAGTGACTACAGTGTGACCCTCACTGATAAGAAATTCCAACTATAAAACACTTTCCTAGCAGAAAATGGCTTCTGAGAGCAAGAAAGAGATAAAAAGGGGAATTTCTTATCAGTGAGGGTCACACTGTAGTCACTTCCTGTCTGAGTCAGGACTGAGTCAGCCACTTGCATACCTGATATTTAACGCTTTTAGGCAGAGAAAGAAAAAAGGAACACAGCATAGTAATTTGTGTGCTTGGCGCTGTACATACACATGCCTATCTCATCATGTCACATGTCACTTCGGGTATCCTTTAACCTCTTGAGGACCGCAGTGTTAAACCCCCCTAAAGACCAGGCAATTTTTCATTAACTTGGCCACTGCAGCTTTAAGGCCAAGCTGCAGGGCGGCACAACACAGCACAAAAGTGATTCTTCCCCCCTTTTCTCCCCACCAACAGAGCTCTCTGTTGGTGGGGTCTGATCGCCCTCCCCCCCAAGTTTGTTTGTTTATTTATGTTTGTTTATTTGATTTTTTATCAAAAATGTCGTTTTTTTTAAATTCAGTGTAAACCCCCCCTCCCTCCCCCCGCTAGCCAATCCCCGTGATCAGCTGTCATAGGCTCCAGCCTATGACAGCCGATCACCTCTGTTGCTCAGGAGGGGACAGCCGTGTCACAGGGCTGTCCCCAGTACAGCGCTGCTGCTGATTGCAGTGCTGTTCTTGTAAATAGACGACGATTACGCCGTCTAACAGTCTCCCGAGTGGCAACTGCGGCTCGGAGACTGAAGGCGGAGCTCCGCTCTGCCCACCAAGCAGGAGATGCGCGCGATCTTCTGAAAAACACAGCCCCAGGACTTTACGCCAATTGGTGTTAGGCGGTCCTGGGGCCATGCCCGTTGGCGTGACGCGGGCGGCAACATGTTAAGAAATTTCACTTGTTATCTGTGCAAAAGAGCTTTTCTGAGCTCTTCAAACCCAACTTGGGTCGGCTACAGTGCTGTTTTCTGAAGCACTTATACATCAAAGAGACAGTGAGACACGGCTTCAGATAAGGTTTAACTGCAGGGAAGTTCAAGGGGTCGTTTGTTCTACTCTGTTTCATAGTGTACATGCATTTATTACTGTGAATATATGACAGAATAATGGAATGTTATAAAAAAGGCTATACAACTAAAAATAAAAATGAGACTCTTGTTCTATTAATTATCCGTACTACACATGCACTTCTTTATATCATAAGTGTTTTTTTTAGTTTGTTTTGTTTTGTTTTTTTCCGCTTCAGTGTCACTTTAACTACTATGTTGTCCTGTACTGTTGAGCTGTGCAGATTTGTATTTAGCAATGAGTGGGGACTTGTATCTTATAGTCTTTTTTTTGTCCTCTATAGCAAATTGTGCAAATGGTAGCATTTTACTGAACCATGAGGAAAAACTGCTATTTCATCAGCTGGTGTTAGCATTAAAACCATAGTTTACACAGCCATGTTTTTTTTCTTGTCGGTGAGGGCTGGGACCCACTAGAGAACTTTTTCTGCGCTTGCCGATTGCTGGCGATCAGCAAAGTGCTACTCCAGTGGATTCCTATGAGGGTGGTCCCACTAGTAGTGTTGTGATCACAAAATGCTGCTTGCAGCTGTAACAAACATACCTGATGTTGTCTCCAGCAAGTGCTTGGATAGTGCTGATCAGCTTCAGCAAGCTTCCTGTTCTTCTTTCTCCAATGGCATCCCCGGCTCCCCTGTAGATGTGAGTCCACACACTGATTCTGGCAGTTCCCATAGTTGGACGCGTGAACAGCAGAGCTGCCTTTATAGGCTTAGAAAGCATGTTTGAAGTGTGTCAGCTGATTGCACTTGCTGCAGGGATGTTGCTGATTGGTTGTTTGTTCTGGAGGCTTGGCCTGTGATCCAGGTCCTGCTATAAATTACCTGGCTGTTCATTCAGCCAGTGTCCGTGATAGCTAACAGCTTGCTGTGTGCTATGGGGCTAGTTAGACTTTGTGCAATGTCATATATCGATTCATAGCCACTAGTTAGCTTGATATATTATTGTGTTTATTGTGATTTGATTACTGTGTTCTGACCTCTTGCTCGTTCTGACTATGCTTCTGCCTCATCCTTTTGTACCTTTGGCTATCTGATTATTGTTGCCGAGTCTGACCTTTTGCTCGTTCCAGACTACGCTTGTGCCTATTCCTTCTGTACTTTCAGTCATCTGATTCCTGGTTTGATCTCGGCCTGTTCTGACTATTCTTCTTCTTCCTCCTGTGCTTGCAAGTAGTTAGTACTTGCAACACAGTTCTTAGGTCTAGGGAGGCGTTTTTATTATTTTCTTGTATTGCTCTGGTCTCATTTGTGAGTTCCAGTCTATTGTCTGTTCCGCTAGTGATATGTCACCACTCAGCGTTACAGCAGCATTTTAGAACAATTCCGGAGCAATCACATAAGTGTCTACAGTAGCCTAATCGCGATAGCTATGGGAAATGACAGCATTTCCACAATTCGCTAAATTGCACCTGCTTTGCCCGTAGTGGGTCTCAGCCCTTATGAACAAGTGGACTGTGCCATTACACAATCTTCATATTTGATGCAGCCAATCCCAAGAAATTCCCTTTGGAAGAGTGAGTCATGTGACTAAAAGATCACTTTAGAAAACAGGCAGCTGCCACGAGATTGGGTATTGCTTCCCAAGGTAATGATGATGGGGCAGATTCACAAACCATTTCTATTGCATTATCTTGCCTTAAAGGACTTCCGAGGCCAAAATCTGCCCCCAAAACGTAAAAAAAGTTAACTACCTGCATGACTTTGTAAGGCACGGAGGACGCCTTCCGCGCCCTCCGTGCCGTTCCGCCTGGTCCCCTCTGCTCAATAGCCCCCCGAAAGGCTGCGACCCCATGGTCCGGGTCGGTATCTGCAGCCTGCATAAAGATGGCCACCGGAGCTGGCCATGGCTGCGCAGTCCGCATAGCCGCTACTGCGGCTGCGCAGCTCTAGGGCCAACCCTCCGATCCACGCTGCCTGTTACATGGACAGCCAGGCAATTAGCAATGTTTAAAAGGAAATAAATATGGCAGCCTCCATATTCCTCTCACTTCAGGTGCACTTTATTTATTTTCACTCCAATTATAAGGAAAGATATTCGTAAAATAATGGCCATGATGCACTAAACTGCCTAATTAGGTTAACCCACATTACCTAAGTAATGTGAGTGTTGCTACGGTAATGTGCATTGTAGTTGCTAGGACTCGGAGTAAACATAAGGGGGTTGACCTTTTTTTTAGCAAATTTTAACAACAAAAACTTAAGCTGTTATCTTGAGAATGTAGCATGTGTACAGGTGTATACAATGTGCCTTTCAGATACAAATAAATGCAGCCGAATGGTGTCACGTTTGACACACAGTGGTGTTACCCAGTGGCCAAAAACGTCTCACGTCACATTTGAGGATAGCAACCGCAATGCTCAGGTGCAACTCAATAGGTAGGCCGTCGGCTCAGGTGAAACTAACAACCAAGTGACCGAGGAGTACATTGTTCTTGTGCTGCCAAAAACTTCTACCTCTACCATCCATCACCCCTTCTCCACACTCCAATGAATAGTACACACAGCTCCACTTTAACACAGATTGCACATGTGTTCCCACCTTTAGACTAGGTCCACAGTGGTGCATTGCGGTACGGTGTAACAGCTAACATTCTAACGTAGCATGTCACACTGCAATCCACCGCCTATGTGACATTCACAATGGACCATGTGCGCTGCAGTATAATGACATGCGGCATTGTAATGCACTGTATGCAGTGCATCACCGCAAATTGTGTGCGTTAGCATTGGAATGCACTATGTGTGACACAATCTGCAGATAATGTGCAACGCCGCTTTTTCATTCCATTGCTTTACATTCCTGCTGTTACAGTGAATGCAACGCAATGTCCATTTGGAACCTAACCTTATTTTAGGCCAGTCCAGCAATGTTATATAGGTACCTTAAACGTCTCGGTACTTGGAGTTATTTGCCACTGTGATTATTGTAAGTCACTGTGTGTCAGCTAATGAAAGTGTTATATGTGTTAAATATTAATCAAGTATAAAACTAGTTAACTGCAAAAGTTGATCCAGGGTAGAGATTGTGTAAACCATAAAATTAGTTTCTTTTTTTTCAATCCTTTGTTCTGCTGCTTTATTGTGTAACAAAAGTTACAGAGAACATGAAATGTTTTCTATCATCTACAAAGCTTTATTAATTGGCAATGCTCTGCTCATCTAGCAGGTGCACAGATCACAAACAGCTGCTACGTGAATTTGAAAGCTGTTTTTGTGTGGTTTTTATTGCTATATGTAATTACAAAGTATGTTTACTTACTGTTTTACCATTATAGTTTAGGCCACGATATTTCAATCACTTTGAATATAATGGGGCAGAAGTAGAAAAACACTAAAACTCTTATTTGTGAAATCTGTGCTGAAGAAAAAAAAATAGAATACATGCAATGCAGCAAAAGGATACATTTAAACGCCACTTTACAAGACTATGATCCGGTATTTTCCCATTCAGCTGTCATCCAGTGGTGAATACCTACATGACCCTGCAGCGTTCATGCTCCCCACCCAATGTACTAACCTAAGATCTAACCACCCAAACCCCTATCTTAACCACCACGAAAAAGAACTGCAGCCGACCTCATACATTCCAACCAGACCTAAATTACCTATCACATAAGAATTAGACCAAAAGCAATGTTGACGTTGGAATGATACTTTAATAAAGCATTGGCCACAACTGCTGTAAAAAACAACAATCTTAATAATACATCAAATAACATTCCGGTTTAACGTAAACCATAATAACAACAAAAAATAAGTAAATAACAGAACACATTAATACATAAAAATATTATGTAAACCAGAATGTTTCTTCTTCGCCCCTCTATTGCTGATGGTGACCGACGGGGCCCAAAAGAACCAACCAAACCAATTAGGCTTCGGCATAGAAACCCCTGGCTCCCAGCGGCCCAGGTGACCCAGGAGCCCTTTAGCTTAAATGCCTTCCACCTCAAAGTTGTTTACCATCCCCAACCGCCCCGGACACCCCACGTTTTCTTTGCTATCCACACAACCCCAACATTTTATTGATTTTGGTGTCCAGAGATAACATTACACTCCCATTGCCCCCTCGGTCCCACTGTATTCTCCTCCACCAGCAAAAAAGGACCAACGCCACAAGAAGCCTGAAGTGACCCCTTACTTCATAGCTGATCACCACAAAGCAATGGCCATCTCCAATTTTTCTTGCAAAAGTAAATTAAACAGATCCAAACCGACGTCGGTAAGTTGTACCCCATCCTTCCGATAGTACATCTTATTATATATATATAACCTTCAGCGCTAGTTCATATACATCCACCACCACGACACCATAGAAAATGGATGCGCTTACCAGAAAAAACAGACCTTAATTACAGGGTCTGTAATAAAGCATAATACGGTCAGCGGCAGGTGTCTTCCCAGCTGGCCTCCCCTCCACAGATGTTTGTCAGCAATATTTCAGACTCTCAGAATCAAGGAGCATGAAAAATAATAATGGTAGACTCATCTGAGCGTATCTATCTTAAATTTATTAATCCTTCAAAATGAGACATTAAAATTCAGCAATCACTTACATCAGGGTCCTTGTTACAGGGACCCAGTGCAGCAAATCAGCATATAAAACATACAGGACGCCGTCCAGCCACTCGTCCGGACGAGTGGCTGGACGGCGTCCTGTATGTTTTATATGCTGATTTGCTGCACTGGGTCCCTGTAACAAGGACCCTGATGTAAGTGATTGCTGAATTTTAATGTCTCATTTTGAAGGATTAATAAATTTAAGATAGATACGCTCAGATGAGTCTACCATTATTATTTTTCATGCTCCTTGATTCTGAGAGTCTGAAATATTGCTGACAAACATCTGTGGAGGGGAGGCCAGCTGGGAAGACACCTGCCGCTGACCGTATTATGCTTTATTACAGACCCTGTAATTAAGGTCTGTTTTTTCTGGTAAGCGCATCCATTTTCTATGGTGTCGTGGTGGTGGATGTATATGAACTAGCGCTGAAGGTTATATATATATGGTTGAAGATGCTATACTGAAGTATTGGACTTTGGCTGCTCTCATATGAACTGTATCGTTGCTATATGGTTGCGCTGATATAGTATCATTTAGTACATCTTATTACCTTCAAGCAAAACATGACGCGCAACCAGGCCACCATTGTTTTCCACAAACTTCGACACCGCCTGATTAACCTTTATACAGGCTTTGTCAAGTGCCTTCGGACAACGTGCGTTACATCAATGCAAACGGGGAATGATTTCGGACCATAGAACCATCAAATCTGGGACCAAAGCTCGCATCCTCAACACATCCGCCTTGATGTCCCTGATCAGCAGCCTCATGTGTACTTTTCCGAGATCATCCCCCTGTGTGAATGACCACCACCTGAGGGGCCCTGCCCTTGTTAAACTGTCGCAAAAAAAGTGGAAACAGTTCCTCCCAAATTAACCCCCTTACTCCAAACCAGAACACCTGCACCTGGTCAGGGGGGAAACCTAGTTGCCGTCCACTGTTCCGAAGTTCCGCTCTATTAGCCACCCAGAACACAAAAGAATGGCCCAGAATCCAAATCATACAGCCAGCCCGATCTGCAAATTACATAAGAACAAACATACCGACATAAGACAACCATCGAATATGAACCACTCTACCTAACTTTTTTTTTTATTATAAATGTTCCACCCGTCCGGGCCTAATATACAACTGAAAGCGCTGAGACTGCCACCTCCCAATCCTTTTCACTAAATCCTTCGGCAATCCTAACCGTCTGGCCTCTGTCGCTGCCCGAATCCTAAACGAATGTAACCCATAATCACTAGCCGACAAACCCAATTTGGACATTTTTTCAAAATCACCGAAAATTGGTAACGAGATAAGATTGACCCATCTTTATGTCGTAGCAGCCCCCCGGGGATCCTAGGGCGAACCGCAACATATCTGTGCCATGCCACGATGGGACATGATACGCGCGTACATCAAAAAAGGGCATGGGAAAAAAGGGCGCGGGGTGTAAACGATAAGCAGTAATACCGTTTATAAAAATATTGTGTTGTATTTCGTTTACAAATAATGTTTTACAAATTTTGAAATCTTTAAATAATGTGTATGAAATCGCCAATTGTGAAAACGTTAATCTTCCCTGTTTCAAAAGTGAAACTTATAATTATGTTTGTTATAAAAACGATGCTATATATTTAATTGTTAAAATTGTATATTATTGTGAATAACCTTTATTTATCGTTTCTTCTTATAATAAAATCTGAAAATATTGTTTATAACGATGATATAAATATAACTACGTTCGTAATATGTGTTGTAAAACATTAGTAAGTATTACTAACATTTTACTAAAACTATACCTAACCCTACTCTCACACAGAACCCTCCCTGTACCTATCCCTAACCCCTATACCCCCCTGGTGGTGCCTAACCCGAAGACCCCCTGGTGGTGCCTGCCTAACCCTAACCACCCCCTGGTGGTGTATATTGTACTGTAACTATATCTAACCCTACTCTCACACAGAACCCTCCGTGTACCTATCTTGAACCCCTAGACCCTACTGGTGGTGCCTAACCCTAAGACCCCCCTGGTGTGTGCCTAACCCTAAGACCCCCCTGGTGGTGCCTAACCCTAACCACCCCCCTGGTGGTGCCTAACCCTAACCACCCCCTTACTGATCGATTTATTATGTGGATAATAATGTTTTACAAATAGTGACTGTAAAAAATATATTGCAATTTACGTTACGTTCTGATCGCTTTATTTTGTGAATAATAATGTTTTACAAACAGTAAGGGATAAAATTTTAAACAATGTTTTAGTTAAATACGATAAATATGTTTAGTATTTTTATAAACGTTATTCATCACGGGCGCATTTTCTAAACTTAAATCATCACATGCACAGTTATAAAATATTAAAAATCTCCGGGCGCTGTTTCTAAAACGTTAATAATCTCCGGCGCCCTTTTTTCCTATTCGGCGCCCATTAAACGTTATTTATTTAGGTAGTGAATTGAGGCGCCCTTTTTGTCCACTAGCTGCCAGTGCCCTTTTTTCCTGTTACCATAACACAGACCCCGGCAGGGAGGAAATCTCAACCTCCACTCCTATTACCCCCTGGTCAGTTTTTGATCTACCCAGCCAAATTGACATGCAGTCTCCTGACACTGAAACCTCTTCAAATGCCAAGACCCTTCACCACCCGATCCCTGCTCACTAATTTGCTAATGTACAGTGCTCCGTAAAACGCCAGCGAAAATGCCAATTGAAACAACAACACTTCAAACGTAGAATTACACACCTCGGGAAGGGCGTGAAACAGACCCCCCAAAATCCCCCATGTGACTGCCCTGCATGAGTCGAGAGCCCATCTGCCCTTCCTCCAACCCTGCAATGCCTGTCGTACCATGAAGAGTTTCATGAAGTCATCCCACCCCATCAATTTACATAGAAAAGCCAGCGCTGCCAACTTTTTGTCAATGACAGAAGGGGACTCCTGATCCTCGAACCACATACACAACAGAGCTAACATCATGTACCCCCCCTCCTCCGCTGTATCCGACACGCTGAGCTTACCTTGCCAATCAAACCATTGACCCCATACCTTGCTGTAAGCCTGCAAAGTGGAATCTGCTACTGACCGTTTTATCCAGGTTCAAAGTCCTTCTAGATGATGTCCCATACGTAGTCCGAGCACACTTCCCCTTCTGCCCTGGCTCCCGACACCAGCTCCCTGAACCGGGCCCACTGAAACCGAGAACGCATCAGGGATGTCATTTCTTTTTCCTGGAATATGTGCTGCTCTGAAATTAATATTCAATTTAAGGCAATCTAGCACAAAACGATAAAGCAATCTAATGACAGGGAGGGAAGCCGATGTCAGTGAGTTAATGGCAGCAACTACAGCCATGTTGTCATATCTAAACAAAACTTTCCTGTTACGAAAAAACTCACCCCATAGAACCACAGACACCCAAATTGGAAACAACTCTAAAAATGCTAGATTGCATATGATGTCTGAACCAATGCTTCCGGCCATGCAGCCACGCACCAATGGCCTGCGAAGTATAGTATGGCCTAGCGCTAGCTACATTCTTCCCCCCTCCCTGCGGCATCCGCCCAGCCCCTCCGATCCTCTCTGGAGCATAATCCCAACAGGAAATCCCATTCTGAATGGGATTTCCTGTATGGGCTTCCCCTGTCGCCGTGGCGACGATCGCGATGACGTCATCGACGTCATCAATGTCGTGACGTCAGACGGGGACCTGATCCACCCCTCACCGCTGCCTGGCACTGATTGGCCAGGCTGCACGGCGCGGCAGGTAGCGGCGGATCGGCGGTGAGCGGCAGCGATCGTATAGAACACGCAGCCTATCAAAGTGCTAGCTGCGTGTTTAAAAAAAATGATGCAAATCGGCCCAGCAGGGCCTGAGAAATCCTCCTGCGCGGCATAGCCCGAGCTGAGCTCGGGCTTACCACCAGGGAGGTTAAAAGAATGTGTGCAACTAACATTTTGAAAATGCAGATAGCAATGGCAGCTTTCATATCATTATATATTTCTATTGCACCAGCACTTTTTCCTTTACAGAGAACATAAACGTGTCACATCCAGGGCTGTATTTAGAGACTGTGCTGCCCAGAGCACTAAGGTGATGACATCCCACCTCTCCCTCCAAATATAGCACAATGACACTCATATGTCCCCAACACAGCGTAGAGACAGGTTTTTTTAAAGGCTGGCCCTTGGGGAGTCAATTAACATACCAGTATGTTTCCGGTATGATGGAGGAAACCCACCCAGACACAGAGAGAGAAAACAAATTCTGAGATTTAAATTTGGGATTTTAACACCACAGAGTAAGAGCGCTATGCTTGTAGTTACCGGGCTGCCCTATGACATCAAACTCTAAAAGAGATAGCCTTGCTTTTACTAGGCTGCCCTATGACATCACACTGTTAGGCCTGGTTTCCACTTGTGCGTTTTGTGTCAGATTTTTCTCTCAGAAAATTCACATTGATTTTGCAACTAATGGTGGTGAATGGGGCTGTTTCCATTCAATGCGAATTTTCGTATGCATTCGTACGTGTAAACAAATCTGAGGTCCTGTATCATTTATTCGGACATCGTGTATGATTCACATACAATGCTTTGCATAGGCAATGCAAATTTTCACGTTATTTGCCCGAAAATTTGCATTAGATCCATGGTTACAGGAAGTTGTCAGCAGTCATGACTAAGCTGTTACTAGGCAGATTATGTTATATTTAACTAATGTGAATATTCGCATAAAAATTTACATGCACATTTTCACCATTCAGAAAAATCTTATACGATTTTTGCAGGCGAAAATGTCATGAAAGAGTTGTTCTTGTAGTTACTAAGCTTCCCTATGACAGCACACTGTTAAAGAGTTGTTCTTGTAGTTGCTAGGCTGTCCTATAAAATCACGCTTTTAAATAGCTAGCCCTGCAGTTACCAGGCTGCTGTATGGCTTCACACTGTTAAATAACTAACCCTGCAGTTATTAGGCTGCTCTGTGGCTGTTAAAGATCTAAAACAACAAACAAACCCCAACAACTACCCAAGAGTAAAACTGCTAGACTAGAATGAAAAGTCATAGTGTTCCTGAGGTTTAGAGGAAATCATGTGCTGTAAAAGCCACTGTTTTACATTTTTGTACTTTCCTTTTATTAAAATGAACACTGTCAAAATATATACATAGCACAAAATGCATCATCACTTGTAGAACAGTACTTTTAGAACAGTACCTAGCCTTTCTATCCTTCTAAACTTCATCTCTGTTGGTTGTTGCTAGAGCACCCATGCACATTATGCCGATGTTATCCAACATTGGTTATTTTGATAAGGATGCCTGAAAGATGCAGTTGACCAGCTAAGAGAATTTACTTTGGTTGTTCTTTGGCCCATCAGATATAAACTCTGAACTATTGAAGTAAACAGCACACACTTGTGGCAGAAGAAGTTTGGCTTTATGATGGTTAAAGGAAACCTGAAGGAACAAAAAGTGCCCAATTTGGGTACTTACCCCAGGAGAGGAAAGCCTCTGGATCCTGAGGCTTCATCTGTCCTCCTTCACCGGCCTGTTCCAGTTCTGTTTCCTTACGAAAGTAGCCTGGACCCAATTGGGCTACGGCAGGAAAAGGCAAGCCCGAGCCGGTCCGCGCTACTGCACAGGCACAGTGCAGCAAGCTTCAGGAGGACGCAGTACTGAATTGGGGAGGTGAAGAGAGACAGGGGGAGACACTAGAGGATCCAGAGGCTTCTCTCTCCCGAGGAAATTATCTTTTTGATTTTTCCATGCTCACAGGTCTACTTTAAAGAGAAGAATCAAAGGATCATTAAGGATAAACTGGAGGAGGAGTACACTCCAAAGAAAGCAAGTGTGCTAACTAAATTATAAACATATACATTTTATTGTTACATTCCACAGTTTAAAAGGAAATGAATTCCACTAAAAGGTACAATGCCTGCAATGAGGTCGGCCGACCTTCAAACTCACCGCACACACCACACATCCATTCACGCGCCCAGGGGGTAATGAGTTAGAGTGATCACTCGGTTGAAAAGACAGGAATTCCTGTGTAAAAACTCACTACAACTTCAGTTCCTCTCAACAAAAATCAAATGATGTTCCTCATAGAAAAGCATGGCCCCAGCAATGGTTAATCAAGCAATAGCAATCCAAGCGATGTAGCAGAAGAAGGAGAAAGGAAGCAGGCTCCACTCGCAAGCCAGTTCAAGGTAACAGCATAAGCGGCATGATGCATGCATAGAGGTTGTAAACATACTCTACCGGCTCCACGGTGTCAGCGTCATGAAATTGTTCCAGCTTAGCACAAGCGTGTATACTCCAGACGAGCCAAGTAGAGCCGCTGTGAAACTGCCAGTGAAATGCCTCCCGGCTGATGGTGCTGAGACCGGGATTCGCCGTGCTATAGCTTGAAAGCTGTATGAGTCCGACCAGTGCAGATCCGAGTATGCACGGTGGGGGGTCCGCGCCGTGCGGGAGATGGAGTCAGGAATCCGCACTGCGGAGTGTGAGAGAGGATGCGGTGAAGGTGTCAGGCGGCTGCGGTGGCAGAAGACAGCTACTCCAGGCAGGCCGTACCAAAACGCCAAGAACCCGACATGTTTCGCCGGTAGACTTCCGGCTTTCTCAAGGGGGCGTGTCAGTCATACACATCAATGGGTGCACACTTCCTATTCATTACTACTTTAAAGAGAGTCTGAAGCGAGAATAAATCTCGCTTCAGAGCTTATATTCAGCAGGGGCATGTGTGCCCCTGCTAAAACGCCGCTATCACGCCACTAAACGGGGGTCCCTTACCCCCGTGGTGCCCGGGGATCTCTTCCGCATAGAGGCAGGGCTAACCGCCGCAGCCCTGCCTCACGCGCTTCTGTCAGCGCGTATCTCAGCCTCTCCCCCGCTCCTCTCAGTCTTCCTTCGCTGAGAGGGGCGGGGGAGAGGCGGCGATGCGCCGCTAATAGTCGGCGCTGAGAGGCAGGGCTGCAGCCGTTAGCCCTGCCTCAACAGCAGCAAAATCTACGACCAAGTTGGTCGTAGATTTTGCAGGGGGGGGGGGATTTGGGGGGTAAGGAACCCCCGTTTAGCCGCGGGATAGTGGCGTTTTAGCAGGGGCACACAAGCCTCTGCTGAATATAAGCACTGAAGCGAGATTTATTCTCGCTTCAGTGTCTCTTTAAAGACTTTCTTTTTTTCCTACTTATCCTTAGTATAGGCACACGCTAGGCCAGGGGCAAATAAGTCACAGTACACACATGTGGAGCATATGAACTCCATGCAGATAGTATCCTTAATAGGGCCTGAAAACCCTAGAGCTACAAGGTCATAGCCTTAGTTGCATATACTCCAGGCTACTAATAAGATAGAAATGCTCATTAGATAAGTCTTTGGACAGGTACAAAGTACAATTTATGTTTATGACTGCATAATATTTCTATGGTTGTCATTATCTAGGCACATACTGTATGCTGCAAATATACATATTACTGAACTTGTTTGGAAAGAAGTTGTAAAATGTTTCAGCTCTGCAGTTTCTTTTTGTCCATCTTTTCCAAGAGACTTTATAGCTGTTTTTGCATATATTGATGCCTATAAAGCTGAAGCGATGAGGACAATAAAGTTTTAAAAGTATTCATTGGACTTTTGGTAGGAGACTTTGTGAAATATTTAAGAAGTAGCAGAAACCACATTGTCAGCATTGAAGGGGATAAATAGTGAAGACCAGGGATGATCAGGCAAAACTCAAATTTGTGGCAAATCTAGTTGGTTCACATACTGTAGACATTGAAAACACCTTTAATTGAAATATCAAATATTATAAACAAAATTATAAAACATATTATTATTGTTATTATTATTATTACTAGTGACCTAAGCCAGAGTGCACACACGCCCGCCCCCCTGGCCCTGTCGTCCTCCTCCTTCCCGGTGTCACCCTCCCAGCTCTGTGCTGTGCGTCCCTGTTGCCCTAGCAACCACACGGACAGCACAGAGCGAGCCGTCTGCACACGCGCAATTCAGTTTTCACATGGACACAGAGACAAATGATGATGCAGGGACAGTAAGGGATTATTATATAGGTTTATTACTATTATGATTATTCATTCCATGTCCATTGTCTTCTATTCACTATTATGGGCACGATAGATGACTGGGAAAAAACCTCTAACATTAAAAAGTCTCTGGACATGGTCACTATTAGGTAGGCCATCAGTGGCCTAGCTAGAGGTTATGGGGCCCCATAGCAGAATATTGATGCATCCATCAGACCTAGGCGCTCCAGAGCAATGCCACCTGCCCCTACCCTATGGGATATCAATTAACTGGGCAATGTACATTCCAATGCATTGTACACTGCAAACATGGGAACTGAGATTAAGTCAGAGTATGGAGAAACAGAGGAAAATAAATAGTAAACATATCAATTACCACTGGGCCCCCTTTGCTACAGTGCCCCCTAGCAGGTGCTATGGCTATTGCTACTCCCTTGTAGGCCATGTTGTTTTACCTTTATTTGTGCCTTTTTAGCACTGCAACAAAACAACATATTTCTTGTACCTTCAAAGCTTTCTAGTCAAACCATCAGGTAGAATGCTTGCAATACAATAAAACAATAAAAAAAAACAAAAAAAAAAAAACAAATAAATAAATAAATAAATAATTATACTGGATATTTCCATTAAGAAAAAAGATAGCATGCAGGAAATGAGACCTGTTCAACAACCATTCCTTTGGCCACTCTAGTAATTTTTCATAATTCTGATTGTTCCATCTTATAAATCTGCTTACTTTAATAAAACTGATAGTCCTCTATAAGATTATAAAAACCAATGCCTGTGTTTCTGTACATAATAAATGCTTGGTCTCTTTTGCCATATCAACTTCTGAGATGGAGGGTTGGACTGAGCTGCCATTACCTCCTGCCCAAACAAGTAATGAAAGGGGGCATCACTGAGCTGCTACTCAACTCCTCTACGTTTGGAATTAAACAGGAACTTTAACCAAGAATTGAACTTCATCCCAATCAGTAGCTGATACCCCTTTTCCCGTGAGAAATCTTTACCTCTTCCCTAAAGCTGCATATTCACCGACCAATGGCTCCTGCGACATCCCCTTGACGACGGTCGCCAGCGACGCCTCTACCTGTCAGCGGGTTAAGCGTGAGGTCACGCGATGTACACGGCGGCATGAGCGAGACTTCCAGCAATCGCGGTATTTTGCGCTGTGTCATCGGCGATCTTAAAGATCCGATCTGCCGTGTTGGTCTGTAATCATCGGCGCAGTGCTAAGCGGGGTTCGCATTGTAATTCTGTACCCACCTGGCAACGTCGTGTAGAAATTGCCGGTCGTCGGGAAAACCATCGGGAAAATTGCCAGGTGGGTATGCAGCTTAATATTGCATCAGAGACATCTGTGTGACTGATATTGTGGTGAACCCCTCCCACAGTGCGATGTCAAGACCATGGCTCTGACAAGTTCCTGTCTGTGAGTCTCTGTGCATATACTGTATATATATATATATATATATATATATATATATATATATATATATATATATTTACCCAATAAGTACTTTCGAAAATTAATAAAATAATAGACTGTTTGAAAGACATTCAAGGGGTACTTGAGATGTTGTTAACCACATTAGGGGCAACTTGGAAAACACTATGTTTTATAAATGGCTACATTCTGCAATAAAGCCGAGAAACAATTGGTTAGAATATTGGAAGAACAAATGAAATCTGGTTGATTGTATCATTGTAGCAAAGTGGTTAAGTCCTTTTTCCCCTCCTAGCAGAATGTGATGCTAAAATCTTAAAGGGTAAAAAGCGAATCTGTATCGGAAAGGTAAAATTTATACCTCCCTGCGGTTTTTGCCATTACGGTCACTGCAAGTATATAAATAAGAGAAAAGCCTGATTCGCCAGTACAATAATAAACTTGTTGCAAGAACAGTTTTATTGCGCACTAAATGTACAAAATTCAGCATGTGCATTGTATTAGAGCAGTGAGCGGCGCACTGACAGTCCCACAGAGTCCCACTTAATACATCAGGATATAGTAATAGCTGTCAAATAAAAATAATTAACTAGATGAGACTTTCCATTGCACAGCGGTAAAACAGTAAAAAACACTTTAAATGAATGGGAGGTGCAGACATATATTTGTTTGAAAAAGTCGTTTTTAGATGTAATCAGAGACTGTCTAATTCTGAGCAGGCAATATTCCTTTGTGCCATCCATTTATCTGAGTCATGTAAATATGCCACTGGCCAACCTAATACTGGTCCGATAAAAACTGCTCTGAGCGCCATTGAAGATTTAATAGGTATCTGTTTTATTCCTCTGCAATACATATTCATAGGTACAATGATGGAATTTATTGCGACATTTAAGCTGCAATGAGATTGAAGTGCCTTAATCAGCAGCCTCATAAAAGTCCGTAAAAGTTGTTTCATTATAAAACCCAGCTAAATGCAGGAAACAGCTAAAGTTCTGTTTGTTGGTACAACAAAGGCGTTAGTATACTGTTTTTTCGTTGTTTTGCAAGGTTTTTTTCGAGGAGAGACCTAGATTTCACGCAATCAATATTCGATTAAATCCACATATTTTGCACATCTCAGTCTGACGTTTTAGTGCTGACTGGAGGGATCTGGTGAAGATATTTTAGTACTTGTACTAAAACTTCAGTGTTGGAGATGATGTTTATGATTGTTACAGTTTGAGTTACAGCTGAGAAAGTAATCATAAGGGTAACATGACAGTGTGTCGAGAATAGGAATCACTTGCCCTGCTTTATAAATGTGCATTAAAGGAATTCTTAATCCTTTATCTAAAATACTCATCCTTAAAGGGACTCCGAGCAGTGCAGAAACTATGGAAAGATGCACATCATTTTAAAGCTCTCTTTTTCCTCTTTCCAATGATATATAAATCGCCGCCCTACGCCTTTTAGTTTTCGCTATTTTCGCGATTGAAATTGCCGCGGCCGCGATTTCGATCGCGAAAATAGAGAAAACTAAAAGGCGTAGGGCGAAGATTTAGGTGTCGTCAGAAAGAGGAGAAAGAGAGCTTTAAAATGATATCCATCAAGCCATAGTTATATTGTATTACACAGGGCGACTTTTTGACAAAGTCAGCAGCTGCATTCAGCAGAATGGAGCTGCTGACACTGGGGAAAGTGTCGGCCTGTGTAATACAATATAACTATGGCTTGATGGATATCATTTTAAAGCTCTCTTTCTCCTCTTTCTGACGACACCTAAATCGTTGCCCTACACCTTTTAGTTTTCTCTATTTTCGCGATCGAAATCGCGGTCGCGGCAATTTCAATCGCGAAAATAGCGAAAACTAAAAGACGTAGGGTGGTGGTTTATATATCATTGGAAAGAGGAGAAAGAGAGCTTTAAAATGATATGCATCTTTCCATAGTTTCTGCACTGCTCGGAGTCCCTTTAAAGCTTTGCATGCAAAAAAAGAATAAGGAGGCTGCCATATTTATTTCCTTTTAAAACACCGGTTGCCTGGCAGCCCTACTGATCTATTTGGCTGCAGTACTGCCTGAATTATACCAGAAATAAGCATGTGGCTAATCTTTTCAGATCCGACAATATTGTGAGAAACACCTGATCTGCTGCAAGCTTGTTCAGGGTCTATGGCTAAAAGTTTAAGAGGCAGAGGATCAGCAGGATAGCCAGGAAACTGGTATTGCTTAAAAGTAAATAAATATAGCAGCTACCATATCCATCTCCTTTCAGTTGTCTTCTAAGGCAATGTCATGTGAGTGACTCAGATGCTATTAACCAGTCACTGGACTGACGCCAGTTTATCTATGCCCCTTTGGACTTTATCTTAGCGCCAGGGGTATAGATATATACGTACCTCGTCATGATTGCCAGCTGTGTGTCCAAGTGCATTCTTGTCACCCCACATTAGTAGACTGATAGGTATATGCCAGTGGTCAAAGTGAAAGAAAAAACACACAACACTTCCTGTGTACTGTTCACATTACACAGAAATAAATTAGGGAGACATCAAGAGGCCAAAAAGTAAAAAGACACCTACATACATTAAATTACCCCCCCCCCCCCCCCCTCATACTTACCAAAATAAAACATTAGTAAAAAAAAAAAAAAATGACATTTAAAAAATACATAACTATTTACCTAAGTGACTCAATTTTTCTTTTAAATATGTATGTCATGAGGGTATATTACTGTTATTTTTGCAAATAAGTGCTTGTAATTAGTGATGTAGTGTAAACAAACAACAAAACTGAAAAAAATACACCTCTATATCAAAATAAAATATTGTCACCATACCTTATACTAGGGACATAATTTAAATGTTGTAGCCGGTAGAAATGGGCAAATAAAATGTATGTGCTGGGAAAATAAAAAAGGAGGACGAGAAGACAACGGGAGCCCAATCTCGTGTATTATCTCACGTGTGATACGGTTGGTGTAGAAGATGATTGTTTATACTCACAAAGCCGGGTTGCACCTGAGGCAACCAATCCAAATCGCAGGTGAGGAAATACCGTCCCCACTCGGCCTTGTGATGTCGCTTTCGTGGTCGCAGCTCCTTACAATAGTCCACCACCTGTCAAGGTGGTGGTATCCCCTGAGCCCAGGGGATAGTAACCCAAAGCAAGACGATAGGAGGCGCCCTAGGGGGTACTAGTTGAATAATCTTTATACCAATCAGGATATATATCTACTTTTACATTAAAAAATGAAAAAAATATGCTAATTCAACGTAGGATAATACGGCATGATCCTACCTTAATGAGTAGTCACTCTCAGTAAATAGAACAAAATTCTTTAATGGGGCACTTTAAATGACAATGCGTTTCGCGGTACACACCGCTTCATCAGGTCGTGTATTGTGCCTATGTGTAGAGTATCCCAGAGTCGGGCGCCTGATATATATCCTGATTGGTATACAGATTATTCGACTAGTACCCCCTAGGGCACCTCCTATCGTCTTGCTTCAAATAAAATGTGTGAGTTTCATCCACAGTAGCACATTTTATTTTAAAACTATAATGGCTGAAAACTGAGAATTAACAGTTTTGTCTATTTGTTTTTCTGATTATTCTCATTAAAATGCATACAGAATAAAATAATTCTTAGCAAAAAGTGCCACCCAAAGAAAGCCTAATTGGTGGCAAAAAAAACCAAGATATAGATCATTTTGGGGTGATAAGTAGTGATAACGTTATTGGTGAATGCATTGAAGGAGCACTGAAATATGAAAATTGCTCTGGTCCATAAGAAAACCTATAGTGATTAATAGTAGTCATGCTAAAGCGCCAGAAAACCTTTAGTGTCCAGGAAACTATTGATATTTTCCGCATTGAAAATTGCTCAGCCAATATAAATCATTTTAGATCTGTGCATTAGCAGAAATCTGATCAAAGTTGGATCTGAATGAGGATATGGCACCTCTAGCTTTGTATGTCTTGATTCAGTGTAATGGTTGCCCCCCCACCATGTTCCCCAAGTTCTCACCCATACTTGCTGAATAAAAAAAAAACATTTTCCTGTCAACATAAATTGATTACTCAGTCAAAATCAATTGAGAAAGACTGTAGTTTTTTCAAATAAATTTAATAGAGGATTGTATTATATGATGCTTCTTTTTCCCTCAAGTTGAGCTTCTAATCTATTATACATTGCATAGTTGATGCCCAACTTAAAAGGGCACATAGTGAACTAGGAGCATTTAAGTTTATTGGGTAAGACTTTGGAAATTAAGTTACTAATGCAGCTCAGTCATCAGCGTATGTGTGTGTGTGTGTGCGTGTGTGGGGGGGGGGGGGGGACACTGCTTGTTGTGTGGCTGAACCTCCCCCCTCCCTCCACTGACAATGTGTATGCTGCTAGCTATGCTAGCTATGAGGATCTCTGGGGCCCCTGTAGTCTTGAAGCTCTGCCGAGGACATCTCATTCAATCCAATCCTTCAGCAACAGGAGGTGTAATCCTCACCATGTGCCTAAATAGCCAACCGTTGTGAGTGACGCACCCTGACTGTATGATGTCATTTATGCAATAAAGGCAACAGCGTCAGAGGCTGCAAAGAGTTTCTTGGAGTTGCGAGGGGACACAGTGATATCGGGGGAGGCCCAGAAAGAGCACAGGTAGAGAGGAGGCGGCACAGAGGGGGCACTGGCACACTGGAGGAGGTTCAGAAGGAGACACAGGGGGACACAAGGAGGCACAGAGGGGGCACTAAAGGAACAGAGGAGGCACTAAAGGAGAGGAGGAGGCACAGAGCTAGCATAGGGGGACTGGAGGACTGAGGGGATACAGGAAGACAGTAGAGGCATAGCTGGTGACACTGGTGGTGCAGAGGGGGACACTGGTGGTAGCACAGTGGGAAGCATAGTGGGACACTGGAGTCACAGGGGGATAGAGGTGGCACAGAGGGACAATGGAGGAAGAGGGAGGTACAGTATTCTGACTTACAAACACATTCAACGAACGTACAGTCTCTATCTTGCTTTTAACTGTAAACTACCAGCATTATTATTATTATTATTTAGTATTTATATAGCGCTGACATCTTCTGCAGCGCTGTACAGAATATATATAGTCTGGTCACACTGTCCCTCGGAGGAGCTCACAATGTAGTCCCTACCATAGTCATATGTCTATATTGTGTAGTGTATGTATCGTAATCTAGGGCCAAATTTTACGTGGAAGCCAATTAACTTATCTGTATGTTTTTGGGATGTGGGAAGAAACCGGAGTGCCCGGAGGAAACCCATGCAGACACGGGGAGAACATACAAACTCCTTGCAGATGTTGACCTGACTGGAATTCGAACCGGGGACCCAACGATGCAAGGCGAGAGCGCTAACCACTGTGTGTGTGTTTGTGTGTGTTTGTGTGTGTTTGTGTGTTTGTGTGTGCGTGTGTTTGTGTGTGTGTGTGTGTGTATGTAATGTAATTTACACTCATTTACACTTACTTTGGTATTCACATTTGCCCAAGCAAAACAGGGCCGTGCGTGTGTCAAGGGGTGGGGCTTCAGTGGTGAATATATAATGTAATTTACACTTACTTCGGTATTCACATTTGCCCAAGCAAAACGGGACCATTACATTAATGAATGCCTGTATAAACATGAGCCAGTTACTTAAAGTGGACCTGACAGGACAGAAGGAATACATAGAGAAAGGCATCCTGTATGTATTTAGAGGGTTTAGCCTGTCTTATTCCCTCTCATCTGTGACTAAGCACAAGTTGTAATTTGATCCCTCAGCTGTGTCCGCTGCCTGCCGCAGCGGAGAGCTAAATTGTAAACACAACATGTTACAATATGTCTGCTTCCATGAAAGCAGGAAGTACAAGAAAGGACAGATGAAGTTATTATGCCTTATATGCTCCTTAGCGTTTTGATTTGTATCTCATTCTAGTAGAACACTCTTCCAGGGCTGTTGGATAAGCTGGGAAAGAATATTCTTTTATGCTGAAAAAGGTTGTACAGTATTGAATAAGCCTCGCAGTAATAGCAATAACACTAATATTCCTGTCAACACAAACCAGTGCTAAAATACAGGTTCCAATTTTCTTGTGAATTATTCTATTTGCGTGACTTATTAATCCATTTGGCCATTTTTGTAATTACCTCCAATTATTTTAAATCATTTCGATTTGTTGTTGAATTGTGCTTTTTATCATGTTAATTTAAACTTGCCGTATAATTATGCAGTAATTGTTTCCAATAAGAAGGCATTCAAATGTTTAAACAATATTTATTGTGTAATGAATTAAGGATCTGGAGTTGCAGTCAGCAGTTCTATGACTCAAATGAGTTTTCTGTTGCGTTAGTGTTCTTCTGTTAATGTGCTATAACTGCATAGAAATTGGTTATGTTTCACAAATACTTTTATTTTCCTATTTTTTTCCTACTTTTTCTGGAACATTTAAAACTGAGCTTCATGCAAATGTGAAATCAACAAACAATAATAATTAAAAAAAAAAATCATTTATGTCTTCAGAACAGATGATTAAAACTATTGTTAAATACAGTCTTAATAGCTGATGGAGTGAGAAGCTCTATTATTTATATCTAAGTTGTCCTATCAGAGAAATCATGTGATCGATCTGATGATGTTGCTGATGTTTAAAGGTGCATACACACGTACCATTACTGGATCGGGGCTCAATCAGGGCCAAGTGCTCTACAGATGCATCGTTAGCCTACAGGTTAGCAATGCGTTCTGTTGCCATGGTGTGTGTGTGTGTGTGTGTGTGTGGGGGGGGGGGGGGGGGGGGCAGGGGACTGCTCAGCGTACAATGGAGCTTCTTTCATGTGGGCAGGATGAGGAAGGAAAAATGTCCCGGGGCATTGCTGATTTACTGTCTTTCATTCCGGTTCCTAATGCAACTTTGAAGGACACTTTTGCACATGCTGGATTCTACACTGAGATGGTCCTTCTGAATGGCTGCCTTGGCTGGGTATAACCTTGTGTATTTAGCTTTAGTCTCTGATTATCTTGTGACCATATTGCCATTTTTTTTCCTTTAGGGCCAGTTCACATGGTTGCCTGCACATCATTTATCGGTGGCCGTGGTGCTCATGATTAAGCGATCCCTATTCAAATGATACTGTACCGTCGTTTCCCACCAGTTACAGTGGTTTGCTCAAACACTGCATTTTAAACCCTTTGTATCCTTGTTTGAGGAAACAATGGAAGCAACAGGCTGCTACAGGGTCATTTACAGGGTTGCTTGCAAATTTTCTCCGAAATAATTTTCGCAGCAAAAATTCTATTTTCGATAGATGTATGGCAATATAGTCAAAGAAAACAATTTTTTTCTAAAGTGAAAATTCTTAAAAAATAAAAATCACTCCTAGTCCTAGTATGATCTCCATAAGCATTTTCACAGGAAAGTTGAATTTGACATTGTTTTTGCGGAAATTAATGTGTCCCCTGCGGAGGTGAAAACACTGTTCGCCCCTAAAAGCTCTCAAGCGCTTTTCTGCACGTTTACAGGAAATGTTTGAACAAGTCAACCGTGTAAAAAACGAGAGGTTTTAGCTTAGCTCTACTATTTCAAAGGAAACATGGTGTAGCAATATCCCCTGTGACTACTGCCATTGCGGGGGGGGGGGGGGGGCTTTTTTAAAGGCTTTGGGGGCCCTTATTTTCTCCCTCTCCCATACCTCAAGTGCTGAAATTAGCAAAAAATCCTCCTTTTCTCTCACTAAAACCGTGTGCTGGAGCACGTGTAGTTTTTTCCTGCTTCCAGATGCTGCTTCACAGCACTACACAATCTGTCTGCTGCCATTCGCTGGCTCCTAAAGACATGACCCTCATGAGGTTCGGGGATCAATGGGGCCCCATGCTATAATTTTTGCAGGAGGGCCCTATTAAAGGATAACTGTAGTGAGAGGTATATGGAGGCTGCCATATTTGTTTCCATTAAAGCAATACCAGTTGCCTGGCTATCCTGCTAATCCTCTGCCTCTTATACTTTAAGCCGTAGGCCCTGAACAAGCATGCAGCAGATCTGGTGTTTCTGACAATTTTGACAGATATGGCAAGATTAGCTGCATGCTTGTTTCTGGTGTGATTCAGACACTTCTTCAGCCAAATAGACCAGCAGGGCTGCCAGGCAAATGGTATTGCTTAAAAGGAAATAAATATGGCAGCCTCCATATACCTCTCACTACAGTTCTCCTTTAAGTCTAGTTATGCCTCTGAAAGGAAACTTTCATTGTTGAAATAAGATCAAGCTCTGAAACTGAATGGGAACTTAAGAGAGAGAAAGAGATTGAAAGTCCTTTGAACTTTTTTCCTAATGATTGTACACACTTGCAATTTAGGTCACCCAAAATGATCATGCAAGATCTTTTCCAAGCATGTGAAGGGGCGCTTCGTTGTCTGCTGACAGCTCATTAGTACATTTGTTGCTCGGGCCTTTTCCTATGCAGCCCCTACTCTATGGAACTCACTTCCACAATCAGGGCAAGAGGCTCCTTCTCTGGACAGCTTTAAGAAAAAGCTAAAAACCCACCTCTTCTCCCGAGCCTTTGAGACTGCAGAGAGAAAAATGCTATAAAATTATTATTATTAGTAGTAGTAGTAGTAACTAAGCATGCTGCAAAACCATGCTTAAAAGCCCAGCAGTGTGTTTGTATAGGTAAAATGCCCTCCAGAATGATCACAAATGAGGTGACCATTATTACTATTATGTATGGGCAGTCATTTTTGATCAGGTCATTTGTAGTGAGTTGGGCACCCGATGCAAGTAGTAACCAATCGGCTACTATATAGGAATTATTGGTTGAAGTGGATGGTAGACAATCGGCTACAACTAGCAGTAGTTTGGGTGCCAGGTTTACGCTGTTAGGTTTAGGCCCTTAGAGGAGGAGGTTAGGGTTAGGAATTAGGTGCAGGGTTTAGTTTAGGCACTAAGAGGTTGGATTACAGTTAGGCGTTATGTTGGAGGTTTGGTTTACAATACTACAGGGGGGGTCTTGGGTTAGGCATTAGGTGTGTGTGTGGGGGTGGTTTAAGCACTTATAATGGAGGGTTCATGTGAGATTGGGTCCCAGGTGGTGAAAAATAAAATATAGGTAAACTAACTGCCATTCATTTCCAGCAATGCCTCTACAACATGTACTCCTTTATTTGCTTTACCATTTTGTAAAGTCATCTACATAAGAATAACATCATTATACTTTGCCATACCACAAAAATAAAACAACCAGGCTGACGTGGAAAAAGGTGCTCTTGTGTTACAGGGCTAGCCATAAGCCATGTGTATCTATCTGATGCTGAAGAGATGTCATCTTACAGTGGACAACGCAGCATGGTAGATCTTTACAAAAGAAAAAGATCTTGAATATTATTCCAACAATCCGCATCTCTAAGTGAGATGAAACTCAAATTGTGTCTACATATGGTCTAAAGCATATAGCATAAAACAAATAGTTTAAAATAGGGTTGGTTGTAACTGACGATTTCACATTCCATAGAAATTTCCGATTTCTACTAATTCCGATTACCGATTTTGCAGATTTCCAATTTCCAAGGAGTCTTTTTTTTTGGCCATGTTTGCATTCTCCAATTGGCCAAATATACTTTTGAATTGACTCTACATTCTCTGATTGGTCCTATGCTTCCAAGTTCCGTGATTGGACTACAATTACCGGGTTGTGGCAATGTGGGATTCCTGCTGAAATGCCAATTTCTAATCGGAAATGCCAAAATGTCAATTTCGCAAATCCGAATAAGCATCCTGAGCTAAAAACAGACAACTGGTTTCCAAGGTACTGGAGGGGTCACTACTCAAACTTTTCACTTAGCTATGTAAACAATGCAGAAATATTTTCCATTCTGCTGTATTCAGGGAGAATGCAGAGAACTTTCTCTGATTTATCTGCTCAGTAATTATTTAAATGCAAGTCATTCTGATAATATGTTCTGCGGCCTTTAATGTTATCAGTTACCTTCAGTGAAGTGTAAACATGCTTTTAAATGACACCAGAGCAGTCTAATGCTAGGTACATATGTACAAGACATGTCACCTGGCAGGAATTTGGACATGATCCCTCTCTTACAAAGCTTAGGATGTACAGACTCCTGCATGCTACTGGGGGCGGGGTGAGTGTGGATATTAATGCTTTAGTCTTGTGCTCAGGCCAGTCTATCCACCTGGTTGATCACTGGCCAAGGCATCAGGGGTTGGAGAGGGGGCAGTGGGCTATAGCAGCCAGCATTATTGGTTGCATTTCATCTAGCATGTGTAGCTTTATATTGTTTCATATAAGTGATTTTTTTCTCTCTTTTTTTTTACTGTGTTTAACATTTTAGAGCAAAAATTACATTTTGAGTTTCATGCCACTTTAACGGGAAGTTGTTACATATACATATTTTCCTTAGTTCCTCGATGCAAACAGGGCAGAGTTGATTTGAAGACAGTGAATTCATTTGTTTGTATGATAAACCAGCTTACTTCTGTTCCCCCTGGATGTTATGTAGCCCACAAGTAACAACCACTGATGAGCAAGATTTATGTGATACTTTGTGAAATCATTCAAATCTTTTTTGGCAAAGCTAGTGAAAGATTGACCAACAAGCCTCTAGATAATAAAAGTACAGAGAGGTTTGAAGTAGGGTCTGGAACTGTTGAAAAAAAATAAATTTTGTACAATCTGACATCTCCCAGCTTCTATGTTTAAAATAAATACATATATTTTTCAGATCCTTCTAATAAATGTATTGTTGATAAATGGTCTACTTTTATCTTCCTTGCTTTGCTATGTATTTGATACATAGAGAGGATCATTAAACAAAGTCTACACGTGAATACAAAGTAGTTATAAAACCCAAGGAAAGTAAGCATGGTGTCAGTTTTATTGATAAGACGAGAGCCAAGAAAGCACACATCCTGTGTGTCACCAGGTACAATTTGGAAAATGTGTTTTGTTTTGTTTTTTTGACTCACTGCTCTCATTCATCATTCCAAGTTAGGTCACTGAATATTCTTGTTCTCTCTGCATTTTCTCCTCACTTCCAACACATGCAAAAATCCAAAAGTTAAAAAAAAGTATCAACTTTATTCTCTCATCTCACTCGCAATAACTATATGTATGATCTGTAACTCTCACTCGTTTGTTATTGTTCTCTGTTGTTAAACTAAAAATTTTCTCAATAAAAACTTATTTGGAAAAAAAAAAAAGTACAAACTGTCCATGCAGTCAAGAATGGTCAAGCAGTAACAAAAGGATTTTCCATCACATGGAAAGCAGGTCTCCTCAGTATGGTGATCTGTGTTCACTGTATTCCAAGTGTAGATAGGTAAGTACAGCTAATCTAAAAGTCAAGAAAGTCAGTCAGATTAAAGACTTGTACATGCGTCCAAACAATCTGCCCAACTATCATCTAAACTTTGTATGTTGGAAGACAGTTGGGCATGTATTCGGCTAACAAACAGCAAGATGACTAACCCAATAACAAGTGTTTTGCCTGATCCCTCCGGTGGATCAACCTGCACAACTATCTTGCAGGTTGGCCAAATGTGTACAAGTTGTTTGAACAACTTTGTTGTTTTTGAAAGTGGACATGTTGTGCAGTTTGTCGTTTTGCTTGAGTTGGTTGTTTAGTTGGTTGGTGTGTGTGAATGTACTTATCGTGTAAACTACTTGTTGTGTGGTTGGTCATGGTGTACAGTTGGTTGTGCATTATGTTAGACATGTGTATGAGCCTTTAGGCACAGGTGTCAAACTTCAGTCCTAGAGGGCTGTATCCATGCCAGTGTTTTGGATGGACTGAGAAATGTGTTCTACTTGATGAACCGCACTTTTCCCAAATTAGTTCCATCAATTAATCTGAGCAGTGCAAAAACTGTGAGAGGACCTCGGCCCTTGAGAATTGGAGTATGACATCCCTTGATGTAAGAGTAAAGCTGGCCGTACACTATTCAGTAATCATTCGATTTTGTTTACAATTGATATTACAATCAATATAACAACCAATTATTTTACAACCGACTACAGAACAACATTGCAGATCAGTCTTAAGATCAATTGTAGCCCTTAATATTGATTCTAATGTCTAATGGCAAATGTTTAATATCTTTTCAATCTAGACTTTTTGTGTGATCGAATGCATGTTTGCCCATGGTTATTGGTTGGGGTTATCAACAACTATTGAGTTGGGTTAGCATGAGGGAAGGTTAGTGTTAGAGTCGAGAACTGTTATGTATAAAGGTTAACAAATAGAGTAGGTATTTGTGGTGTGAGGCAGTGTGTACATCAATTAATGTATGCTGTTATCTATGTAACAAAATAATACATCCACAAGATACTGCGCTAGAGATAAATATACCTCACCCTTTAGCGGAAAACAATTGTAATTGATAAAAAATTCCAGGCATCAGACTATTTGCCACCAGCCTTATACTGTACTTTCTTAAAGCAGACCTGAACTCAGAACTTTGTCTCTGCTCTTAAAGATAAGCAACTGCATAATAACCTTTCAATTAAAACATTTCTTTGTTACAGCTGGTACAAAGCTGGTCCTGCAATAAATCTGCATTGTATCTACTTCCTGCTATCATGGAAACAGACATAGGGTTAACATGCTGTATTTACAAATTAGCTGTTCTGCAGAGGCAAATGAGATTCCTGAGTAGAGATGGCTTGAACGGTTCACGGAGAACTTGTTTGCGCAAACTTAGCTGGTTCGAGTTTGCAGTAAACCGCGAGCACTTAGCGAGTTCAACCTGCCCCCTATACTACATCATTGGGCTAAACTTTAACCCTCTACATCACAGTCAGCAGACACATGGCAGCCAATCAGGCTGCACTCCCTCCTGGAGCCCCCCTCCCCCTTATAAAAGGCAGCAGCATCGGCAATGTTCTCACTCTGTGTGCTGCTGTATTAGTGAGAGAAGGGAGAGACATTGGAGAGATAGGGAAAGCTTAGTTAGGAGGTCTGTTAGCTTGCTCCTTGCTGAAATGTGTTGATGAAAAGCACCCCAAAACTGCTCCTTTGAGAGCTAATGTTATTCTGATGTGTTGGGTTTTTTTTGTGTGTTTGTGCCACTGACACTGCATATACAGCCCTGTCTGTCGCAGCCTGCCCTTGCTAATTGCTGTACTGTGCCAGGCCAAGCACATTCAGTGCATACCTTTCACTGCCTCTGTGTGACTGCACTTGGTATAATACCACCAGCAGTCAGGTCAAAAAAGTGTTCAGAACCTCACCTTTATCAAAATGAAAGCGGCATGGATCCC
Organism: Hyperolius riggenbachi; assembly: GCF_040937935.1. Taxonomy (NCBI): domain Eukaryota; kingdom Metazoa; phylum Chordata; class Amphibia; order Anura; family Hyperoliidae; genus Hyperolius; species Hyperolius riggenbachi. Next base: position 110,173,773 of record NC_090646.1, on the reverse strand, counting down.
GGAGGGCTACTGCCTGTCCAAAGACTAAGTCAGTCCCCATACACAGCATCTCTGCCTGCACGCCGTGTGACTGCCTGCCCCAAGACTAAGTCGCTCCCCACGCAGCATCTCTGCCTGCCGGCTGCTGCTGCCTGCCCCAAGACTAAGTCAGTCCCCACACAGCATCTCTGCCTGCAGGCCACTTGACTGCCTTCTCCGCCACCACCAACAGGGTCCAGACCAGGAGTCCAGGTGGATTTTTAAGGCCGCTGCTAGCAGCGGCTGCTAACAAAAACAATAATTATTTTTTTGTGGTGCGTGTACATGCCTGCCTAATTTTTCTGGCTGCACTGCGGCTGCAACAACAAAACAAGACATATACATGTGTCAATTCCCCTTGTGATCGTTACCTTGCAGTGGTGTGAAGAGGCTATATGAGTGTGTTGGGGGGCACACCTGACCCAAGATAATAAGGTCCTTGCTTCATTGTGGACAGTTATTCTGTCATTGTGCTACCTCAGCCCGGCCATATGGGCTTGAAAACCGCCATCGCCTGCACTCTGGCCATGGTGCACACCAGTCACTACACAAACAGCTGTTTGCTGTGCGTTACACAGTGAGTTTGGTCTGTCAGTGTGAAGAAGTACAGTACTTACACTACCTGATCCATGTATACACACTCAAGATGTTTTCAAGCACTTTCGACCTCCAATTTAGCAATGCAATGTGATTTCTGTCTTTTAGGGATTATAACCCTGCTGTGCGGCAAATCTGTAATTTTCCCCGGGACTTTGGCATGTATCCCACTCCGCCATGCCCCCCCTCCAGGTGTTAGACCCCTTGAAGCATCTTTTCCATCACTTTTGTGGCCAGAAACAGTGTTTGTAGTTTTTCAAGTTCGGCTGCCCATTGAAGTCTATTGCGGTTCGAAAAGTTTGCAGGTTCGCAAACTTTTTCAGAAGTGCGAGTTCCAGGTTCGTGAACCGAAAATCGGAGGTTCAAGCCATCTCTATTCCTGTGCTGACAGCTGATAGATCAAATTACAGTTGTGATTAGTCACAGATGAGGGGGAATTAGAAAGGCTAAACTCTCTACATACATACAGTACAGGGTGCATGTCACTATGTTTTTCTTTTGTCCTGTGCAAGAGTTCCTGTCCATGTTAAGGATTTGGCTGAAGCAGCATGGTTCTTACTTCGTAGATGTATTTATGGTAGATTATTTAAAGGACTACCCTAATTTTGTTCTACAGTAGAAAGCATTTCATCACTTTTACTGAACAACAGTCTTGCTGTTTGAGTTTGGGTCAAAGTTTAATTCATTACACATTTTGGCTGTTCAATGAGAGCCAACTAATAGCGATGTTCATGACGCTTGAGTTTGGGAGTTGTTTTGGTGTCTGGCCTTTATGGCCTTTCATTATTTAAGAGTGGACACCTGAACTGAGAGGGATATGGAGGCTGACATACAGTATTTCATTATGCATATGCATAAACAATGCATAGGGCCTGGCTGATCTGCTTATCCAGCAGAGTCATCGTACGTTACTTGGCCAAGTTGATCCACCTGGTGGATTGTTTGCAAGGCGGCGGTCAAGGGCTGCTGTATACATGCTAGGTTGAGCAGAGGTGGTAGCTATTGACTGTTTTTAATCAAATGTGTGTATGGGCCTTTAAAATTTACCAGTGCTTTATAGATGTCAGCAAATGCTGAAACAATGTATTGTTCTTGTAAAAATCTGGGTGAACAATTTGGATATGCACACAAATCAGATTGCGCAAAAACATGCATACAACATTACATTTTGAGAGGAGGACACATTGGAGCATACAAAGGGAAAACAAAACATCTTCATCTTGTGATGAATTTAGTCTTAAAGTTCACAAAAACTCACATCTTATGTGATTTTACGGTTTCCACGCCCAAAATGGCATTCACCAAATTCACATATAAAAAGACTTGCATATGAGAATAATATAAAAAATGTTTGTTTCTTTTTTACTATGAGAGAGGGGGATATAACATCACTTTTAATATAGCTTGAATGACCTCTTCAAAGATATATTTTTATTATTATTACGGATTTATAAAGCGCCAACATATTTTGTGGCGCTGTACAGAGTAATATACAAACAAGGTTATATTACTGTATATATTTGTAACTTCATATTTTTATTGCACCAGCAGCATTCAGCTTGGAATGGCATTTTATTATGACTGCATCTAAAATAAAATACAGAAGATTTATCTGATAAAACCGATAGCCATACATGAATTTTAAATGTTTTTAAATTTAGCAGGGGAGCTGCGAGATGAGATGCATGATGACGTCTGATGTCGCCCTCCTACGCAGAAATGTGATCTAATTTTGAGAAATGGGAGTATTCTGATAAACTTCACTTTGTGTTCTGACAACCACCAATCAACTTTCTAAGTGAGAGATATTTGATTGCTGCATTTGTCTTACATAAATGAATCCTACCAGTGTCTGACTCACAACTGCTGAGCCATCAGTTACAACCATTCTGACACCCACTGTTCTGGTCAATATATATATATATATATTTATCTGAAGTCAGGACACCGATTGAATTTGATATATGCCCATAATTTCATAATTTACACAATACAAAAAGTTAAGTTACTATATTACTGACTTCAGTACTTATTGTTTTTGAGTTATAAATAATCCTTAAGGAGAAGGTTCCTCATGGAAAAATTTGAACAATATTATGTTAATTGAGTCCTAGTTTTAACTCTGTTCAGTGATGAAATGACAATGAATTGCTCATTTTGCTCCATGAAGGGATGTGAGAACCTCTGGGTTGCCTATTATTTAAAGAAGGTTACCCTTCTAGCAGAAGAACATTAATAATATTGGAGGAGGTTACAATTGGTCAGGTGGAAGAATGGAAACACTAGTTGAGTTGGTGAAGGATGTAGAAGATGAGAAAGGTATCATGTAGATGTCAGAACTTCTCTTCTCTAAGACAAAAATAAGTGTAGACTTATCTGAAGAGGTGCATTTTAAGAGTGTGTTTGAAGACTTCCAGGCTCAGAATATGGGGGACAAATTGTGGATGCAAGAGTGAGAGAAGGCTAATATCTTTATTTTTTAGGGAATTTAAAAAAAAAGTGTTTTGGTTTTTTTTGTCAGACCTAAAGTGTACCTGAGACGAACTTTGGGTTAAAAACCGCATAGTTACCTAAGAAGAGGGAAGCCTCTTGATCCTGTAGAGGCTTCCCACACTGTCCTCTGGTCCTCTGTTGGCGCTCATGGATCCTCGAAGTAATCCAATGAGGGATTTTTGGATTGCAGAGGGCCAGGCACTGTTCAGGAATGAGCGCATCCATACTCGTTCAGGAGTGGCTTCATGTTACAGCTCAGGTGCGCCCATGCTTGCTGGTGCAGCATGGCAATGCTCATGCATAAAGAGGAGCACAGTCCGTAATTTCCACAGCTTTCCAACGAGTGTCGGCATCAGTAAGGAGGACAAAGGAAGCATCTACAGAATCCAGAGAGTTCCCACTTCTTCGGTAAGTATGTTTTTCCTTACCCAAGGTTCCACTCTGGTTCTCTTAAGCTAAGTAGCTTTACTCTTGTCTAGGTTAATAAGCTTCCAGCATAATTTTGCAACATCTTATTCAAACACATCAGATCCAGGGTGTTTTCCATGTGTAGTTGGTTTAGCTATCTGCTATAGTTCTTCTGATTTTTATTTATTTTGTTAAAGATCAGCTTGATATGGACTCTGCAACATAAGCAAATAGGATTTGTTTAATGTTTTGTATTTCGTCATCTCTTTACATTTGTGGACCTAGGACGTTTTAAATTGTACAAGTTGCTATGATTTTCTTCTCAAACGTCTACTATTTCCTCCAATTTGTGTTTTCAAATGTTTTGACTGTAAGTATTCACAGATAATTACAACATCTACAGTATGCTTTCCTATAGCTTGGCCTTTTATGACTATATTGATAAAAGTGTTTATGACATAAAAAATATCCCTCTTGACATTACAGTATGTGGTGTATGTCTTCTCGGTGTCCTCTTTCAGTTCTTATTTGTCGGCCTCTTTCTTGCTTTTGTGAGCTAACCTTGATTTTATCTCGTAAATTAGTTTGCCATTCCTTTCTCTTTTCAGCTTTGCTCCTCTTTTAATTAAAATACCCCTAATTACTACTTTATAGGCTTCCCACATTATAAAGAGGGATGAGGCTAAGCAATGATTAACTTCATAGAATTTTTTGTCTCCTCCTCACCTTTTTACTCAAATCTTCAAGAATTAATAAACTACTATTTACTTTTCAAGCTCTCGCCTCCACCTTCTATTAATCCTTGATAGAGAGATTTATTAGTTTTATTGTCCCTTTTTGCAGTTTGTTAATGAGTTATGGGAAATTTATATTTAAATGATTTCTAAGTAGAATATCCTCTACACATGAATAATATGCATAGTCCCTCTCTGACGGGTTTAGAATCCTCCACAGATTGGTGATTTGGACACGGCCACCAATTTTAATCTTCTTACAAGGGTTGGCATTAAGTTGTATGAACTTTAGCTGGGAAAGTATTCAGAATGGGTAGCATTCAGGCTCATTGGATAATTTTGTTTCCAATAATAACCGAGTCCTCTTTAAAAGAAGCAATACTGAAAAAAGCTCCTCTTTTATGGGAAAAAGACAGATAAAGGATTAGTTACTATCTACTTCTTTGTGACGAAACAAATCTACCACATCTGGGTAAAGTAAACGGAACACTGAAACACTAAATTATATAAAACAAACATCCTCATAAGAGATGTTTGTAAATGGTGTGGGCAGTTGTGGGGTGGCAAGCATATACAGTAATTACCTTTGAGGGCTGTTCCCTAGCTTCCCATCTGTACGTGGTCCGCCATCTTGTCTGTTCCTGCCACAGATCACCATGCCCACTGGGATATTGTGCAGTGCCACCTTTGCAATGCATGACTAGAGATGTAGTCCATGAATGTGGTTACATCTCAGGCCGGGAAATATAATTACATTAATGGACTACATCTCCCAGAGCTAGGCTTCCCCTAGAGCTCACACCATTTATGAACTTCCCTTAGTGGAAAGTTTAGACATATTGGTGTTACCAACTACCTTTAAAAAAAAAGCCAGTGGCTTGGCTGTCATACTGTATTTTCTGGCTTTAAGTGTTTCTTGAGAATTTTCACCAGTAATTTTTGCATTGAAAATGCTATTCTCGATTTTGAAAAAATATTTGTGAAAATACATTGTATTTTCGCAATATGGTGAAAATTTGCAAAAATGTGAAAACCTGTATTTTTACCATGAAAATGCACAAAAAGCATGAAATTATTTATTTTTTAGATCGAAATTCACGAAAACGTAACTGCTGGTCCTTGGTTAGTGTTTCAGAAAGCATAAATGGCGCAGACAATCTGTACACAATCTAGGGAAGTAGCAAATTCTAAGGGGGTTTGCAAGGTAATCATGCAATATTCCTTTCAGGTCAGGTACTTTGAAAATGAATGTATTCCAAAGATATCTTTTGAAAGAATAGAAGAATGATGTTTTGGTTATGGCTCTGGTACAATATTGTGGAAGCAAAGCCTTCAGACTTGGTGAAGGATATTGAAGTACTCATGATACAGAGATATCTTCACTCCACTGCAGTAATATAGACAACTTAGCAGTCCAACCTGGAGGCACAGCTATCAATAAATAAATATCTAAGATATTAATTTGTAATTATTTTATTTCCACATGAAAAAAGAAAAAGAAAATCTGGATTGTATTATTAAGCACAAACAGTATTAAAGCAAAATGTGAATTATTAAAACAAAAAGTGAATAAAACAAAATGAAAAGAGTCATTATATATTCATTCCGCAATAAATTTAATTCCGATATGGATCCAATTCAACCCTTATGGGTACGTTATTATGGCTACTAATGGGATAAGTAGTACTTAGGATGAGTACAGTCTTCTTAGATATCTCACTTCCACAGTCAATACATACTATATATTGTTCCCATAGCTTAAAAACCACTCTCACATTAAGAAACTAACAACAGATTTTAAAGATTATATCTGATATTAAACTGCATCCATTTAAGGGTCCAATAGAAATCGAAAGGATACATTACCATGGCTTCTTCTTTGGGACGTTTGATAGTACCACCCCGTATTGAGGTAGCCTTGCATTTTCACTTCTTCTTCAGCACCCACTGAGTACTTTATTAGGATCACTACAATAATACTGGCTAGGGCTTTCCTTCACCCTTAACAGAGCCTCCATTCTTCAAGAATGCACAGTATGTTGGAAGTGTTTAAAATTCCTCTCCGTTTCACCACTATAAGACTGAACTATTGTCAAAAGCAGGTTAAACCAATGAATTCCAACTCATGAACAAACGTTGAGATTCATTAGATCGAAGTGTGTTTCTCCAATCCGTCAGCTGTCCAGTTTTGTAGAGCCAGTACTCTACTCACTGCAGCCTCAGCTTTCTGGCAGGTAGAAGAGCGACCTGATTTGGCTTAAAGCACACCTGAATTGGAACAAAAAAGTACTTTTTTAATTACCTGGACTTCTTTTTGCCCCCCATAATCTATCAGGTCTTCCGGTGTCCTCTGGGTCCCATCCATTGTGCCACTAGCCCCTCCAAAGGATCTGTGACTGGAACACCAGATGCAGCTCCTGTGCATGTGCAGTCCCACTTGCATACCTCCTTGATTGCGCTCTCATAACTGCCTGGGAGCGTTGTGTGCATATGCAGTTCGTAAAGACTTGCATATGTGCAGAATGTTCTGACCACGGGAGCGTGATTGAAGAGGCATGCGGATGGGATTGCGCATGTGCTGTAGCTACAACTGGAGTTCCAGTTGCAGATCTTTGAGAGGGGGAAACAGCACAATGGAGAAAACTCAGAGGGCACCAAGAGACCTGAAAGATTACAGGGAGATAGAAGAACCTTCAGGTAAGTAGATATCACTCTGTGGGAGCCTTGTTGCATTGTGGGAAATAACTTCTGTTTCCAACTGTCAAAAAAGCAAGCAGCATCTCCTTCCACTGACATCACCTGTCAGCAGTAAAAATGTCGCCATGTGATAAATGTCAGAATGTAAATCAGGGAGAGGAAAGATTTTACAATGGGCAAACACTGGCTAAATCATTTATAAATAATTACTATAAAAATTAAGCACCTTTTTTCATGACGTTATTTTCACTGAAGTTCCTCTTATTAGCATGTCGTTCATACATGTTATCACCAGGTATGTTAAAAGGAGTAGTGGGAATAAGTAAAAAAATAATTTTTCAAAAAGACCTTGGCGTTTTTGAGAAAATAGATTTTAAAATTGCAAAGGAAAAATGATTTTTAAACAAAAAAAAATGACAGTTTAAAAACCATTTTTCCTTTAAATTTTCAAAATCAATTATTTTAAATTGTGCAAGGTCCTTTTGAAAATGTCCCTTTTGACGTATTTTCACTGTTCCCTTAAACATATATAGCAATTTTGGTGATGATAGCATGTATTAACCCCTAAAGTCAGCATGAAATTACTCAAAAATTATGTGAAATTACGATTCCTTATTACGTTTACAAAATTAATTACGATTTCTCCCGAAATATTGCATTATGAGTTTGCATCGTAATTGCGAATTACAATGCAAAATTACCATTATGTGAAATTTGTGCCTATCACTACAAACCACTAACTGTAAATGACAAATATTCACAGCGACAAATAAAGGGTAGAGTATTTATTTTAGATCCAAAAATGACTAAGTTTTAAACTTAATTGGCGGTGACAGCAATGGGTATTCATCTATTACTCTCAAATTACTTTTTTCTTATTTATTTTTTAATAATCCTTTGAACTAGGCGAAATTCTTTCATTTCTAAGAGGTTTCCGAGAAAATGTTGACTGTTTATATTATTTGTTATAATTGATAAGGGAGAGGGAACGTTCAAATGGTTTTCTTGTTAAAAGCCACTCATTGAGCCAGCCGCAGTTATTGACATTCTATTACATTATAACTGCTGTCACTAATTGTTCGTTATCATTAAAGTTCCTCTGGGTTTTTTCAGGAGGCTGGAGATGCATGCAAATTACAGCTGCATGTCTCTCATAATGCTCTCTGATTGATTTTAATATGTGGAATAAAGGCGGCTAATTGTTTTCTGCCTTCACTACATTGAAAAAAAAAATGAAAAAGAACTGAAATATTAAACTCTCAGGTCCACTACAAGTGAAAGCATTCTTTGTGATAGTGATTGCATTGTAATAATCTCGTATGCTTGCTAAGAATGATCGAAAATGATGATTTCCATTGATCATTGACTCTTACCTTAATCAGAATCAAGAAGTCCCAGTTTAGGTCACTTTCACACTGAGACATTTTTATTGCAGTGGGTTACACTTTTTTACCGCAGGGTGATGCTAGGGCTATGAAAGTCCATGGGCCTTCCACACTATGCAATAGGCCGGAAGTATTGTATCTGACTATCCATGCGTTGACGGGTAACATGCGTGGTGACGTGCAACGGACTGGAAGTCACGTTAGTCTATGGCAATGCAGGTTTATTCAACCATTTTCACGTTGTGGCCCACGTGCGCGCAAGTGTATTTTGTTTATACACTTCCGCATATTTCTTTTTTCAACCACAGGAAGTGATCTCTAGAGAGTCTCTCTTCCTATTTATCTTTCAGCCAGAAGGGGGATTACCGCGTATTAATGCGGAAATCCCCAAAGCCTATTTTTAGCAATGCGATAATCCAATCACACCTCTACCATTGGTTTCCAGTGTGAAACCGGCCTGAGGGTTTTAGAGAGATGTCCATGGAGCCCTTAGTGATGTCATTTGTGTCACTCACTGTAATGTCTGTTGTGAAAGGAAGAGTCACTGCAGTCCAGCTCACTGCCCAGCGCTATTTAGTGCTAGCTTATGTCTTCAATATTATCCTAACCTTTAGGGTGGGTCTATAAGTAAACAAACCTCAGATTGACAACTCTTATGACAACTGAGTGACCAGGAAGCCCGAGAGTAATGGCTGTCAGACTACTAAATCCATTAGCACCCTCAAACTTTAATAGAAAAGAGTAAAACTTACATCGAGGACAGAGGACATTCCCCTCTAACACTTTCAAAGGAGTAAGCTACCTTCTGTTAGAGTTCAACCCTGGCGTACTAAACAACTCCGTATCTCATTCAAGAGCTTACGTCATCGGCTTCTGCATCATGATCACTGTGAGCCAATCATGGTGATCATTGCTCGAGTTTGTGAAACAAAAGTCTGTTAAGGTTAGGCATCAGGAAGTGAGGAGGATGTGAAGATAGGCTTGGGGGGTGCTTTACGGTTAGGCACTTTAAGGTTAGGCACCAGCATTTTAAGGTTAGACAAGGGGTGATGGTTTAAGGGTAGGCATCAGGTAGGGAGTTTTAAGGTTAGGTAAGCAGGCAAGGTTAGGGTTAAAGTGTATCTGAGGTGAACTTTTACTCATTGCATAATTGTGTTCCTTTCCTATTGTTTATAGGGCATTCCTCAAGCCAAATACTTTTTTGTTTTTGTTTTAATACTCTAATTCCCTATAAACTAAATAAACTACGCCCACAGGTTTTCAGAGAGCCTTGGCAGCAGCAATGGCTCATGGGAGCTCAGTCTGGGCAGGAGAAGGAGGAGGTGTTACTAGCCATTGCTTTCAGAGGCAGAGGGGAGGAGGGACGAGGGGGGATTAGGTTTTTTTCACAGGCTTAGTGACCAAGATACAGATAAGCCTGCCTCTGTGTAATGTTTACAAACAACATGGCTGCTGTCATTGTATCACAGGAAGATATAATAATTTTCTATTAAAGCTGTTTGCAGCTATATTTGCTGTGTAAACTATCTAAACTTTAGATAAGATATATAGACAAGTTACTTGTTATAGTTAGTTTTTCATCTCGGATCCGCTTTAAGCATCGGCTGAGTGAAGCAGGTTGTTTTGGCACACGAACACTGAAACTAGATGCCCCATAGCCGCAATGTAATGCTGTACGGGGCGCGTAAGGGTAATTCGGGGCTCCAAATGCAGTTGCCGAATCCCGAATTACATCTCCCTCCAAGTTGTGACAACTTAGAGGTGTAATAGTATTTATCATCACCAGGGGTTTTTGCAGCAGCAAGAAGAGCTGTCATTCGGCTCGCCCTGTGCCCAACTCAGCCGCAACGCGTACATATGTATACCGGCAGAGGGCATGTTTAGGCATCGGAGGAGGGCGGGTGCTCTTTGAGAATAGGTTTTAGTTTAGCTGTAATAAAATATCTGTAACATTTACTGATATTTTACTATTGGCTATGCCCTGGCACCCAAATTTCCTCACCCCTCTTTTTCAATTATACGTATTAGTCACTGTCACATTTGTGTTGACTACCAAATCCGTACTATGTTTCCTTGTTTGATTTTTCCTTTGCACATCAGCATGGATGACGAGGGCGCTATATAAATCAGTTATTATAATAATGATTTGATGCTCTTCCTCAGACCACACCGACGGGGAAATACGGGACACAGTACTTTTTTTTTTATTTCAACGCCGCTCTTTCCCCCCCCCTTACATTTAACTCCGGCCTTGAGTATACATGTGAATGAATAACGTGGTACAGTAGAGTGCTCCATCACTGCTAGACACAGATACAGAGAAACAAGTCTATTAAGATTCTCTGTCAGTCTTTGTTCCAGTGAATCACCTAGCTGCCAATGATAACTAACTGATGCCTCCCGGTACCTTAGGGATCCGGGATTTCTAGCATCCTCTCTGTAAAATAATTCTATAAGTCCAATCCACTTAAGAGAATTTAGGACAGCTCGGCAGTATTTTCAGCAGCATTCCACCTCCAAGCTCAAATATAACGTTTACACAAACAGGGGGGGGGGGGGAAATCACTACAAACAGACTGTCTTGTATAATAATGTTTTGCATCCTTTAGGATTAAAACTTCACAGGCAAGCAGGATTCATTGTTCTTTGTAGTTCGTTTTTGTTCTCGCATACTCGAGTTTTAATACAGTTTCCATTAGCAAAATCAAAGGAGGCTTTAGTGAGTGTGCCGGGGACTTTGTAGTGGCTGGGAGCCAGATGCAGCAGTGTCTATACACCTCCTAGCTGGTATCTCTGACTGTTTATTTATTACACGCAGGATGCTCCGGGTGTATGATGATCTACAGATGAAAGGGACAGGGCTGCTTGGGAAATCTGCTGTAAATTCAGGCTGCAATAGTTTTTACAAGAACAGCAATTTTTTTTCTCTCCCCGTGATCATACATTTGCTTTGAGTTATAGCCGGGAAATCCGAAATTGATGATAGTTTTGGTTTAATATAGTCCTTACCTTTTGACGGCTGGAATCCGAGATAGCGGCTGAAAGATTCAAGCAGATGGAACCTGGGAATCTGCACGCTAAAATAAATTGTGGCGCATAATAAGTAATGCGGGGCTGACGGAACCCTATGTTTGTTATCAATATAAATGTTATTCCGCTACATAAAGAGACATGTTCATGGCGCTCCGCAGCTGGGGGATTGTGTGGTTTTATTAAAACGCTAGGCCGTAGTATTTCTATATTTAGCTGTAACCTAAAGAGCCATACACTGGAAAGTCAGAGTTAGTTATATTTACAGTCATGCATAAAGTATAATAATGTCCATATAAAAAAAGAGCTCCTAATGTACACAGGGCTGAGGAATTTCTATAAATGGCTGCAGTGTACATTATGGGATTATATAGCTGGGCGTAAAACCATGAGGACATTTATCCAGGCAATCCATACATTATTATGTAGCTTCCCGGCGTGCTTTTTTGTTAGGTTGTAGGATTTGTAGATATTACAGAGCAGAACCAACCATGTAGGAATTAAGTGTGTATATAAGACTTAAATCTCCACTCCAGGGGAAAAAAATCATTTTAGCTTTGGAAAGGGGCAGAACCTCTTTGATTTTTTTTACCCTCTTGTTTGTATCTCTACTGAGTGCGCACTCAATGCCAGGCTTTTTTGATTTAGCAACTCTGATATTTGGCCAGATGAAGTGAGCTGTACTTGCTCATGAAATGCGTTGCAAATAAACTTATTTTCTTTTCCTATATCTGTGTCATATTTGAGATAAGCCACCTCCCATTTACAATTCTTTGTATTGCATTTTATCCTTTCTGTTCAGGGTTGCTCGTAAACTATGCCAGTGCGAATCTACGCATCGTAGTCCGCAACTACGCATCATAGTTAGTAGGCGAAGTTTAAAAACTATGCTTACGTATTTACGCATAGTCGTAGTACCACTGTTCGTATATTCGTCTGCTACGCATAGATGACGTATGTATGGCGAAGTCAACTACGCGTGCGTTAACCGCGTCATTGTTTGTAATTGCGCATGCGCAGAAATATTATTGCCCTTCTATACGTATACAATTTCGCATTGGAAGGTGGAATGTACGCATATATTAGTTCACATATGCGCATATTTAGCGGATTAATGCGGAAATTCTTCCACATAATGGCATAAGTGGCCGCATACACTACGCTTCGCACTACACAAAGCTTTCATATTTTAATGCGTAGTCTACAAAATGTAGCAAATGTTTTGATTTCGAAAACGTAGATTGCGAAGCATAATTGCGTAGAACTACTCGTAGTTCCAGTGTAGCGAAGTTGGCTGACTATGACCATCCCTGTTTCTGGGCATCTCTTTCTCCTATTGTGTCTCTATAGAGTAGCATTACCTCACTTCCTGTCCCTGGAATGTCCGTATGTCTATGACCTTCCACAGCCTTGTACTGAACTCTGGTTGTCCTGGAAGTGAAATTGAGGGAAAGCTTTGACAACTCAATGCTGGCAGTTCTCTTTTCTCCCCTGCCCAAAATAAATAAATAATTTTGTACCTGTCATTGGGGCAAATTTACAAATGTTCAGTAACTATGTGGTATCCTTGTGCATAGTCCAGTACAGTTAATGTGAGAATGATCAGTGCATGCTATCGCCTCAGTTACTGCAGAGAAGGAACTTCCTAAAGTACGGAATATGCTGTGCAGCAGGCTCAGCATGTTCTGCACTAATAAAAGTATAAATCATATAAAGTTACCAATTGTAGCATTTGTAGTGGGTATAAAGTTATATGCTGCTATTTTATCAATCTGTTTACTGACAATGCTTTTTTATTTATTTTTTATTTATTCTGCCCCAGCCCACCACAACACATCTCACTTTGATATTTATTCAACCACACGTATCTCCATTGCTAGATTTTCAATTTATTAACTACACATTGTTGTCACCTTACCTGATTATGATGCTAGTTTTGAATGGCCCAATTCCAAGCTGGATACAATTTAAAATAGAATTATTATTTTTGATTTATAAAGCACTAACATATTCTTTGGTGCTGTACAAAGTAAGAAACAAACATGAGGTACTTAATAATATAGATAAGGGTGTACATCAATTATACAGGAATGGAAATGGAATGGAAATTACAGTGATGTAAATGTAACATAATAAATACAATGTACTACAAATTTCAAGACACAAAATGAATAATGCATTCCAAGGATGAGGGAGCCCTGCTATTGTGATCTTTCAATCTAAAGGAATAGGAAGTGTGAAAAATTAGCAATTTCTATTCCCAGAGCACAGACTTCCCGCCATGGCGCCCCCAGTCCTTGTATAAGACACTGTACTCAGGGCCAGATTACTGACCAGGCAACAGAAGTAGTCGCTTGGGGCCCCCATTCATAGTCAAAGGGGCCCCTTCAGAACATAATCCAGCCCTCGCCATCCTGTCAAAGGCTGACGCCCACTGCTGACTGTCTTCAGAGCCGGGCTCTCCTCCTGGGTCCCTCTCTTGCTACTGTGCGCTCTGCTGCTGCCCACTCCTCCCTTCCTTCCCACAGAGAACCACAGCTGCAGCGGGCAGGAATGATAGCAGCAGATGACAAACGTCCACTCACCTATCCGTGATACAAGCGATAGAGGTACCATCATCCAAAACCCATCTGTCTCCTCTACGGTGCCACCGCTTGCTCTGAACTTCCTGATTCTCAGATCAGACAGGAAGTATTAAAGGGAACCTTAACTGAACGGGGGGTAAAGAGTTTCACTTACCTGGGGCTATTACCAGCCCCCTGCAGCAGTCCTGTGCCCTCGGCGCCGCTCTGGAATCCTCTGGTCCCCCGCTGTCACTTAGTTTCGTTTTTGAAGACTCACCAGTCGCCAGCCGCCATGCGTATTATTGGACGCATTCACCAATGCAAATAGCGCTATTGCGGACCGCATATCTACGCGTGCAGAATGCGGCAACGCGTATTTTTGTACGCGTTGCGGTCCGCAATAGCGCTAATTGCGTTGGTGAATGCGTCCAATAATACGCATGGCGGCCAGCGACTGGTGAGTCGTCAAAAACGAAACTAAGTGACAGCGGGGGACCAGAGGATTCCAGAGCGGCGCCGAGGGCACAGGACTGCTGCAGGGGGCTGGTAATAGCCCCAGGTAAGTGAAACTCTTTACCCCCCGTTCAGTTAAGGTTCCCTTTAAGTAGTAATAGTAGTAGTAATCCAAGTCTGCAACGATCTGCTCATGGCAAGGGACAGAGGGGAATGCTCCATCCTAATCCTGTTGGATCTCTCAGCTGCTTTGGATACAGTTGACCATGAAATCCTGCTTAACAGACTGCAGGAGTACTGTGGCATCAGTGGATCAGTCCTCCAGTGGTTCAGATCATTCCTGACTGACAGAACACAGAGAGTATCCCTAGGACCTATAATGTCCAAACCTGCACCTCTACAATTCGGAGTGCCACAAGGATCAATCCTATCCCCTCTGCTGTTTGCAATCTACATGTTGCCACTCGGTACACTTATCCAACGACATGGCCTGACGTACCACTGCTACGCCGATGACACACAGCTATACCTGTCCTTCAAACCTGGTGGAACAGACCCTACCCCAAAAATAAACTCTTGCTTAGCTGAGCTTCAGGCATGGATGAATGATAACTGGTTGAAACTGAATGCTGACAAAACTGAGGTCCTGTTTGTCCAAAGCCAGCACTCGCCATCAAAACAGCTCTATCCTAAAGCAACACCAATCAGGATTGGGAATTCAGACATAAACAGCTCCAACCTTGTGCGCAGCCTTGGCGTACTAATCGATGGGGAATTGAGTTTCAGAAACCAAATTTCATCTGTAGTTAAATCTTCCTTCTTTCATCTGAAGAACATTGCAAAGATTAAACATCTGATTCCCCCAGAGGATCTTCAAACCCTAGTCCACGCCTTCATCACATCACGGCTGGACTACTGCAATGCCCTTTATGCTGGCCTCCCCAAAAAAGACTTGCGTCGCCTGCAATTAGTGCAGAATGCTGCTGCCAGATTGCTAACAAACCAGCCTCGCCACTGTCACATTACACCGATCCTTCGCTCACTGCACTGGCTACCAGTAGAATGGAGAATACTCTTCAAGATTGGACTGCTGACATTCAAATCCCTGCACAATCTGGGCCCTGGATACATGAAGGACTTGCTGAAGCTGCACCACACCTCTCACAACCTCAGATCAGCAAGTTCTATAAACTTGGTCACTCCCAGAGTGCACCTCAAAAAATCTGGAGACAGAGCCTTCTGTCATGCTGCCCCTACTCTTTGGAACTCCCTACCACACCCAGTAAAGACAGCACCATCCCTGGAGCTATTCAAATCCAGACTGAAAAGCCACCTGTTTAGCCTGGCATTTCCAGATTTATAAAATTCTTCCCCTGTACCACGATGGTCGGAGCCATGCTTATGCGCTTTGAGTCCCACGGGAGAAAAGCGCTTTACAAATGTTATTTGTTGTTGTTGTTGTAGTAACAGAGCAGTGGCACTCTAGTGGAGACAGATGGGCTCCAGATGACGGGACCTCTATTGCTTGGATCACAATATGTGAATGCGAGTCATCTGGTGCTGTAATTTTCCCCCACTGTGGCTGCCCTTCTCTGCAGGACTATCGTATTCCCGGGGGTGGAGGCTGCATGGCGGATGTGGCTGTCTAGTTTGGGAGGAAATTGGTTGTTCGGTGGTGGTGGGGGGGGGGTATGTAATTCTGTCTAGGGGGCTTCCGGGTTGGCGGTGTCCAGAGCTTTCTGTTATTGCCAGGCTGGAGATGCAGGGGGAAAGTGCTGCTGCTGTGATATCTGGCACCCTCTTTACATGGGTGCCCCGAGTGACAACATCCCAGCCATTCATCTCTCCCTCTGCATGTTGGCGCTGCTATTCCGTGCATTGTGCACCCGCAGAGGAAAGCGGGCTGTTGCCCATAGCACCCAGTAGAGCGGCTGCACCGGTGTGTCCGGCATGTTACTGTGCACACAGCAGCTGCATCTTCCCATTCTAATATGGGGGGGGAAATCAGTTACTTTGCTTAGGGCCCCATTTAGCCTTAATCCGGCTCTGACTGTACTGCAGACCCGATGAAGCAGGCAGGTCCCACAAAACACGTAATTTTTTCCTGTGTCTAATAAAATTATAATATTTAAACCTCCTACCTGTGATAACATCTCTCCGTACTCAGGTTTAATCATTGCATACTACATTGAGATGCATCCTTCCATTTCGTGTACAGATTTTCCCCTACCCCACCCCCCCAGGGTGTCCCCTCTGATAACTATCCAGTGGTCATTTTTCTGGAGTGTGACCCAACCTATCCTGAAGAGGATACCCAATCTGTAGAGATGGAATTCTCTACTTGCCTAACACTGTGGTTGCCTAATAGCAACCGAGGTTTGTAAGTCGTATTTTTTTCCACACATTATTATTTCATTGCCTGGAAATACTACACTAGCTGACGGTCCTGGTATTTTCTGTTTCCTTTTTCCTCTCCCGATTCCTGAGGTTTGTCATCCAAATTTCATTGACCGGACACCCCTCATCAATCTAAAGGAATAGAAAGTGTGAAAAAATGTGTAATTTCTATTCCCAGAGCACAGACTTTACACCTTGGATCAGGCTGGGGGAGGATATAAAAAGTAGGAATGCAATAGAGGCTAGCTATCTCCATGCAATGTGATGGAGAGATGCCAGAAAACACAGGAGCCCATCATCCAGATAATGATAAGCTGTTCTGTTTTGTATGTGTTCACTCTATCATTTTACTTCCCCCAGTTTGGATTTTATCCAAAAAGTTGTGAGCCTTAGGTGATTGGTAGTGGGGTGAGATTTATCCAGTCATATATCCAGCCAAGATGTCAGTCAAGGTATCCCCATCCTCCTGGCCTCTTGTGTGGGCAGGAGTTTGTGGTCCCTTCTCTACCTTGGGCTCCCCCTTGTAATGCACATGCACATGCAATGACGTCATACACAAGGCCTGATAGGGAACAGCTTGACATGCCACTGTTCCAGGAATTCTGTCCTGGACTCAGTACCAACCGGGTGGAAAGTGAGTGCATCATGTAGTAGAAGTAGGGAGGTCGTACCATCTACATCATTAGGAATGGTGTGTGCTGGGGGTATAGAGATCCTGGATAAACAGCTGCTTCCCTGGTTGCAGCAATAAGATGACACCTGGAATAAAGATTGCCTTGGCTAGGTGAGTATTTTTTTTTTACATTAATACCCCCCCCCCCCCCCCCTTACATTGTCATGCACTTTAATACGAACCTCTAAGTGCACCTTAAACAAAACTCTTCCACCTTAACTTCATCTTACAGACAGGTCAAGCCAATTCATCCAATACATTACTGTCCTGTGCTGTCAAATATAATGAATGATCTATTTACAGCCACAGAGCTGGCCAGAAAATGTAGTTACATGACCATTAAGTTATACTGCCAGTTGACCACTAGTTTATATTGTCCACAGCCAGCCATAAATTGCTATAGCTGTTAAGGAAGTCTTTAAAAAAGGTGTTATAATGCAGGAAATGTCACAATTTCTTATTTTAAAAGTGGATTTCATGAAAACACTTACAGCTTTGCGACAGTAATATTAGGTTAAAAGTTCAGTTATATATTCAGTAGAACGGTGTGCTTTTCTTTCTCGGAGCAGATTATTAGCTAATAATAAGGAACTATAACAACAGAAACCACCTACACGCTACAACAAGACAGCTTGTCAAAAAGGGTTTGAGTTTTACCTGCATGTTAGAATATAAATATTTAAATAAGCCACAATGGAAACATTGTTCAGCATAGCACAATGCCTCCCATCAGCGTCACACAAATTCACATTTGCCGTTTTAATAGTGGGTGTATTTGGATTGCGATAAAAAAAGCAAGGTATCGAAAAGTCAAATTGCTTGAATTCTTTTTTACTTTGATGGATATTCCGAACATGTTTTGCTTTGTTGTTGTTAAAACTTGTTCTTATGATGAATGATGGGTTTGCGCTCGTGATCAATTGTTCTTCAAGATCAATATCTTTTTTTTCTTTATTTGTAGATCTCATATGGGATGGATAGCTACACCGTGGGTATCTCCTCCAAGGTAACTCGGCATTGTTTTGCCATGACTCTATTTTTCAGTCACTTAATTTGTTTTCTTTGCGGATGTGTTGTGGTTGTTTTGGTATGGCATTCCGTGGTTGTTTCTTTGCTTTAAAAATACTTATATATACTTGTATTATAATACTTATATTGTGAATAAGATTTGTCTTTAACAAAGCTTATGCACGTTATTCCACCCATATACATTTTTGCAACCACTTGAGCATTTGCCTTTGGCCCACAAGGACTGGGGCCCAATGTTAGACTTGATAGGAACCAAGCTTGCATTTGTTTGGGAGAATTGCAGCGTTTAAAAAGTCAGTGTGCTTAAAACTGAAATTTTAGTTTAAATGTATTGTTTTAGGCCAATAACCTAGTGGTTCCGTATACAGTATAGCTTTGTTACCACTTCACATTTGTTGTACAAGAATAGGTTCCAGCATAGATCTAGATAAATAGAGCCCCAGTTTGCATTGTGGACTGTCCATCTCCTGCTCTTGCTAATTTTAAGCAACTCTAAACTCTAAGCAACTCTAAATGTATGAGATCACTACATTAAAAGGGGCAATGCGCTACTTTTCATAGCTGGTTGCAAATTACAAAAAAATAAAAATAAAGAAATAAAAAAAAAATACAGAAAGTGAATTGGATCACTTTGTTGATCTTTTTTTTTTTTTTACCTGACTTCAGTAAATTCTTGGACTGGTTTGCGAGCCCATTCATTATCAGCGTGGGCCATTTGTCTCACCCTGCTCCTGCATAAACTCTGGGCCTGCACTGATTACTATTCCCCCTCTGAGTTGAAGCAACTCTAAGAGACATGTAATTCGGACACTGGCTATCAGTGATGCTCGGATACCCCCAATCACTAATTGGAGTGATCACGAATTCGACTCCGCCAACTTACGCATTGACTCATGATCATGATCACAAATAGAAACAGATATCCGCCTCGAGTGCGGTTTTGAGTCGAATAACTGCATGTAATCACGAATGAACTTTTTTTTAAAAGACCTTATTGTTTTTGAGAAAATCTATGTTAACCTTTCAAAGGAAAAAATTATACATTTAAAGAGAGTCTGAAGCGAGAATAAATCTTGCTTCAGACCTCATAGATAGCAGGGGCTTGTGTGCCCCTGCTAAAACGCTGCCATCCCGCGGCTTAACGGGGGTCCCTTCACCCCCAAATCCCCTCGGTGCAGCGGGGGAGCGCTTCCTGGTTGGGGCAGGGCTAACCGCCGCAGCCCTGCCCCACGCGCGTCTGTCAGCGCATATCTCCACCTCTCCCCCGCCCCTCTCAGTCTTCCTTCACTGAGAGGGCGGGGGAGAGGCGGCGATGCACGTCTGATAGACGCGACTGGATGCAGGGCTGCAGCCGTTAGCCCTGCCTCCAGGAACGACCAAGTCTACGACCAACTATTGCGGGGGTGGGTTTGGGGGTGAAGGGATCCCCATTTAGTGGCGCGATAGCGGCGGTTTAGCAGGGGCACACGTGCCCCTGCTAACTATGAGCTCTGAAGCGAGATTTATTCTCGCTTCAGAGTTTCTTTAAATGCGGTAAAAACATTAACTGTAATTTACCGCATTTAAATGTATATTTTTTTTCTTTTAAACTCTAAAATGAATTTTCTCAAAAACTATAAGGTCTTTTTGAAATTTCTCTTCTTAACATACCTGGTAAATATGCTGTTTCTAGCATGTAAGGGGGCTTTTCTATTAACCGTTAAAGTCAGCAGGGTTTTAATCACGAATCCCGACTAGTGATCATGAGTAACTCGTGATCATGAGTCAGGTAGCGAGTGCAATCACGAGTGCATTCGGGATCGGCATTTGTGATCAAAAAATGACTCATGATCACGAGCTTGTGATGAGCACCACTACTGGCTATTGCTGGAGGCTGAATTACCATTTTTTTTACTAACTTGTAAGGAGCACGGCTGAAACTTCAGGTGGCCAAACCAGGCATGCAGCACTGGTGACGAAACGATAGGCACAGCATTGCACCTAAATCAACTGCCTCCTTGTTCTGTACCCATATCTCCTTTTAGAGGTGACAGCATTTTTTTTAACTATAAGTGTACCCTTAATAATGAACTTGTGACAGCATTGGTATTTTTATGTGTTTGAAATGGTTTGGTGTGGTGTAAGTGAAACTAATCATTTTGCAGGATGAAGTGCAATAAGGATGTGGAAACAGCAGCCAATTGAATTCATCATTATTACGATCCTTTTAGCTAAGAGGTGATTTATGATTGGCTGCTGTAGACAAGGCCATCATGAGAGGATGATAAAGACAATAATTTTGGGTTGTAAAATATTGACTTTAAAATATTGAAGCTGCCTATCTACTCTGCTTTCTACATTGCATTCCTAAATACACCCGCAGATCTTAATTTACAAAACCACTGGGGGTGAGAGAGAGTGTAAGCAAACTGTCTGTGGCTGTGAGACCTCTCTGGTTGACATCACACCTCGACTTTACTCTGCTTGGATTATCACTCTAATGTCCCCTGCTGTACTCTGTATTAAGTAAGATTAATATAAATCTGCAGGATAGACTGAGTTTGAAAGGGTCAAGGAACTTAGGGACCAAGAACATGTTAGCTGGGTTACTTAAGTGGTAATAAAAATCTGGTAAATGATACAATGCATTATTGTTGTTATTGTTATTATGTTTCCCTACACTAAAATCAACATACCAGCTTTAGGTGGATTGACCCTTTGAGATAATGGACTGAATGTGGGTTCTAAATATATATTTTGCTGATTTAAAATGGTAAGAGCTTAGTGTGCTTTAAATAATGAATGCTCAAAAATGATTACATGTGCTGCAGTACTTTGATTTTTACAATATTGCATTCAGGGTTTACTTGAAGCTGATCTTCAGGATACCACATTTGAAAAAAAAATCGATGTATCAATACTTGTTTACCAGTTAAAAATATATGTATTTGAAATGTATTGGGGTTGGGTAATCCGATGACATCATCACATTCTGTTCAGATCTACAAACATGCAGGGGTGGAGCTGAGACCAGCCTTGATGTACTTCACATACCTGCATGGAAGGGCAGTCTTCTTTTCTGAGCAGGGCAGTTCTGAGAAATCTAATGTGATTATGTTACAGTTATTCCTGTAACCAAAAGAACAATTGCATATCTTATTTTTTTGCATACTGCTATATCCTTCATAATCTTGCATAGACCCATGCGCTTTGGTATCTTATTTAGCTAAAAAACGATATAGGATGCATATATGACTGCCAACATATTGTCCAAGTAATCTTATCAATAGTAGTCAGGAGGTCACTATCCCCTTGTAATGCACAGAATTACCTAAACGGCAGTATAGTAAAGCAACCACAAGATGTCACTCTAAAATGTAAAGTCCTGCAAAGATCTCTATGGTATTGTGGTATAGGGATTTTCTGTATTCTCTCTGTGTTCCTCTCTGTTCTAAGTAAGCCACATTTCCTGATAGTGGTTTATGTTTTATCTCTGCATGTTTTTCTTCAGTAAAGAACTTGTAACTTGTTACACTGGGTGTATATCTGCATGTACAGACCTCTCTGCTCCATCACATGAGATTATTCTAATGCTTGATGTATATGTGTATAAGGACTGTGGCATGTCCTGTTTTGGTTGTCAATAGCTACGGATGAGACATGCAGCAGTGATTTGATATAGATCAAAATCACTCAATAAACAATGTATAAACTCTAAATACTTTAAATCACCTATTATTCCAAAGCTCAGCTTAGTAGACAGGGCAACCACTGAAAGCAGTGCCAGCTTTATACACCCTACTAAGCTATACTAACTCTAATGTTACTCACAAATACTTGATCTAGGGGCAGGAATGCCGCAGTAGTCATCGTACAGAGGATTTTCATTGTAACACTTTGAGGGCCACTCTCTATACATTCTTCAGTGAGTATTACATTTGGCAGCGGGGTGTGTAATATAAGTAATGCAAAACAAAATGATGATTTGCTGATGTTGTATAGGTGAAATTATTATTACTAGGTATATCAGTACTTAATATTTTTTATATATATATTTTATGTTTTCAATGAAAATAGGACAATTGTTCATAAAAAAGTGTGCATTTTTTGAGGGGTGAGGATCTTTAAGTGACAATGGCCAAAAAAAGCAAATGTACACAACAAGAACCCACAATATGTACAACAGCTTGCATTGTGTGTGGATGAAAACATACGTGGCGTGTTCATGGATACTGTATTTATTCGAAAAGCCTGCTTCCAGTACTAGCTGCCATGAAATACTGTGATGATCACACAGATGACTATTATGCCTAGTTCACACTGGGCGATTTTTCAGCGATGTGCTGATCACTGGCGATCAGCAAAATGCTTCTGCTAATGCAAGTCAATGGTAGCGTTCACACTGTAGCGATTGCCAGCGATTATCGATTTGCTAATGGTGCATGCAGCATTTTTGGAGCGATTTTGGAGCGATTGCATTTCAATGTTATAGAATCACAAAACGCAATCGCTGCTAAATCACTTTCCTGTACAGTGAGAAAACTGCTTTTTTGCTGATCGCTGGCGATCAGCAAAAGGCTACCAAAGTGTCCAGTGTGAAATAGCCCTAACTTAGATGATTATAAGTCATCTGGTCAAAGGCAGGTAAGTTGACTATATAGTTGATAAGGATTTGGGTAACATGTTTTTAATTGTATGAGTCATGCCACACTTTCCTAGTAGAAAGCAGCATATATTGTCAAAGTTCAAATCAGGGAAAGAAGCATGCTATTTTGTGTAGAAAAATGTACTGTAGCTACATAGGGTGGTAACTTTACACAATTCGGGTGTTGAGAAGAGAAATACACCTCACAAAAAAACGTAAATGCTATTCAGGTGGTCTAAGGCAAAAAAATGTATAATGCAGACCTTGCAGTATTTAATGATCTAACTGATAAATATGCAGTACGACAAAACTGACACAAAACACCAACAATACATGGTCTCTGCTTTGATATCTACATACCTTTAGCTGGATGGTGTACTGGTTAAGGGCTCTGGATGAGAGCCCAGTCTGACTGGGTCTCCTGCATATGTGCGGACCTTCTGCGCATGTGCACTAGACCCAGACTGACGTGACTGAGCCAGTTACTGGGGCTGATCGCGACTGAATGGCAGACCGCGGGAGGATGGCATGGGACTCAGACGAGCTTATGGGGCTATCGAAAGCCCCATGTAAGCATCAAAGCTTTAGAATGTGACATCTCTGGTTTACTTTAAAGTGGTCCTGAACTCTTGCACACGACAGGGAAAATATAGAGAAATACACCCTGTATGTATTTAGAGAGTTTAGCCTGTTTAATTTCCCCTCATCTGTGACTAATCACCAGTGTAATTTGATCTCTCCCGGTGTCACCTGACTGCCATGGCAAAGAAGGGAGATAGGCTCATTTGAAAGTACATGATGTTAACAATACGCCTGCTTCCATGAAAGCAGGAAGTAGACACACTGCAGATTAATTTCAGGATTTGTATCAGCTATAACAAAGAAATTATTTTCTTTAAAGGTTATTATGTTGTTGCTTTTCTTTTAGAGCAGAGAGAAAGTTCTGAGTTTTAGGTCCGCTTTAATAGTTAAAAGTTATGATTGTGGAAATAAAAATGCAAAGCACCAGCTTGAAGAGCAGTGGCATAGTTACACAGGCATAGTTACACAGGCATAGTTACACAGGCATAGTTACACAGGGGAATGCAGTTAAAGATTTTAAGAGACATTTCTCAATTTACAAAAAAAGTTGTTCAGCTGCAAAAACAAATACGCCCGTTTACAGATAAATCACAAAAGTACAATTACTCTTTCTAAAGTTTTATTGGAATGATATTTTTACCTCTTCAGACTGTCTAGCAGTATTTCTCTGGCTGACTACGATTGCTTTAAATGTATTTTGATAACTTTGCCAACTAGTAAATATTTTATCAGCCAATTGTTTTCCTTGAAAAAGGGCATTCAGTTCAAGTATAGTTTTATTGTGTCAGTCTGTGTGGAGGAGACAAGGCGCATGTAGTGTATTGTAAAAGTTCATGCTGGGTGGGCAGTAAATTGTGACTGCTTCCCTCTAGTGGCCGGATGCAAGATTCACACATTCATTCTTACCAAGCAATGCTATAAATTTGTTATACATTTAGGATGTAAGTTTCAACAACAGAATTCCATCACATAATACTAGCAGAATTACAAATTTCAAAGAAATTTTACAAATTAGTCCATTACACATTTATGGATGTAAAGGGCATGGTATAGAGATTATAGGTACCGTAATACAATATTGTCTTGGGTACAGTTTTTCCTAATGTTACTGAAAAGCCAACTAAACCCATTATTTAGTGAACAATTCTGATAGCAATCAACTGATACTGCTACTTGGTAGGTCAATCAAGTGAGAACATTTGACCTCCAAAGTAAAAACAAAAAAAAATGAAGCTGGGCTACATTCCCCAGCAATACAGTAGAAAATGTGATTGAAGTGAACAGAAGCATTGAAAAAAATGGAGCATGGAAACAGTTTGCACATTTGTTTCTTTAGCTGCACAATTCACCAACCACCTCATCCATATTTAGATATATGCACAAGATATAGGTAGAAGCTTGGTACAGCCTGCAGCACACTTGTAATTCAAAAGAAATGGGATTACAAGATCTAATTTCCTGAGCAGCCACTGAGCCAATGCATCTATATGGATAGGTGGGCAGCTGGAGGAAAACACAGCTATAAAACAGGGTTTTACATTCAAAAATACAGTACCAAAAGTAATGGCTAAAATTCACACTAAACAATATATGTGCTTTCAAATTTTAACAACTTTAATGGACTTCTGCCGCTGCTAATAACTATTATACACTCATGGCCGGATTTCTGGCAAGGCCACAAAGGCCGTGGCCTAGTGCACTAGTAAGCAAGAGGCTGGAAGGAGGCTGGCACACTCAGGTAGTTAAATTGCCAAGGATGCAGACCACAGCGACAAGCGCCTGACCTCAATATTCCTAATGCCGATGCTGTCTGTGCACTCTGCTGAAAACACTCTTCCAAACCTTGTGCGTGGCCACCTTGCTTCCCCCACAGAGTCTGCATGTGATTGGGACGGGTGTCTACAAATAGCACAAGTAAGGTCTTAAATACACTGATTTCTGTGACAAGTAAAAGTGTGTGTATGTGGGGAGGGGTTGCTGTTGACTAGAAGGTGGCTAGTGATAGTGGCCTTGGGCAGTAAAATTACAAATCAGGCACTGGACACGCTACCCGCAAGCACTCTAATTTCAGTTGCACATATCTCTCCTGCATGCCACAGCTAGAGTGTAGCTACTGTGCCACAGCCTTTGTGTTGGACAGATATCTGACTCACACAGTGCTTGTCACTGCAACCTACGGTACATCAGTGCTCTGTCCACCCTCTTGGCAATCAATTTAAAATGTCCTTTAATACTTCTGTATTGTGTATGCAAAATCAGCATGCCGCCGCCCGCCAGGCATAGACTTCAATGTGCCGTTATGGGGAAAAAAATAAACATTGCACAGCTCATATGCTGTTAGAATAAGGTGTTGCCGCCAAATGCTTTTAAATATACAAGAGCACAGAACAATTATCTTCCACAATTACGTGTCCCAGTAGAACCTTCCTGCACTTATGTTGAGATGCTGGTGATCAATTTACTGGAAAAGGAAAAAAAATATTGAAGAAACCAGTGGGAACACAGCTAAAACACTGAATTTATTTAGATTATAGAACTAGCCTCTAAAGACCTTGGAAATGGTGCTCGGAGAAGCACCAGAGTGCCATGAAACAGCAATTTTCCTGCTTTAGACGATGAACTATGTGCACTCCTGTGACTTGAATCCTCTCATATTCGAAAGCTCTTGGCTGGAGCATCGAAGAACCATTATGTTGTACTTCTTCTGTTGCTGTGGTCTCTACCATCCAATCACGGCACTATCTGTTTTCTCAATGGGTTCTCTAGAATACATTACACAAATAAGACCGGCTACCTGTTAAAGACCAGCAGTCAGTAAATCAAGCAGGTCTCTTAGTAATGTAAGTCCATTTTCTTGTATTACAGTTATTTATGGGAAGAAAATAATGGTAATATGACTCTGCTTTTTAATTTTTCTTGAATCCCGGCCACAGAATTTCCAAAGTCATTTATTTTTTATAGTGTTAGCAAGATGTTCCCTTGGCTTTTAGTCTTGAACACAATATAGAGGGTTGTGAGACATATCAAGGAAATATATTACATAGGAAGACAAAGTCTCATTAGTGTTATTTATAGCATTCTCAAACCTCATTAGAGGAGGGTTTGGTAGATGCAAAAAATGCATTACAAGCAATGTTTTCTTTAGCGAGAGCAAGAGTGTGAGAAAAAGAAAGGTGCTCGGTTTTCTTCTGTGCTGTGCTGGGATTAGCAGCATCCACAAAGTACTGATAAGATAAAAAAAAGAAAAGCTTACAATAAATATGCATCATACTGTGTACATACATAAATTACTGCAAATGATGAAAAGAGCTACGTAAAAGTGTTTACCATGCAAACTTAGCAGCCTACAGAATTTAATTGAACTGTAAATAAAAAATAAAATAAAATAAAAAGCTAGAAAACTATTATTTGGCGACTTCATAGTTTGGGTTTTAAAAAGGCTGAGTAATGTGAACTTGCTTTACTGTTTCAACTATACTCAACCGGTAAACAGGACCGGGATAGTGCATGGGCCAGTCAGGTCGCAGACTAATTGGGCTGAGAGCAGCACAATGGAGGGGACCCAGAGGACACAGAGGGATCTGAAAGGTTACGGGGGCAGAAGAAGTCCTAGGTACGTAAAAGTCAACTTTCTTCTCCTGTCTCAGGTCTACTTTAAGATACAGTAGACCCTGCTCAAAGGACCGTTTTAATAAAGGACAAGAAAGAAGGGCTAAGGACCCACAGTAACCAATGTCTCCTCAGTTAGGTACCTTTTTTTTAACAAGAAGGCCCCCATTTTTACAGGGGCAGAGGGCAGTGAATTCACCACCTGTTATCTGCTACCATGAATCAATGATGGCACGCATGGCATTATCAAATACTGCCATCCGGCTACATAAAATTGCAGGTAAAAGGAGCTCGTGGCTAGCAGCAGGGAGGTTGAAAATTTCAGATATCCATGGAAATGTGGCCTAAAAGAATAGGGCAATATAGAAGAAAATTCTCCATGGGGGGGGGGGGGGCCTAGGGGTTACCTCTGAATATCCACTTGTAAAGACATTTGGGTAAACAAACCGTATTTAGGTAATGGATCATCTAATAAGGTGGTCATCTAAGGTCGTGTGGCCCACAAAAATGTTTAGTCCATGATCCTCTAAACCTCTGAAGGGAGTAATGAAACACTCTGTGACAGTAAAATATTCACTTACCTCAAATGATGACATTCGCTTAAGATAACCATGACTACACACTTCATGGCCGTAGCCAATACCCCGGATCTGGGCCAAAAAACATCCTGTATGATGCCAAAGGTACCTCTGTCAAGATGTAGCAGACCCTACTTAAAGGGGAATTGCAATGAACAGAAAGAGAATCCAGTAATCACCAACAACCACTGTGTTCTTAGTTAGGTACCTTTTTGGAACAGCAAAACCCCAATGTGTTATGATTAAGAGCTCATTTTGGGCTTGCAACACATCAATTAATACTGTACCATCTGGCTTCTGCTATTAAATAAATATGCCTAAGTGAGGGATTGGTGGCCTATTGCCTTCTTCCTTGGCTGTAATTGGAGGAGTAAGCAGCAACATCGTTACATCATCTACTTTCTAATTTGTTTGCTAAACTGAAGCCAACAAGGTTTAAATATTGGACACCTGCTCCAGTCCCAAGTAAATATCTGAAACTAAGCCAGTAGCAAGAGTAGCAAGAGTAGCAAGAATGACTGTTGCACACCTGTAACTCACTAAAGATGGGCTTTAAAGTTAAGTGAGGTGAAAAAATGACAAAGATGATGAAAGACCAAAGAATGACAACATGTGCTCCTATGCCCTGCCATGTGAACATCATAAATAGAAAAGCAAAGTTGTTCATAACAAGTTAACAGTGGAAGTGCTTTACTCTGTCCCAGCTGAAACCTAAAAATGTGGCAAAAAAAATAAAAACCTTGAAATAAAAGTGAAGTGTAGGGGATCTGACAAAGGGATAAACAGTACAAAATTCTCTGATTGCTTTCTATTCCAGTCTACATGAGGGACAAGGGGTTAAAGAGGCTTTAGAGGGGAACCCTACACCATACGTTTTATTAAATGATATATGTAAAAGTGTACCACACTTAAAAAAATTTAAAAACATTTTTTTATTGATTTTCTAAAAAACTACAATTTTTTTTTTTTACATTTTTTGACTAGATCCCACTATGCTTTCTAACATAACTAGCATATTCCAATTTGTAATGTACAAGTAGTCCCCGACTTACGAACGACCTACCGATACAAATGGCATGGATACTGTGTTTCCATGGGAACAAGTCAAAAAAACAATTTCAAATTGGACTTGTAGTTTTTTGAGAAAATCGGTTTTAAAAAATTGAAAGAAAAAATGGCTTTTAAACTTGTATAAGCATGTACAGAGGGCAGAGGTGACACAGAGGGGGACACTGGAGGCACGGGAGACACAGAGGAGGTACAGGGGACAGAGATGGCACAATGTTCCGACTTAAGAATACATTCAGGCTAAGAACGAACCTACAGTTCCTATCTCGTTCGTTAACCGGGGACTACCTGTATGTGAAAAATTATTTACGACTGCTGCGTTTGTAATTTTGTGCAACATACACATCTTTACGAATAGATTACACAAAATCAGTTGTTATTATGTGTAATTGTGAAATTTGACGTTAAATTAGCACATTATGTTCATTGCTAGTTTTCATTATAAAGTGCATCCTCTGAAGCTAGTGGCAAAGTTGTAGAGCAAAAAAATACTATAAAGGCTGAACATTACCCTGAACTTGCATGCTCAGTTAGTTGGGGGGGGGGGGAGGGGAGGGGGGAGGATGTCTCCTGTTAGCAGGTTTACAATCCCAGCCAATGATTATCTGCCTATTCCAAGGCTAGATTTACCATAAAGCAAAGGTAGGCATTTGCGAACATGCACCTGATGATGATAGAAAAGACTGATGATAGAAAGGGGCATATCTAGCTACCTAATACTTTGAGGCACCTGTGGCTACCTCTGACAGGCAAAAGAAGCAAAGGAGAAGAGAACGTTTAGGCAGCCAGCACACTTGCGATGCGGTTCGGTGAGGGTTTGTAGATTCAAGGAGGGTGAACTTTAGGGTGCCAAGACATCTGTGTCTGTAGCCTCCTGTGATATAAATCCAGGCAAGGCCTATTCACATTGTTAATGAATTCATTTCCTTTTTACCAATATATACATTTTGTTTCTTCTGGCATATTTTCACTAAAACAAATGTAAATTAACCTAGTACTTGCTTAAAGGACCACTATCGCAAAAAATTGTAGAATTTAAAATACATGTTAACGAGTACAAATAAGAAGTGTTTCTTCCAGAGTAAAATGAGCTATACATTACTTTTCTGCTATGTTGCTGTCACTTACAGTAGGTAATAGAAATCTGACAGAACCGACAGGCAGTGGTGCTCAGCAGAGCTCGAATATTCGAGTAGCTCGAATATTCGAGCTCTTTTTCAGCTATTCGAGCTCGGTATTCGAGCTCCGAATAGCTGGAGCTATTCGAATGGGCTATCCGAGTACACTCGAATAGCCCATTCACTATTCGAGCTATTCGAGCAACTCGGCGCTATTCGAGCTCGGTACCGAGCTCGAATAGCGTCATAGCCCAGATTGATGTCCTTAGAGCCAATCAGAGGGCTCCCAGGCCCTCTGACGGCAGCCAATCACAGAGGGGGACCCTGGCCAGCCCCTACCCTATAAATAGCGGCCGCCATGTTCCGTTTCTCCATGCTTGCCTGAGACTTGTACAGAGAGAGAGTTGCTCCTTTGTGCTTTGGCTTAGCAAGTGCTCTATTGTGATCATTTACCTAGCGTTTTTGCTCACCTACACCTGCCATATACACCTATATTGTTGTTAGTTAGATAGACATTGTATTTTAGTTAGTAGCTTGTGTGTTACATTAGAGACAGGCAGCTGCTGCAAGCTTACAGGTTTAGGCCTCAGGGGGGCCTTGCCTCTGTGGGCAGCTGTCCTCTGTTTATTTCTCTCATCTATACCAGTATTTCTGCTGTCCTTTACTAATAGTATTGTAGTTATACTGTACTAGGAGTAGGACACTCACTGACTGTCACTGTTTATAGGCTACTAGCTAGCTCCTGCGTGTGTGCACTCACTCACTGTCTGTGTGTACACACACTCTATTTCCTTCTGATTACTGATAGATTATTGTTAGTTAGTTGTACTTACTTACTACTTACTCTTACTGTACCCGTAGGGACACTCACTGTCACTGTTCATATAGGCTACTAGCTCCTGCGTGTGCGCACTGCACTCACTGTCTGAGTGTACACACACAACACACACTCTATTTCCTTCTGATCGCTGATTGATTATCGTAATTAGTTAGTTCTACTTACTGTTACTACTTACTCTTACTGTACTAGGAGTCTAGGACACTCAGTCACTGTCCATAGGCTACTAGCTCCTGCGTGCGTGCACTCACTGTCTGAGTGTACACACACCCACACTCCATTTCCTTCTGATCGCTGATTGATTATTGTAATTAGTTAGTTCTACTTACTGTTACTACTTACTCTTACTGTACTAGGAGTCTAGGACACTCAGTCACTGTGTTCATAGGCTACTAGCTCCTGCGTGCGTGCACTCACTGTCTGAGTGTACACACACCCACACTCCATTTCCTTCTGATCGCTGATTGATTATTGTAATTAGTTAGTTCTACTTACTGTTACTACTTACTCTTACTGTACTAGGAGTCTAGGACACTCAGTCACTGTCCATAGGCTACTAGCTCCTGCGTGCGTGCACTCACTGTCTGAGTGTACACACACCCACACTCCATTTCCTTCTGATCGCTGATTGATTATCGTAATTAGTTAGTTGTACTTACTGTTACTACTTACTCTTACTGTACTAGGAGTCTAGGACACTCAGTCACTGTGTTCATAGGCTACTAGCTCCTGCGTGCGTGCACTCACTGTCTGAGTGTACACACACCCACACTCCATTTCCTTCTGATCGCTGATTGATTATTGTAATTAGTTAGTTCTACTTACTGTTACTACTTACTCTTACTGTACTAGGAGTCTAGGACACTCAGTCACTGTGTTCATAGGCTACTAGCTCCTGCGTGCGTGCACTCACTGTCTGAGTGTACACACACCCACACTCCATTTCCTTCTGATCGCTGATTGATTATCGTAATTAGTTAGTTCTACTTACTGTTACTACTTACTCTTACTGTACTAGGAGTCTAGGACACTCAGTCACTGTGTTCATAGGCTACTAGCTCCTGCGTGCGTGCACTCACTGTCTGAGTGTACACACACCCACACTCCATTTCCTTCTGATCGCTGATTGATTATTGTAATTAGTTAGTTCTACTTACTGTTACTACTTACTCTTACTGTACTAGGAGTCTAGGACACTCAGTCACTGTGTTCATAGGCTACTAGCTCCTGCGTGCGTGCACTCACTGTCTGAGTGTACACACACCCACACTCCATTTCCTTCTGATCGCTGATTGATTATTGTAATTAGTTAGTTCTACTTACTGTTACTACTTACTCTTACTGTACTAGGAGTCTAGCACACTCAGTCACTGTGTTCATAGGCTACTAGCTCCTGCGTGCGTGCACTCACTGTCTGAGTGTACACACACCCACACTCCATTTCCTTCTGATCGCTGATTGATTATTGTAATTAGTTAGTTCTACTTACTGTTACTACTTACTCTTACTGTACAAGGAGTCTAGGACACTCAGTCACTGTGTTCATAGGCTACTAGCTCCTGCGTGCGTGCACTCACTGTCTGAGTGTACACACACCCACACTCCATTTCCTTCTGATCGCTGATTGATTATCGTAATTAGTTAGTTGTACTTACTGTTACTACTTACTCTTACTGTACATGGAGTCTAGGACACTCAGTCACTGTGTTCATAGGCTACTAGCTCCTGCGTGCGTGCACTCACTGTCTGAGTGTACACACACCCACACTCCATTTCCTTCTGATCGCTGATTGATTATCGTAATTAGTTAGTTCTACTTACTGTTACTACTTACTCTTACTGTACTAGGAGTCTAGGACACTCAGTCACTGTGTTCATAGGCTACTAGCTCCTGCATGCGTGCACTCACTGTCTGAGTGTACACACACCCACACTCCATTTCCTTCTGATCGCTGATTGATTATTGTAATTAGTTAGTTCTACTTACTGTTACTACTTACTCTTACTGTACTAGGAGTCTAGGACACTCAGTCACTGTGTTCATAGGCTACTAGCTCCTGCGTGCGTGCACTCACTGTCTGAGTGTACACACACCCACACTCCATTTCCTTCTGATCGCTGATTGATTATTGTAATTAGTTAGTTCTACTTACTGTTACTACTTACTCTTACTGTACTAGGAGTCTAGGACACTCAGTCACTGTGTTCATAGGCTACTAGCTCCTGCGTGCGTGCACTCACTGTCTGAGTGTACACACACCCACACTCCATTTCCTTCTGATCGCTGATTGATTATTGTAATTAGTTAGTTCTACTTACTGTTACTACTTACTCTTACTGTACTAGGAGTCTAGGACACTCAGTCACTGTGTTCATAGGCTACTAGCTCCTGCGTGCGTGCACTCACTGTCTGAGTGTACACACACTAAATTTACTTGTGATTACTACTGATTATTGTAACTGCTAGTTGTACTTCCTGACTGTTACTACTTACTTACTGTACTAGGGGACACTCACTCAGTCACCTCACCAACCAACCCACTCCATTAAAGTACCCCACTTTTCACCCGCCCTTTTACAAAACTTTTGTCTATACGCCCAAAACATTTAAGATGTCTGGAAGTGGCAGCCAGCGCGGTTTGGGCAAGGGGAAGGGCAGCAAGGGAATCAGGAGGAGAGGGAGCAGCATTGTGGCAAGCCGCGGCCGCGGGCGCGCCACCATGCACAGTTCCGCAGCAGCAGCAGCAGCGTCAGTGGCTAACATTCCTCCCATAGCCACTGGCCGTGGACGCCTTGGGCGCCGCCCAGCAGGAGCATCTGCAACTCACGCTGCAGAGACACAGCAGCAGCAGCGTGTAGCACCTGCTCCCATTTTCCTCCAGCCGGGTCGGAAACGTCCCATTGAGGAAAAGGATGCAGACACTGTGGTGCAACTCATGACGGAGGATGAGCAGCCCGCCATCAGCTCTGCATCCGAGGCCTCCACCCTCACCACCACCACCACCCCTGTTCGCAGCAGCCGCCCAGCAGGGTCTGGGGAGGAGGCCAGTTCACCGTCACTCGCCGACCTGTCATTCAGCAGTCTTTTGACCCCAGGCATCATGAGTAAATTGTCTGCTGTTGTTGGCGATCTTGAGGAGGAGATGCTGATGGGCACTTTGGGGGATGAGGGATTGGACAGCAAGACTGTGGCGACAGTCAAGCAGCCCATCCATGCATCAGGAGAGGAGTTTGGGGGGTCCTCATCCCAGCAGGACATGTTTCAGGAGGGGGAGGATGATGATGACCCGGTGACAGACAGAGACTGGGTGCCACCACCTCCAGGGGATGTCGTCCTCAGCAGCTCTGAGGAGGAGGAGGAGGATGCTCTTGTGGGCCTTGCAAGGAGGCGCATCATTGCAAGCATTGGCAGCAGCAGTAGGC
Source organism: Hyperolius riggenbachi (assembly GCF_040937935.1). Classification (NCBI taxonomy): domain Eukaryota; kingdom Metazoa; phylum Chordata; class Amphibia; order Anura; family Hyperoliidae; genus Hyperolius; species Hyperolius riggenbachi. The sequence goes on along the minus strand of NC_090646.1, from coordinate 110,139,455 downwards.
ATGTCCCACAGCCTGCTGGTGTCTCAGGCTCAGCAGCAGCAGCAGCAGCATCTGCCAGTACCACCACCAGCCGCACCCAAGCCCCCCAAGCCCCCCCCCCAACCACCACAGGGAGACAGGCAGCAGCGCTTCCATGCCGTAGGGGGATGTTTAAGTCACCAATCTGGCGATATTTCACCATGCCCACAGTGTACAGCAAGTACGCCACTTGCAAACAACGTCAGCAGAAGTTGAGCAGAGGTGCGGACCCCTTAAAGTTCTGCACCAGCTCGCTCATCAACCACCTTGCGGCTAAACATTTCCACCAGCATGAGGAGTTCCAGAGGCTGAAGGCATCTGGTGCTGGCAGTGGCACCACACCCATCACTGCACAGCCTTCAGCAGCAGCAGCAGCAACAGCAGCCACCCGCCCTCCTGCTCCTCCAGCAGCACCAGCAGGAGTGCGGAAACGCACTGCTCCTCCCCCCTCTGCAACTCTTGCCGCCGACACTGAGGCCTGTTCTGGCAGCCAGTCCTCAGTGGCCTCCTCTGCTGTGTCTGCTGATTCCCGTGTCAGCAAAAGGCCACGCCAGAGCCTTTTGAGCGAGTCCTTCCAGGGGGTGGTTAGGGCTCTGCCTCCCAGCAGCCGTCGCGTGCGGCAGCTGAACGGCTTGCTGGCACGGGCCATGTGCTCCCAACTCCTGCCGTACACGCTCGTGCAGGAGGGGAGCGACATTCGTGCGCTGCTTGCTTGCGCAGCCCCAGACTGGCAGCTCCCCAGCAGACACTTCTTTGCCCGCAAGGCCATTCCTGCACTGCACCGCTTTGTGATGGCCAATGTGGAGCGAGGGCTGGAGCACGCGGTTGGTGAAAGGGTCCACGTCACCATGGACTCCTGGAGCAGCCGCTTCGGGACAGGCCGCTACCTGTCCTTCACTGTCCACTGGGTCAGCTTGGTGGAAGGGGGTGAGGATGGGAGAGCAGCAGCGGGCACAGCAGCAGCAGCAACACAGTGGGTGGTGCCACCCCGCAGGCTCAGGGGAACTGCAGCAGGTTCCTCCGATCCTCTGCCATCCTCCGGCACACCTGGCCAAACCCCCCGCCTCAGCAGCAGCGTGAAGGCCCGCCACTGCCAAGCGCTGCTGCACTTGGTCAGCCTTGGGAAGACCAAGCTGACGGCAACCCATGTGTTGGCCAAACTCCAGGAGCAGGAGAGGATTTGGCTGACCCCCAGAGGCCTCAGAGTCGGAGAGGTGGTGGCCGACAATGGGGCCAATCTGGTTGCCGCAATAGACAGGGGAAACCTGACCCACATCCCCTGTCTTGCTCACGTGCTGAACCTGGTGGTGCAGAAGTTCCTGCGCACCTACCAGGGGATGGGCGAACTGCTGGAAACGGCAAGGAATGTTGTGCGTCACTTCCGGCGCTCGGCTGCAGCCTGTGCGAGCCTGGAAGACGTGCAAAAGGAGCTGGATCTGCCAAGCCATCGGCTGATCCTTGACGTTCCGACTCGCTGGAACTCCACCCTGGCGATGTTGGAGCGTCTGGTTGAACAGAGGCGCGCTGTCAAACAGTACCTTGCCCTGGCCACTGTTTCCGCAGCTCAGAGAAGGGACAAGACCAGCAACTTCCCGTCCATCGTCCCCGATGATGACTGGAGGCACATGCAGCAGGTGTGCTTAGTGCTGGCTCCCTTCCTGCAGGCCACAAACATGGTGAGCAGGGACCATGCTATGGTCTGCGAGTGGGTGCCCCTGGTTTCTCTGCTGAACAGGGCCCTCGATGCTTTGCTGGAACAGGGAGCGGCAGCCTTGGACCAGCAGGAGCGGCAACCAGCTGCGCAGTCCACCTCTGAGGGGGAGGAGGAGGAGGACTTGGTGGAGGTCCCTGACCTGGCTGCTGATGAGGGGGATCAGCACAGCGCAGCTGAGTTGGTGCGGGGGTGGAGAGAGGATGAGGCGGCAGAGGAGGAGGATGAAGACAGCACTGACGTCGATGTGCCAGCAGACGTGGCCCGCCTCTTCCCAATGGCAGCGCACATGCTGACGTGCCTGCGCAGGGACCCCAGGGTGATCCAGATGAAGCAGAGGGAGGACATCTGGATCAGCATGATGTTGGACCCACGCCTCAAGGGGAAGTTGAGCCAGTTCCTGCCGCCTGCAGGAGGAGACCCAGCGCAACAAATAAGGAGCTTGCAGCAGGCCCTTGTTGAGCGCTTGGAGGAAGCCTTCCCCCAGCCTTCCACCCCCACTGTCCAGCAGCCAGCACAGAGGCAGCAGCAGGTGCCTGCATCCAGCAGCAGCAAGCGCCCCACAGACCTGCTGTCTCTCAGCCACGAGCTCTACAGGACTGTAGAGGCTCCGGCAGCAGTGACTAGAGAGGAGATGCATGCAGCAGCATCCTCCTCCGGTCACAGCCAGCGCCTGACCCGCATGGTGGCTGACTACATGGGGTCGTACAGCGGGCTTGACAGCGATGCCCCTTTTGATCCCATGGAGTATTGGGTCAAGCGCATGGAGATCTGGAGCGAGCTGGCGCAGTACGCCCTGGAAGTGCTGTCCTGCCCCCCTTCCAGCGTGCTGTCCGAGCGCTGCTTCAGTGCAGCTGGTGGCGTGGTCACCGAGAAACGCTCACGTCTGTCTCACAAGTCTGTGGACAGACTGACGTTTCTCAAGATGAACCAGGCGTGGGTGGAAGGCGAGTTCCTGGCCCCTGTTGTCGGCGAGAGGGGGACATGAACTGGCTGCCGGAACCATCGTTAATGTGCCTTACCACCCTTTACCACCTCCTGGCTCCTGCTCACTAAGCCAGCCTGGTTCACTTTGACTATTACGTCGCCTGCAGCCACACATTTTACACCTACAGTGGGCTGCTGTGTACTGCCCTTCTGCTGTCTGTCTGTGTTTCCCACTGCCAGGGTACACAGAATTACCTTCTTCTGCTGCCACTCTGCCACCAGCTATTACGTCAAACAATAGCTATATTGGTTGCAAAACCAAAAACCAAAAAACCATAAAAAAAAAAAAAAGGTTTAATTTTTCTGAGGTGCCCGGGTTGAAAACTGTGTTGTCCCAGTTGTGTATTGGACACAATGTGGGCTGCACGACCGCTGTCTGGGACCTCCTGTTGTGTTTATTTACAGCCCTGGTATCACCGCTAGGTACCAGGGCTATTATGTCACGCTGCCTACCTGCTGCCACACTCACACTGCTCCTCCATACCTCCTCCTGCTGCTGCTGCTGCTGTCTGTCTGTGTTTCCCACTGCCAGGGTACACAGATGATTTACCTTCTGCTGCCACTCTGCCACCAGCTATTACGTCAAACAATAGCTGCTCGCCTACTCCTCCATTCCTCCTCCTGCTGCTGCTGTCTGTCTGTCTGTGTTTCCCACTGCCAGGGTACACAGAATTACCTTCTGCTGCCACTCTGCCACCAGCTATTACGTCAAACAATAGCTATATTGGTTGCAAAACCAAAAACCAAAAAACCATAAAAAAAAAAAGGTTTAATTTTTCTGAGGTGCCCGGGTTGAAAACTGTGTTGTCCCAGTTGTGTATTGGACACAATGTGGGCTGCACGACCGCTGTCTGGGACCTCCTGTTGTGTTTATTTACAGCCCTGGTATCACCGCTAGGTACCAGGGCTATTATGTCACGCTGCCTACCTGCTGCCACACTCACACTGCTCCTCCATACCTCCTCCTGCTGCTGCTGCTGCTGTCTGTCTGTGTTTCCCACTGCCAGGGTACACAGATGATTTACCTTCTGCTGCCACTCTGCCACCAGCTATTACGTCAAACAATAGCTGCTCGCCTACTCCTCCATTCCTCCTCCTGCTGCTGCTGTCTGTCTGTGTTTCCCACTGCCAGGGTACACAGAATTACCTTCTTCTGCTGCCACTCTGCCACCAGCTATTACGTCAAACAATAGCTATATTGGTTGCAAAACCAAAAACCAAAAAACCATAAAAAAAAAAAAAGGTTTAATTTTTCTGAGGTGCCCGGGTTGAAAACTGTGTTGTCCCAGTTGTGTATTGGACACAATGTGGGCTGCACGACCGCTGTCTGGGACCTCCTGTTGTGTTTATTTACAGCCCTGGTATCACCGCTAGGTACCAGGGCTATTATGTCACGCTGCCTACCTGCTGCCACACTCACACTGCTCCTCCATACCTCCTCCTGCTGCTGCTGCTGCTGTCTGTCTGTGTTTCCCACTGCCAGGGTACACAGATGATTTACCTTCTGCTGCCACTCTGCCACCAGCTATTACGTCAAACAATAGCTGCTCGCCTACTCCTCCATTCCTCCTCCTGCTGCTGCTGTCTGTCTGTGTTTCCCACTGCCAGGGTACACAGATGATTTACCTTCTGCTGCCACTCTGCCACCAGCTATTACGTCAAACAATAGCTGCTCGCCTACTCCTCCATTCCTCCTCCTGCTGCTGCTGTCTGTCTGTGTTTCCCACTGCCAGGGTACACAGATGATTTACCTTCTGCTGCCACTCTGCCACCAGCTATTACGTCAAACAATAGCTGCTCGCCTACTCCTCCATTCCTCCTCCTGCTGCTGCTGTCTGTCTGTGTTTCCCACTGCCAGGGTACACAGAATTACCTTCTGCTGCCACTCTGCCACCAGCTATTACGTCAAACAATAGCTATATTGGTTGCAAAACCAAAACCAAACAAACCATTAAAAAAAAAAAAAAGGTTTAATTTTTCTGAGGTGCCCGGGTTGAAAACTGTGTTGTCCCAGTTGTGTATTGGACACAATGTGGGCTGCACGACCGCTGTCTGGGACCTCCTGTTGTGTTTATTTACAGCCCTGGTATCACCGCTAGGTACCAGGGCTATTATGTCACGGCGAGCTGCCTGCCTCATTGACTGCCTGCTGCCACACACTCATCCTCCTCCTCCTGCTGCTGAATTTACCTCCTGCTGTCTTTGTGTTTCCACTGCCAGGGAGCACATACAATGGCGCTTCCAACATGCGTGCGCCCACCAGCTATTTGTTACGCTCAAAAATAGCTGCATTTCTTAAAAAAAAAAATTGAAAAGAGAAATACGTGAAGAAGAAGAAGACGATATTGAAAAGGAAGGAGAAGATGAAGATGAAGAAGAAGAAGAAGATGAAGAAGAAGATGAAGAAGATGATGAAGAAGAAGATGAAAAAGAAGAAGAAGATGAAGAAGAGGAAGAAGAAGAAGATGAAGAAGAAGAAGAAGAAGAAGATGAAGAAGAAGATGAAGAAGATGATGAAGAAGAAGAAGAAGAAGAAGAAGAAGAAGAAGAAGAAGAAGAAGAAGAAGAAGAAGAAGAAGAAGAAGAAGAAGAAGAAGAAGAAGAAGATATAGAAGAAGAAGATATAGAAGAAGAAGATCGAGAAGAAGAAGAAGAAAGATAAAGAAGAAGAAGAACAAGTATATACAGTAACACTACTGAACAAAATTAAGGACACAACTTCTCTTTCCACATTTTTTTTTAAAGGAACATCCCCACATAATCACTTGCTGTTGTTACTTGGAAAAAAAGAGGTTTCTTGCATCATTCACCCTCAAAACAAGTGTTGGAAGCTATTTAAGGCCAATTCAAATAGTCAGCTCGAATAGTTAGCTCGAATACCGACTCGAATAGTGAGCTCGAAGTCCGAGGTCGAATCGAATAGTAAAAATTATTCGACTCGAATATTCGACTGACCTCGAATAATTTACTATTCGAATTCGACCAAACTCGAATTTTAAAAAGGGGTATTTGAGCATCACTACCGACAGGTTTAGAACTAGAGAATCTCTTCATGGGGGATTCTCAGCATGACCTTAATTCTTTATACAGACACTCCCTGAAAAGGATGATACAATGATGCTGGCCAGCCTCCCTGCTCATGGTGTACTTTTTTTGGCAGTTGGACAGAGCAACTGTCATTCACTAAGTACTTTTGAAACTAAACAAAACCATGAGAATCCCCCATGATGAGATGGGCTAGTCCACAACCTCTTGGTATTGTCAGATTTCTATTACCTACTGTAAGTGACAGCAACATAGGAGAAAAGTAACTTATGGCTCATTTTACTCTAAAGAAACATACTTCTTATTTGTATGTGTTTACATGTATTTACATTTTACAAATAGTGGTCCTTTAACAACATGACACTTATGCTAGATCCATAAAAAATATGATCCTATGGATTGCATCTCACAGGATTCTCCTCATATCTTCCAGGCAATTGCCTGATCATCTCTTATCTTCCTTCCCTCTCCCATGTTCTATTCTAAGGCCTCCATTTTTTATTTCTGTCTGCATTTATGATTTGTCAGTCTTGGTAACTTTAATATTTTTGTTACATTGAAATGCAATTTCATAATACCTGATGTGATTTTCATGTCTGTTCGGATTATGCGGAATGCTGACATTAACGCCCTGAATATCTTTTGTACATTTACTGCATTGCATGTCAACTCTTGCGTATACTTAAAGTACACTTACTTGTCACAAATAGACATTTAATAATCTGCATCTCCACTCTGAAACTTGTCGCTCAGTGTAATATTATCTGGCTCAAATGACTGCTTATCTGGATATTTCTTTGCACTGTACTGCAAATGTTTGCTTACCCACAAGCTGAAAGATCACTGCCAATCAAAATGACAATGAGGAAGTGTGCTGAAGCAGCCATCTTTGGCAGGTGCAATCACAGTGATCAAATCTGCTGAGGAATGTCTCATAGTGTATGGGCACCTTGAAGTGTACCTGAGATGAGGCAAAATAAAAAATGTATACATACTTGGGGCTCCCCCACACACACACACGCGGGCACACACACACACGAGGGCACACACACATGCGCGGGCACACACACACACGGGCACAAACACACACACACACACCATTCACAGTGTACCACGCTGATGCCCTACATGTGTATAAAATTGTTGGTACAAATAATATTCAAACAAAACAAGGCAGACATCAGTACAGGGGAGGACAAAGTAGCAATGCTATGAAGAGAGGTCAAAACCACGCTAAGGACTCTTGGGAAATTGTTACATTAAGAAACCCTAAAGCGGTATACTCTGTAACATATATCACATGCCCCTTATGGTTTTTCGCTTACACAAAAATTTCCCTAGAGTCACTTGGGGTTATATCGTTACCTGACAAAGGACAAATGAAAATTGCGCTTCTCAGTTGTAGAACATTCATGTAGGATATATTTCTCAATACAGGTGTTCTTATGGAAATCTATGATGATCTTCCTATCACACAGCATATAAACATCTTTATCATAACACCTCCAAAATATTTTAGAATATTATTTTAGCTGTTGTATTTTTTGTCACATTGAAATATGGCAGGAACCATAAATTCATGAACTGTAGAAGGGAATTCCACATTCAACATGGAAAGGAGAAAAACCCTGCGGCTTACCTCCTAATGTGTTTTTTTTTTCATTGGTCAGAATTCCCATATATCAGATGTAGACTTTTGAATCTATTTTTTTAAGTTTTAAATAAGGGAAGAGTTGTAATAGTTGCAATCAGGTCGCTTTCTTCTTTACAACAAAACACCACACACTACCAGTATATGCTGTTCAACCACCTGTATTATTTATTATAAATTGTAAATCAGTATAAAAGGTCATATACGAATGATTATTGTTGAAAAAGTTGTTACATATGAATATATGTTCTCCAAAGGACAATTTTAGTCCAAAACAGGCCAATCAGCCTACAAATGTCTCAAAACATACGGTTCTCAAGATGACCACATATGAGGTTACCATAAACCTTATTGAATGTTAATTGTATTAAACTATGACATCATACATGTCCCCTAAACATGAGGCAAAGCAGGAGCACAATATAGAAAGTGAAACCATAATGGAATAGTGTAAACCGTGCCCCTGCATTGCCCCATGTCCAAAGGACAAATGACCTATGATTAAAACAGCTGTTTCCAATTAATCAGGGTAATTAGGATGCTTTAGAACAGCTTGGCCTATTTGGAATGGTATAGAACTTTGGATTTTCCCACAGACTGTGACAGTTTGTGAAGGGTATGGATAATTTCTGGAAACTTTTTGCTCAAATGTAAATATAAGCTGAGAAATGTTTTCCCCACAATAATGCCTCTTGTACATCGTCATATTATCTTTTGGGAGACACCTATGTCATTTCCCATCAAAAAATTTCTTGCTGGTAGAATAATAGTAACTTTAAGTCAACATTTGCCAGGGGTATGAATAATTATGGGCAGCACTGTATCTATCTATCTATACATACATACATACATACATACATACATACATACATACATCATACATACATACAGTATGGGCTCGATTCACAAAGTGGTGCTAACCCAGTTAGAGACTTTAGGCGTGATAACCATTGCACCACGCTGGTGAAAAGCCAGTTTAGGCGTGATAAGTTTAGGTGTGATAATTTTAGGTGTGATAAGTTTAGGCGTGATAAGTTTAGATAAGTATAGATAGTGTGCAAAGTCCCGCACGCAAAGCAGCGCCATTAAACTCTATGCGGAGTGCACCAGACTTTGCTAGCACAAAACTTTTGATCAGCTGTGCACTGCGGTGCTAACGCAGTTGGTTCTTAAACTTATCATGCCTAAACTTATCACACCTAAACTTATCATGCCTAAACTTATCACACCTAAAATTATCACACCTTAACTTATCATGCCTAAACTGAGTTTAGGCGAGATAAAGGACTTTTCACCGGGGTGCTAACTGTTAGCCCCGCTTTGTGAATCAGGCCCCATATATCCTGTTATCAGCTGTGTGTAGGGATGACAAGGCAGGTGCATGATCTGTACAGCAGAGGAAGAAGCATCACAGTGGGGAAGGCAGAAGGAACAGCACAGTACAAAGAAACAAGAAATGTTCTGCTGAGGGACACTTCCTGATAGAAATATAAGACATCCCCTATAAATAAGCAGTAGCGGCAGTTAAAGGGGCGTGAAGGGTCAGCCAGCAAGCAGGGACTAAACAGTGCAGTTCCAATTGGGCACCAGTCCTGTCATTTCAACACACAGCAAGGTTATCAGCTGGGCACATGGATGACAGGGCAGGTACCTGATCAGTACAGTAGCATGCCTTTGGATCCAGCAGAGGAAGAGGCGGGACAATGGGGAAGGCAGGAGGGCACACAGCACATCAACAACAGCACAGTACAACAGGAAATGTTCCCCTGAGGGGCCCTTCCTGATAGAAGACATCCCCTGAAAATAAGCCATAGCACATCTTTTGGAGCAAAAATGACTATAAGACACTGTCTTATTTTCAGGAAAGCACAGTATATATATATCCAAATATATATATATAGAACAGCAGTGTCTTCACAACCTGTCACAAATACACACCACACTGACCTGAATAAATTATTTCCTGTCCGTTCTTTCATAGACTTGCATGCACACCTGTCCCTGATTCTTAGGAGAAAACTATGTATTCCCCTCATTTGTTTTGTAAGCTAACAGGGCCACAGCTTTTCTCATTATATAGCAATGTGGAAATAATAGCAGGCCATGAAAGGCAAGGTTTTTCATACTTGATTTGTTCAGAGTTAGTGTTTCATGTAAATGGAGATGGGTATAAATAAGAGAATTGTATTTCTATTCATGCTGTTGAGACTCTTTTTTGTGCTGTGTGGTGTAGTAGGAGAAAAAGAAAAAGCTTTTTATTATGTGACTGCTTAGTGATAGTATTGATGTTTGTTGGTCAGTGCTAATGTCATGTGGAGGCAAAACTAAAGTCTAACATGCCGTGCGATAGGTTGGTTACATCGGGGTTTACTGACAAAACTAATCTCTTGAATAATCTCCCCTTACTTATTTTTCACCTTAACTATAAAGGGAACCTAAACTGAGAAGGATATGGATTTTTTCCCATTAAAATAATACCAGTTGCCTGAGTTTCCTGCTAATCCTATGTTTCTAATACTTTTAGCCACAGCCCCTCAACAAGCATGCAGACTAGGTGTTCTGACTGAAGTCAGACTGGATTAGCTGCATGCTTGTTTCAGGTGTGCGATCCAGATACTACTGAAGCAAATTGATCAGCAGGAGAGTCAGGCAACTGGTATACTTTAAAAGGAAACATCCATATCCCTCTCAGTTTAGGTACCCTATAAGGAGAGATAAGATAAACAGATAAAGAAAGATAATTCATGAATCCCACCCAGGTCAACATCTGCAAAGAGTTTGTATGTTCTCCCCGTGTCTGCGTGGGTTTCCTCCGGGCATTCCAATTTCCTCCCACATCCCAAAAACATACAGATGAGTTAATTGGCTTTCCCCTAAAAATTGGCCCTAGACTATGACACATGCACTACACAATACATACATAGACATATGACTATGGTAGGGACTAGATTGTGAGCCCCTCTGAGGGACAGTTAGTGTCAAGACAATATACTCTGTACAGCGCTGCATAATATGTTTGCGCTATATAAATACTTAAAATAAATACATATAGAATAGACAAGTAGAGGTACATTTTGAGTTTAGTCAAATAAGGAGAGATACGTCATGAGTTAAAGCACACCTGACTCAAGACAAAGCTACCAAAGCTAAGCACAGAGGAAAGTTCATGCTGGATCCAGATACCTCTCTGTGTTGTCCATCCCGCCCCTCACTCCCTTCAGTTACCATAATCACTCCTTGAAAAATATAACTTTTGGCTAAAGTCGTATTTTCAGACAGGAAGAGAAAGGTTTGCTGTGTCTGTACTGGTACGCGTTCATTTAATAAAGTAGAACAGAAACAAGAAACACTAGAATGAGGTTCCTGCCCTTGTGATCTTACAATCTAGATGATTGTGGGATGGAGACACTTGTAGGGGAGGAGACAAAGAGCTTAGCGGATGAGGCAGTAAGCCTCTAATTCAAGCTGTAAAAAATTATAAGCTTGTCTGACAAGATGTGTTTTAAGGATTTATTTGAAGGTTTCCTGGCTTGAAGCATGACGGACAGAATGTGGGAGAGAGTTACAAAGGAAAGGAGACAGGGTTGGCCCTACCATGAAGATGACTGAATCACGTGAGTCAGCGCAGCAGACTGTAGGGGGTGGCATCAACTCTACACTAAGCAAATCTTTTTCAGTCTTTTCCTTGGCTCTGCTGTTCCTGCCTGAATTATAGAGCACACCCTCACAAGTTTGCTTCAGGCAGCAAAAAGTGTAGAACCTGCCCTGAGAGGGGAGACTTGTGAGAAGTTATTGATGCAAGAGTAAGAGGAGGTGACCAAGCTGGACGACAAAAAGGTCTCATGGGAGGAGCAATAGTTCCAAGGGGTGCTAGTATCTGGAGATTAATAAGGGAAAGTATAAAGGGGACATCTGATGTAGAGCTTTGTATAAAAGGGTTTCCCTACTCTCAGTGCCACTCAAAGTAGTTCAGTGTAACATCCCTAAAAGTGTTCTATGGGTGGAGTTAGTTACCTGCATGTTTTTGAAATTTTGAAAGCACTGTCAGCTGGAGTAAATCATCATAAACAAGGGGAGATGATAAACTCTATAGCAGATGGTGTTTCTGGGCAGGATTTAGATCTGCAGTTTTAGTGCTGCAAGGTAGGAGGGCTAGTCAGATGGCCACTATACTGCACACTTTATTTTACCAGTGAAATACTATTAGTATATATTTGACAAAGTACAGTAGTATTATTGGAATATATTGTGACAAAGATGCAATTTACACAGGCAGTCTTGGAGAGTTACTGATAGTTCCACTCGAAATCTCCCTAGAATGTTTCTGTGTGATCTATATCAGTCTGTATTTTCTGGTTATGTCAGAGCATCTATATTAACTGTCTGTCTTCATCAGAAGCGAAACACTGTGATATACACAGAGCACTTATACAGAAAAGCAATAAAAAGCAGCTTTACTGTAACCACATACATCCTGTTTTTTATATATATATTATATGAATGAACAAGTAGTTTTATTGTATATTCTTCTATATCTATTCCCTCTGTACATTGAAAAAAAAAATGACCTCCTGCTCAATGTAAATTGCTTTGGTAAATTAGAAGAGGTGGGTGAATTTAATTGCTTCTTTTGTTCAGCGTTGGTTCAGGTTTGTGTTGATTAAAGGTCTAAATAATTAAAGATACAAAAGACGTGGTATTTAATGTCAAAATTTGTATAGTTGACTAAACTTTCAATTAACTTTCAGTTGGGAAACAATTACTATTTTTTATGTCTGTTAGACAGTGTTAGTTCCTTACTCAAATTAATTGGCATCTCGTCTGCATTGTTTTAATACAGTAATAGGAGTGGTACAGCCGTTAAACGTACAAGGAAAAAACATATTGTCTTGTTGCTACATTTTTAGCTATCTGTTGTACTGTATATGTGATAACGAGGCCAGATTGTAACTGATGCTTTGTTCATTTGCATTAAATTGAACCTGAGATGAGTGGGCAAAAGGATTTTTACTTATCTGGGGCTTCCTCCTCGATGTTCTCCTGGCCCCCTTTGTTGTGCTGCTGTCAGCACCACCTCTGTGGCCAGGAGCATTCTACTCATGCACAGTTTATTAACCTCTTTCGGACCGACACAAGTAAATCCTACGCTGCACTTGTGGCTGCTCTAGGCTGATGCGGCGTAGGATTTACATCACGCGCCGTTTCCACTCCCGACGCGATCGTGCACACCTGAGAGGGGAGATTCAACTGTCATATGACAGCTGACATCTCTCAGTGATCAGAAGCCATCATGTATGTATTGATCGCTGGCGGATCATAGTGATCCCTGTTACTGATGCGTTGGTAGGGGGGAAGAAGAGGATCCGCTCACCTTCCTGCCATTCCCCTGGCGATCGGCGCTCCCCTCCACTTTGGCTGGCATCCCCGCTTGCTCTGACGTAAGTGCCAAGCCCTGACTTGATGACATTATCAACCAGCTGTAATGATCGCTGCTGCAGCAGCTATTACTGGAAGTAGTAGTGCTGCAGCTCAGGCAGTTCTGATCTATTTCCATGCAAGTTGCATAGCTTTGTCTGTCTTTCCCTGCTGTCAGCTTGTGACTGATTATCATTCACCTGTGTGGGAATCTGCATGTCTGCTCCCATTGGATGACCTCAGTATAAAGATCTGCTTCCTGCAGGGTTTCCTTGGGTTTTCATAGCTTCAGCTTAAGCCTGCCTTGCTGTCGCTTCAGCCCCCGATCGTGTTTCTTGTTCTAAAGATACTTTGCTGGTCTTTGCATCATATATTGGTTCATTGCCAATATATATGCATACCAGCACGTTTATTATTTTCCTTGTATTTGTGTTACGTTAATACATCAGTGTCGCTGATGTATACGTACACGAACTGTTTATATCCTGTGTGCAGTTAGTCAGCTTCCAGTACGTTTTGGTAGGTTGCGCGTACCGTGACCACCCGTGCTGAGGTAGTTACCCTGCTCCTGGTTCTGTTTGTGGATTGCGTTCATCTCTGCGAAGAGATAACGAATCCTTCTGAATCCTGTTCTGTTACTGTTTGTGGATTGCGTTCATCTCTGCGAAGAGATAACGAATCCTTCTGAATCCTGTTCTGTTACCGTTTGTGGATTGCGTTCATCTCTGCGAAGAGATAGCGAATCCTTCTGAGTCCTGTTCCCTGTATTAATCCAGTCCTAGTCAGAGTTCCTGCTTATGTCATATATCGGTTCATTGCCGATATATACATATGTTAGTCAGACGTTACAAATAGTTTCATTGATAGCTGTAATTGTAATACGCTAGGAAAACATACTTATTGTATATTTATCTGTGTTACGTTCATCTATCTTAATCCTGCTATTTTCTGACTATCCTGTCCTGTCTTTGTGAGGCACGCCATCGCCGCATCGCATTGGCTGCCTCATTCCAGTCTGTCTGGTTTTGGACGCTTGCAGTCACTAAGTAGCCGCTAGCTAGCAAGCGTTCATTCTGTCTACCTGTCCTGATCTCCTCAGTTCTGGTTTATGCGCTCAGCGCTACTTTGCGCTGAGACGTTATAACGAAAGCATTGTTTGTGGCTGTCAGATCTGCACCGGCTCTGTGCGCCACAATCTCCTATTGGAGTCAGTCCTCCCCTCCACTATACTAGGGATAGCCTGTTTCCTTGTGCTAGTGTGTGTACCTCCTCCACGCCAGCTCATGCGTTGCATGCTGACTGTGGAGAATACACCACCAAGCCTTACATTATGAAAACCCCATTACCAATCCCCATTGTGGGGGGGATTCCCAGAAAGTATGACACTGTTAATTATGGTTCCTGTTCCTTTAAGAAATTTGAAGAACTTAGCTCTGAAACAGAAAATGAGTTTTTCTCTGAATGTGCCAGGTTCCTGACCAATCCTGATCTCCAAGCGACTCCTGTTTCAACCTGGGCACTCCAACTAAGTTATATTTTGTTTAAAGGGGAATTATTCCAGTGGGCATTTGATGTTCTCAATCATTCCGATTTGAAAGATAGACCGCTGGAATTTCTAGCGTTTGTGATCCATAACTAGTTGCGCATAGATCCATTGCCTTTTCCTCTTAATGGACTCCTGGCAGCAGGCCAATCAGCTGCTCCTTCAATTGCTTGCAAGAATGAGCAGCAAGCAGAAAGTGTTACTGATAATTTTCCTGCAGCTTTGAATAAATCACCAAAAACCGCAAGGTCAAAGGCAAAACGCAAACGTTCTAAGAAACGTGTCCAATCTGCAGAATCGTTATCCTTAGCGACTGAGACCTATAATGAGATTCTGCCATTAACAGATAATGAAATGCAATTGTCTTTCAGGGGAGTTAAATGGACTTATGAAACTACTAATGAACTTTCCTCCCTGGCTAGGGAAAATAAAGATTTTTGTTTAAAAGAATTATCTGAGTATGATTATGATGAGATATTACAGAGTATTGAACAAATCAACTTATTTGTGAACCAAGGGAAGTTTGCATACACTACAGTTCAACACTTGCTACAGGTATTGGAGATTCTTAAGAATAAGGAATCTGCCAATCACCTGCTAATTAACCCTATACATGTGCCTGCCACAATCATATCTGCAGACTGTGATCAGCCTAAATGTTTCGCTGTTAAGTATGCATGGGATCCTCCATTCGAGAGGGGAGAGATGGAAGCCCTGGTCTGTGAATGGAAGAATGATTCAAGTTCATTTTGTCAATTTTACAGTGCAAAAAGTGAAATGGTATTGAACGCATGCATTAAGTCAGCCTATAACCTAATAGAGGCTGGTGTGTGTAGGTATGACTGTGTGGCTCCCTTGATTGATGTGTGGGAACTGATTTTGGATGATTTTTATGTGACTCCGAATTCGCAAATTTGGCGTTCTGACCCGCCTGCTTCAGCACCTTTGGCTGATTCAGCAGGTGATTCGGAGCTCTTTTTGTGTGAAATTGAAGTTCCTGCAATTCCACCCTGTACCATGGATAACTCAGTGTTACTTCCCAGTAAAACAGAAGCCACTGATACATTCTTAACCTTGCCCTGCGCAAATTTCTCAGCAGAGAATCCAGAGGTCCTGCTGACTTCCGAGTCCAGCCTAGCCAGTACTCATGACTCTTTGTTTAGTGAAACAGACACCAGAAAAATCTTGCCTGTCTCTGCAAACACTTCTGCAGAAATTACCTGTGTTAATAAAGTTCAACTCCTGTCTGATCCAGCAGATGCCAATAGATGCACTACATCAGTTTCCGAGTCCCAGCAATCCTGTCTAGTAAACTCAGAACCCCAGCATCTGAATTTTCCAATTTTACAAATGAATGGTGATTCAGATGCGCAAACATTGTGTCTTGATCTTCCTGTTTCTACACCTCGCTCTAGTTTCGTGAATAGCTCAGAGCATCTGCTATGTGAACCTGAAATCGCAGAATTATTACCTTGTTCAGAAAATTTTCCAATAAATTTGCCCTGTACCATGAATTGTGCAGTAGATCTCTCCAATGAAACTCAGGTCACAGAATCATTATGCTGTCCAGCAGGTGCTTCCATGGTTTTGCCCTGCAATATGGACTGTTCAGTGATCCTGTCCAGTGAAGCTGTGGTCGCAGAGTCTTATGCTTCACCCAGTACTTTGGATACTTTAAACCCTCTAGCAGAGGAGGCTGAAGCACTGCTTACCTCAGTTGGTGTTGCAGTAATATTCACTTGTCTAGCAGCTGTTTTGGAATTACAGTCTGCTCTAATAAAACTTGATGAATTTCTGCCCAGCAAAGCAGAAGCCATTGAAATATTGTCCTCGTCAGCAAGTGTGTCAGATACCTTGTCCTGTACACAGTCTGATTTAACCAATGTTGTTGAGTCCCTCTCCAGTGTTGTAACAGCCGAGGAACTCCAGCCCTGTCCTCTGAATGTTTCAGAAGTCTTGCCCTGTAACATGGATAATTCTGATTCTCTGGTCAAAATAATAGAAATCTCAGAATTTCAGTCCGGTCTGATGAGTGTTCCTGAAACCCAGCCCTGTATCCTGAAAGATTCTGGTTCTCTGGCCGCTGTGGCAGAGGTTCCAGAGTTCCCTTCCTGTCCAGGGAATTCCTCAGTTTTGCCTAGTCCAGTGGGGGCTGCTGCAATACTGACTTGTTCTGCAGCGCCTCATGAGCTCCAATCCAGTGTATTAAATGAGTCTCTGTCCAGTCCAGAGGTAGTTGTGGAGTCCCTGTCTGGTTCAGTGCATACATCAGAAGATTTGTCCTGTCTTGTTAGTGCCCCTGAATCTGATTTGTTACTGACTTTGCTGGAATCAGCGACATCTAAGTCTGATCCAGCATTCTCGTGTAAAAGTCCAGTAGTTGCGAAGTTTAGTCATGATGATTTTTTTTTGGCCAGTCCTGGTTTTGGTCCTGTCTTGGCTGACCCTGAGGCTCACAGTTCCTTGACATGCCCAGAGGTTTCTCTTGTGCCGGTGTGCCCAGATGTTCTTTGTGTGCCAGAATGCCCAAGTGTGTCTAAGGTGTTAGCGTGCTCTGATGCTTCCTTAGTGGGAACACGTTCTGATGTTGCCAGTCTGCCTGCATGCCCAGAGATGGTTCTGGTCCCTGAAAGCCCTGATATTGATGTTTGTCCTTGTGGCCCTGACTCGGGAATTGCCCTAGGTTCCATAGGGGTTCTTGATGGTTCTCCATGTGAGCCTAAGGGGCATTCTGACCTATGGGGATCTCTTTGGAGCTTCAAGGTGTTCTGGGAGGTCTCTGAGAAAACTTGTCCTGGTGCCTTGGACTGGTTCAACAGTGGGTTTTGTGTTGGTAAAGACAGTACCGGTGGGCATTGCAAAGGCTTTGGCGTTTCTGAACGGTTCCTGGAAGGCGGTGGGTATCGCTCAGGGAGTTTCGGAGGGCTTTCTTCTGGAAATCATGGTTCTGATGGGTGTCACACTGGGGCTTGTAGTACTGATGGGCATGGTTCTGTAGGTTCTGGTTCTGATGGGTCCAGTCTTGTGGGGACTGATTCTGGAATTCGGTCTTGCCGGGCTGTCCCGGTCATCATGAATTATCAGTCAGACTGTTTTGTTGGGAATTTCAGTTTTGAAAAGCGTCTGGAATCCGCTTTTAAAGGCGGGGGTACTGTAATGATCGCTGCTGCAGCAGCTATTACTGGAAGTAGTAGTGCTGCAGCTCAGGCAGTTCTGATCTATTTCCATGCAAGTTGCATAGCTTTGTCTGTCTTTCCCTGCTGTCAGCTTGTGACTGATTATCATTCACCTGTGTGGGAATCTGCATGTCTGCTCCCATTGGATGACCTCAGTATAAAGATCTGCTTCCTGCAGGGTTTCCTTGGGTTTTCATAGCTTCAGCTTAAGCCTGCCTTGCTGTCGCTTCAGCCCCCGATCGTGTTTCTTGTTCTAAAGATACTTTGCTGGTCTTTGCATCATATATTGGTTCATTGCCAATATATATGCATACCAGCACGTTTATTATTTTCCTTGTATTTGTGTTACGTTAATACATCAGTGTCGCTGATGTATACGTACACGAACTGTTTATATCCTGTGTGCAGTTAGTCAGCTTCCAGTACGTTTTGGTAGGTTGCGCGTACCGTGACCACCCGTGCTGAGGTAGTTACCCTGCTCCTGGTTCTGTTTGTGGATTGCGTTCATCTCTGCGAAGAGATAACGAATCCTTCTGAATCCTGTTCTGTTACTGTTTGTGGATTGCGTTGATCTCTGCGAAGAGATAACGAATCCTTCTGAATCCTGTTCTGTTACCGTTTGTGGATTGCGTTCATCTCTGCGAAGAGATAGCGAATCCTTCTGAGTCCTGTTCCCTGTATTAATCCAGTCCTAGTCAGCGTTCCTGCTTATGTCATATATCGGTTCATTGCCGATATATACATATGTTAGTCAGACGTTACAAATAGTTTCATTGATAGCTGTAATTGTAATACGCTAGGAAAACATACTTATTGTATATTTATCTGTGTTACGTTCATCTATCTTAATCCTGCTATTTTCTGACTATCCTGTCCTGTCTTTGTGAGGCACGCCATCGCCGCATCGCATTGGCTGCCTCATTCCAGTCTGTCTGGTTTTGGACGCTTGCAGTCGCTAAGTAGCCGCTAGCTAGCAAGCGTTCATTCTGTCTACCTGTCCTGATCTCCTCAGTTCTGGTTTATGCGCTCAGCGCTACTTTGCGCTGAGACGTTATAACGAAAGCATTGTTTGTGGCTGTCAGATCTGCACCGGCTCTGTGCGCCACAATCTCCTATTGGAGTCAGTCCTCCCCTCCACTATACTAGGGATAGCCTGTTTCCTTGTGCTAGTGTGTGTACCTCCTCCACGCCAGCTCATGCGTTGCATGCTGACTGTGGAGAATACACCACCAAGCCTTACACCAGCGACCCGGAACTTAGCGCCAGTGCGAGCAGGGATGCCACCAAGAGCGGAGGTGTCCACAGCGGCTCATCACTGGAGCCTGGGAGGTGAATAAATGCTGCTGGCCACAGGGGGGACATCTGGCTACAGGGGGACACACCATGCCCCATTACCAAAAGTGGGGATCCGGCTTCCTGGCCCCCCCAAACTCTCCCCCCCCCCCCGCATGCAAAATCACCTGGTGCTTAAGGAGGGTTAGGCAGCCAGTCCCCAAATGGTTAAACCTGTAACTATGATGCGCAGAATGCTCCTAGCCATAGGAGCACAATAGAGGAAGCGCTTGACCAAGAATAGTGCACGCACAGTGGCCCACAACCCAGCTGGACTGCAGACTTCACAATGGCAAACGGAAGAGACCAGAAGGACATCAAGAAAGCAGAGAGACTACAGGGACCTGAAGAAAGCCCCAGATGAGCAAAAATCATATCAGGTTTTACAGGGTGCCTACTATAGGTAAATGTGTGCATGTACAACATTAGCAATTGACCGCGTCTGTATATGTGTATCATGAACTTGTTTGGCCCGAATGCAGCTTTCTGTGGTTACTTTGATGCTCAAAAACACTTCCCATGGATACCACACTTTGAAAAAAAGATTTCACACAAGAAAGATTTTTGGGGGGCTTTTAACCTTTTCCAGGTGTAGCCTATTTAAATATATTGTACATCGTCTTTGCAGCCTCTTATCTCTGCCAGGGCATAGATTTCATTAACTGGCCCTACTGGTTCCCACCACAATTGTGCTTCCGTCACCGCTAAACATGTAATGACAACTTCCGTGCACCAGTCAGGAATCCATTTTATTGGCTCCTGACCCTATAATGACTTTGAACTAATCACAGTGATTAAAAGGCTAAACATTTCAAAAAGACTCTGGTTTTTAGCAGGCCGGAGCCTGCAGGTCAAACGTGGGGTTTAAAGAAAGTCTGAAGCCAAAAAAAAATAACTGATTTTACTGGCTGTTTATCTTCAGCAATAAGATCATAGCTGAAAGGCCGCATTCCTGCGGCAGAACGCCACAAAATCCCGGGGCAAAATTCCACGACTTTCCAGGTCGTGGATTTTGCTGCCCGGGGGAGGCAGAGCTTTGCACTGTAGCTCTGCCTCCAGTCCAGTCAATCTTCGCTGATCTCCTGTATGCCATCCCTCCGCCCTCTTCATAGCAAGAATACTAGTGATGCATTTGTACAGCATCGGGCCCCTGAATTGTCCCCTGTAATCTGTGTATGTGGCTTTGGTCTACAACATGGATAATTGACTATTGAAAGGATTAGACTGCAACCCCATATGAAGACAGTTAGTGAAATGACTATATGCTCTGGAAAGTGCTGTAGAAAAAATTACAATGGGGAGCGCATAACCAATAAATTACTGTGAGTACCCCACGTGTGTTGGAGAGCCACCTCGTGACAGTAACAATCCCTAGTACACACAAAAATCAGCTGGTGTCTTCAATCTCACATATAATGTATTTTATTAAGCAATCCAATAAATACAGCCATGAAAAAAAAACTCCTACCCCCCCCCCCCCCCTAAAAAAGTGGCAATTGATGGCCGTCTAATGTACATCAGCTGATGTTCCAAGCACACTCCATGCACAACCACAAGCAGTCAGGTGGCCACCTTCTAACATCCTCTAAGAAGATAATGGCTTCATATAGCTCATACGCTTATCAATATTAAGATCTTCTTTAGACCAACTGTCAGACAAATATCTTAAGATTGATAAGCTTATGATCTATATGAAGCCATTGTCTTAGAGGATCTTAGATGGGGGCCACCTGACTGCTTGTGGTTGTGCATGGAGTGTGCTTGGAACATCAGCTGATGTACATTAGATGGCCATCAATTGTCACTTTTTTAGGGAGGGGGGGTAGGAGGTTTTTTTTTCATGGCTGTATTTATTGGATTGCTTCATAAAATACGTTATATATGAGATTGAAGACACCTGCTGATTTTTGTTTGTACTGTAAAGTGCTGTAGGAGATATCAGTGCTATATCAATATAAAATCATAATACTAGTAATAACAATGCCCCTTCCATAGACTACAGCCAATTTTAGGGAAAACAATTAACTTACCAGTATGTTATGTGCATGGGATTCCAAACATTAGACATTTGTTGCATATTTGTTTTTCTTGACATAAACAGAGAAATGAACAATGAGTTCTGTGAGGTTATTACAATGTTGCACACAACTTGCCTGCAATAAATATACTTTCCAATCTGGTATGCTTTTAAAAACCCATCAGTCATGTGTTCTGTGTGTGCATAATAAAGGGAATGTAAGGCTGAATGCACCTGATGAATTGGAGTATACATCTACTTATTATACAGAAAGAAGTGAAAGGGTCAGCACTTTTAAATTAATCTCTGGGTGGAAGACATTGCATATTTATCCTTTCTGCAAGGCTCACAGCTTTGTAATATATTCCATGTAATAACATGAAACCAAACAGGCTATACAATGTAATACAGTGCCAGGGTAAAAAAAAACACACACTTACAAACATATAGGGGGAAACAAACAAACACACACAAGCGCACACACACGCACACGCACAAAAACACGCACGTACACACACACACATTCACACACATTCACACATGCACACATTCACACACGCACACATTCACACAAATTCACACACATTCACACACACACACACACACACACACACACACACACACACACACACACACACACACACACACACACACACACACACACACACACACACACACACACACACACACACACACACACACACACACACACACACACACACACACACACACACACACACACACACATATGCACACACACACACACACACATATGCACACACACACACACACACACACACACACACGCACACACACGCACACACACACACACACATGCACACACATGCACACATACACATGCATGCACATGCACACAGACACAAATACTGAGACACACACATGCACGCACACACAAACACACAGACACACACACACACACGCATGCACGTAAATGCACACAAACACACACGCACACACAAATACACAGACACACACATGCACGCACACGCAAACACAGACACACACATACACACACACAATATAAATTAAAATCGTTTTTATAATCTGTGTACATGAAATATTGTAGAGCAGGAAGGATTTAATAAAATGTACATATTGGTCTAGCTATTTACAACCATTATATTATTTAAGGACAATGATTGAAAACGTATTTAAAAACACACATTTATACATTCTGCATACATTCCTTTCTCCCAAAGTAAAACGCACTATTTATTACTTTTTCCTATGTCTCTGTCATTAACAGAAGGTAGTGAAAATCTTCTGACAGATCTGAAAGGTTTGGGGCTAGTCCATTTCTTCATGGATGATTATCATTTATTTCTTTATTTAAAGGGAACCTGAACTAAGTAGAATTACTTAAAATAAACACGACGTACCTGCAAATGAATGTTACATACTTACCTCACCATCATTTCCTCTCAGAAACTCACCTTCCAGTTCTGACAAACTTTTGTCAGAACTGAGATATATCAGTTGCTGTCAGTTATATATCAGTTGCTGTCAGTTATAACTGAAAGGACAACTGATGTGCAAGGTAATGTCCATGCTTCCCTATGGCTCAAGTGGGTGATATTACAGTTTAACAGTGAGCTGACCTGGAAGCTGTTACGGGGTCATTGCCATTTTTAAAATGGAGGACAAAAAAAATCCATCATAGTGGACAAACAGGACGCAGGAGAGAAGAAAGAGATTGATGAGCAGACTACGCAGGAGGTAAGTATAACATGTATATTTTTAGTCTGACTTTTAATTTTCAGTTCAGGTTTGCATTAAATACTTAACGAAATGCAGTTGCTCAATCTAACTGCCAGTATAGTGAATAAACAGGTAGAAAAGATGGCTGACATCTTAGTGCTTTTCTAAAGAATAAAGGTAATATTGAGAATCTCCCATTGGGGATAAAATAGTGCAAAAACTATCAGAGTTGTCAGCTTTCTTTGGCTGCAGAGCAAATCTTTCCTGCCGCTCGGGAAGTGTGCCGTCCGCAGCCTGGCAGGCTCGGCAGGGTATGGGGTGGCATCGTTGGCGGCAAGGAGCTTTCATACATACCTGTCCGAATGGCTGCCTGGATCGGCTTCTTCTTCCTCCACCGTGGCGGCAAAGTACTCTTGATATATCATCTCGGTTACTATCTCGTAACGGGATTCAGGAGACCGTGCCAGCCTTACAGCGCCACCCAATGGTGGAATAGGGGTGATAGAAGATTATCTTTCATCTCTGCCATCACCCTTCTTCCACCACCGGTTGGTCCTCTAACACTGACACGGTCTCCTGGATTCCGATCACATGTCATATCAAGTGATCGGATGTGATCGGAACCCAGAAGACCTACCGAGAGTTTAGAGCCGCCGGTGGAGCAAGAGAAGAAGTCGTCCAGAACAGGTAAATATAACTGCTTACTACAAAACACTTGTTTGTCTGCACTAGGCAGCCAATCGAGGCATGCCGACAAGGCTCACACTGCACCAGCAGCTTTCTAACAAAACATTTCATTTGAAGCTGCTAATGAGTTAAAGGTCGAGGATCCAAATGGAGGGCATTTAATGGTGATGATTTAAACCCTCTCCCCATAGCCAGGTCATATCACATACATGTTCAGCCAGTCGATTTTTAACACTCTGACCTGTTTTCCTGTGGTCTGTGCATGAAAATGTAGTCATGCCGTACAAGGGAATGACATCTAAACTGTCTGTCCTGTCCATGTGTTGAATGTAACTGCTATAAATAGTACAGTCAATATCTGAGCAAGACTGTATCTTTTTCATGACACGGAGCCAAAAAATGTAAAGGTCTTAGCCAGATTCTGAAAGATTAGTTACATTTTTAAGCTCTTATTCACCTGCATCGGTTCCACTGATTCGGCCATGATACACGCCGCCTTATTGAATAAGTCTATAAATGTCAGGATGGTGCCGTCCCATTAATCATGACGGGCGGGTTAATGGAAACTGGAAATGGAACTGTTACAATAAAGAACCTTCATAAAACAAGAACTTCTATATATTCCGTAACTGGTGATCCACCTTCGTTCTTCACGGCAAAGAAGGTAAATAAGTAGAGTGCCATCCGTTTTCTTTCAGAGGCCGGCAATGACTTTGAAGATGATGATGTGAGGTTAGAGGGGAAATAAGAATCATCCAAGATGAGAAAGTCAGATCTATTTTGCAGGGTCATAAGAGGAAAGGAA
This sequence comes from Hyperolius riggenbachi, assembly GCF_040937935.1. NCBI lineage: Eukaryota > Metazoa > Chordata > Amphibia > Anura > Hyperoliidae > Hyperolius > Hyperolius riggenbachi. The sequence goes on along the minus strand of NC_090646.1, from coordinate 110,115,349 downwards.
GTGATGGACCTTTGATGACCTTTTTAATTAAATGCAGAAGGTGCCCTTTCCTGGATGCTTTGGCGGATGTCTTTGATAGGGAACTTGTGAAAGTTATGTGATCAGTGGATTAATGAACAAATGCCTGTTTACTTCGCTAAGAACATTATATTTTTGTTTTTAAATATTAAGTGTGGCTGAGCGTGAATCAACACAAATAAATGAATTGATGCCTCTTGAAATGTAATGCAATTCCCAATCCCAGATGAGTTCTGTAAGCTTTGTGTCACCCAGGCTTTGTTACACCCTTAGGCCATTACAAAAGCAGTGGCATTGTCCTCATTATATTAAGATGTACACAGTGTCTATCCTGAGTGCCGGGAGGTGGAGCTTGTTTACATGAAGGACTTCAGATTCTAGAATTCCCGGCTGCCCTTCCATGAGGCTTGGTCTGTACCTAGCTTGAGGCACTGAACATAAAAATAAAAAATAGCTGGGCACTGTACAGAAAAAGTTTACGCAAGTCTTTAGTTTTCCAGTTATATTTGTAGATTTAAAGTGTACCAGAGATGACTACATGTAAAAGTTTTATACATACCTGAGGCTTCCTCCAGCCCCATCCGCACGGATTGCTCCCATGCTGCCATCCTCAGCCTTCTTGTTCTTCGGTAATGGGTCCCGTCATTTAAGGCATTTAGGAAGTGGTTTGCTGGGGGAGGGGGGAGGTTTAGGCATTTAGGGAGATGTTTGATTTCGGGGGTGGGGGGAGAGGAGGGTTAGGATTGGTCATTAGGAACAAACTAATGTTAACAAAAGAGGATTTAATGTGGTGTATGTGTGTGTGTGTGTGTGTGGGGGGGGGGGGGGGGGGGGGGGGGGCATTCTTAGGGTTAGACATTATTTAGTAAACAAAATTTCATTTAGGCAAAGGGGAATATTTGGAAACCACCCTGAATATATAGAAGAACATCGGGAATCAGAATCAGGTTTATTTCACCAAGTATAATGGGGTTGTACCTGGAGGTGGTTTTCGCACTACAGGGTCGGTGGTCATACAGTAACATACAGTGGCAAAGTCACAGATAGTATGGTGTATAAAGCATACACATACCTCCCAACTTTTGGAGCTAGGAAAAAGGGGACACTAAGATGCACCCCTGCCACACCTTTAACTACGCCCCGATTTCTCAAAACCACTATTAAAGAATAATCACAGCACACATATGTGATAAAGGATATAAATTAGAGTAAACAGCTCTACATGAAGAGTTATGAATATATTAAATAAGAAAATAAAGACTGAAATGTTCAAAATATTAAATTCTTCATTTCTGGTAAAAAAAAACTTCACATATCAGAAATATTAACACAGTGCCTACAAGTGCATAACTCTAGTCCCAGGACTGTAAATGCATAAACTCACACAACTAACCCTAATTAACCTATTTTGGTTCCTGGACAAAGAAACTACGTCCAGGAACCATGCGCGCTAGCGCGCGCTCCCGCGGCCGATCGCGCGCGTGCACGCGCACTCCCGGCCGCAGATTCGGTAGCCAAGGAATCAATGTATCGGGCTATGGTGCCCGATCACTGATTCCTCTCCCCCGCTGAAAAAGCGATAGCTTCTCTCGGAAGCTGTGCGTTTTCTGGCTGTTCCCTCCCCGATGCGTCACTCTAAGTGTGTGTTACGCTTAGAGTGACGTCATGTAAACAAACTCATGGCCGCCATCTTGTGGCCAAAAAGTAATACTACAACTGTAAGGAAAAAAAAATAAAAATGAACACACATTTACATTATAAATCTATTGTTTACCTCCCACCCTCCCAAAACTACCCAAATAAATTGTTTACTATAAAGAAAAAAAAATTACAATAAAAAAAAAACATGTAAATATTTACATAAGGGTCTAAACTTTTTAAATATCAATGTAAAGATGAAATATTTCTATATTTTTTTTATTTTAAACTTGTAAATAGTGATAGATGCAAAATGGAAAAATGCACCTTTATTTCCAAATAAAATATTGTCGCCATACATTGTGATAGGGACATAATTTTAACGGTGTAATAACCGGGACATATGGGCAAATACAATACATGAGTTTTAATTATGGAGGCATGTATTATTTTAAAACTATAATGGCTGAAAACTGAGAAATAATGAATTTTTCCATTTTTTTCTTATTCTTCCTGTTAAAATGCATTTACAGTAAAGTGGCTCTTAGCAAAATGTACCCCCCAAAGAAAGCCTAATTGGTGGCGGAAAAAACAAGATTTAGATCAGTTCATTGTGATAAGTAGTGATAAAGTTATAGGCTAATGAATGGGAGGTGAACATTTCTCACGTGAAAATGACGGAACGCGAATGGGTTAAGGGTCTGGTGCCACAATATGGAATATTAATAAGAGCAATAGCATAGAGGAATGCAACCAATATGATTGACACATACAGGATTTCTAGCACTTCACAAGCATATTGAAAGATAAGAGATCCACCTCACTATTTAGATATGTAAAACAAAAGAAAAAACAAACGGGGGCCACCAATAATGTATTACAGATGATATTTGAAATCTATTGTGATTAACAGATATTGATATACTCACAAACATGGGTTGCCAAGATATCAGGCAACCACTCTTTGCACATATGGGGATATTAGGCCTGTCCCCACTCAGGCTAAGAAGTCGCTCTCTGTAGTAGGAAAGAAGGGGTGTTCACACCCATCCACCAGGTGGATAACAGTATGCAGAAGTGACAGAGGTGCCAGCAGAATAAAACAAGAAACAATATAAAACCGGTAAAATCAGGGGGGTAAGGGTGGACCTACCTCCCCAGAAGCCAAACACAACCACTGTGATTAGTATAGACAAAAATATTTAATCTGTACTCCAGTAGAAACAATTGCAACGCGTTTCGCGGGTCTCAAGCCCGCTTCCTCAGCAAAATACAAAAAAGAAGCAGCTCAGAAGTAGTTCAGTTAGGTGCAGCGCCTCTGCAGGTCACTTCCCACCTGGACCCCCCCCCCCACTTTCCCTCCCTCCCGCCTAAACTATGCAGGGTCCTGAGCAGAGTGTAAATGCGAGATTACCCCTGATAAGATCTCCCTTAAGCCGAGAGTACTTAATACTGAAAGTTCCTCTGGCTATACTAAGGGGCACCTGTAGCTACCTACACTGGGCAGAGAAAGTAGGGGATAGGTGACAGCTGGACCAGCCAGCACACTTGCGGTGCAGTTCATCGTGGGTCTGTAGGTCCATAGAGAACAAAGTCAAAAGTACCAGCCCAGGACATCTGTGCCTAAATGCCTACGTAAATCCAGGCCTGTGCTCTGCTCAGTTTCACCTCACATGATCCACCCGCCTTGTGACAGAGAGCTGCCACCACATGCCATCCATTTCCAAAAGGACTCCGTTTTATCAGGAGACAGCAGAACAGCTACATTTCTTAAATCTACTTTAGTGATAAAGCAAACAAAACAAACTGAAGCCCGGGTCAATTTTACGTCCGTTGTTTTTATTTATGAGGTAGTAGATATCATTTAATGTCATTGCGTTTTCTTTATAAAATGTTGTGTATTCTTTTCATTAGCGGCAGCTGCCGTGTCTTGCTGTGCCATGCATTAAGAAAGCCAGGGCCGTAATAATTGCCATATTTGTCCTCCTTCTGTCATATGTCAGGATCGCTTACAAAGTTATATGTGCCAGTCTTTTCGCAGAGCTCAGAATGAGAAAAATATTGCTTGTGATCTATAGCAAGCGAAGGCCGTTAAACAAGATTAGAGACTGATTGCTTTAGTACTTCAGGTGTCACAGGGAACGTTGAAGCCGCTTAGTTAGGTTTTTTCGATCAGCGAAAGTCTTTTTTTTTTTTCAGTTTATCTGTTTGGTGATAACTTTATAAAAGCTGTGATTGGAACCTGGGAGTTGCTTTGTGGAAAATTAATGAAGTATTCTGGCGCTGAGAGCACATCATAGCATTGTAGTGGGTATTTACCAGACCTCATTCCCGTGCGTTAGAAAGTGTAGCATCCTCTGCTCTGCAATCCCGCTCTCTGCAGCAGGAGGCGTTGTTGGCTTGTTGAAACCATTGCCAGCAGTCAGAGGACCTGCTCTTACAAGTGCTCAAAGTGTACCTGAGATAAAGGGACCAAAAGGATTTTTCTAAGCAGGTTATTTCAGGGCGCGGCACTTAGCATCGTGCTTCGAAGCTGGGCGCCTTCATAGCAGCAATGCTATGATGCACACCCCGCATAGCGGTAATTCGGGGCTCTGGCAGCTGCCACACCTGTATTACATCTTCCTCCGATTTGCAACAACTCTGAGGGGAATAGTATTTAACGCTGCCTCAGAGTTTAGTGGCAGCAGGGAGAGCCGTCATTCAGCTCTCCAGGCGCCGAACTGAGCGGCACCCAGACAATATGTACTATGGCTTCTTCCAGCCCACTGTAGTCTGTTAGATCCATTGATGTCTTTCTGGCCCTCTCCTTCTGGTTCTCTCCTTTGTGCTGTTTGTAAAGTCCATGAGTTGGCTCAGTTGTGGACTACTGCGCATGCATGGCTGATCGCGCATCTGTAGCCAGGAGCAATTCTGTGCATGCACAGTTCGTAAGACTTGTATCTGTGGTCTTACAGAACACTACAGACCATAGTAACACCAAAAGGGCAACTATGTGGACAATATTGTGTGGCTGAGGTTTTCTGTGATGGATGTAATGTTACGTTAAAGGAAAAATAAAGAAGAACCCGAAAGGCCCAATAGTGCAGTATGCTGCCTCAAGAAGCTAAAATATGTTTACAACTGGGTTGAAAATTTTGTGAGGTGCCCAATATAGCTATAATGATAGGATTTTTAGTTACTATGTGTAAATAAAAAAGGAGTCTTACCTCCAATGAAGATTCACACAGATGGAAACAAGGAGTCTTTATTATAAAACGGGTATATTGTTGACTTCAACAATATAACCGTTTTATAATAAAGACTCCTTGTTTCTAGTAACTATAAGTCCTATCATTATAGCTATATTGGGCGCCTCCCAAAACTTTCAACCCAGTTGTAATCCTACACCTTTAAAAGAGGTGATAGCCCTCACTACTCGTGCATGCAGTTCACCAGTAGAAAGGTCCATAGGAGGAGAACGACCACCCAGTTCCAGAAGGTTTCGGAATACCGAGCAGGAACAGTGTTTTTTCTGCATGCCCATATGGTGGTTGCAGGATTGCAACCCATTCTTGTTAGTATCCACTACCCACAATCCCACACTTTTAATTTTACCTGATTTTACCTTACGATACTGCACTATTGGGCTCCCGGTCTCCCCCTCTCTACAGGCAAGAGGATCTTCTCCACTTCCCTTGTGAAGGGACTTCCTGGGACCAGGACCATATAATAAAATACTGTATATTTAGCTTCAATATACCCACAAGTGTGGGTCACCACAAAGGTGACCACTGGATGGGCAGATGGGGATCCTGAATCCGTCGCCACTTGGGCTAAAAGCCTCTATAGTAGAAGACTAGTGGGGGTACACCCTTCCACCAAGGGTGAACGTTGATAGTATTTAAGATTGATAATACAGAGGCGCCAATAAGAGTAAAACAATTAAAATATGTTTAAAAATAGAGGTAGTGGTGGACTTACCTTCAGAAATTCGGACACAGATAGTGTTAATTTCCATAAAGCAATTCTTAATTAAAAAACAGCAACAACCACTACACATGCGATGCGTTTCATGGGTGTACCTGCTTCCTCAGTCAATTTTTTGTAGCATTTGCTTATCCAGACATGTGAACCTGGCAGCTTCACTCCACAAAATTGCCTGTGGCAGTGGGTACACCTGTGAAATGCATCACATGTGGAGTGGTTGTTGCTGTTTTGAATAAAGAACTGCTTTTTTGAAATTTACACTATCAGTGCCCAAATTTCTGGAGGTAAGTCCACCACTATCTCTGTTTTTAAACATATTTTAATTGTTTTACTCTCATTGGCACCTCTCTATCATCGATCTCAAATACTTACAGTAGGGGGGCTTCTGTGATTGCTGGCAAGATGGGAGCAGTTGTCTCCCTGTTCCATGGCTCAGTGCTCCCCTGTTATCTAGTACAGCATCAGCCTTACTAGTACTGGCGATGTCAACATCTGGCATGTGTGCAGTCCTGACTGCCACCATCTTGGATGACACTCCTGTAACCTTGGCAATAGCTGCTTCTGCAACTGCAAGCTGGAACATACTACCAGGAAACCTGTACCTTCTCTGAGTGATCATGAAGAACATGCCTGGGAATAGTGGGCTGTCACAAGCATCTGAATTCCCTGAAGGGGTAACTTTTTCTTTTTTTTTTTCAAATTTGTTTTTATTTGAGTTTAAATATAACAAGTACAGATAAGGGCCCAGAAAACCTGGGTGGAAGCAGTTGGTACTATACATTATATCAACAGTGCTACAACATTATATTCAGGCACATTATCTATAGTTATTACAAATATCGTAGCGATATAAATTTAACAGGGTGGTTAGGGCCGCATTAAACCAAGCGGACAAATGAGGGGGGAGGGGGGAGGGAACTAACATCAGGTGGGGTTCAATAGGGGTAACTTTTTCTGAGAGCTCAGCTCATGTTCTTCACAACATTCACTCAATGAAAACATATTAAATTATACTTTTTAAAAAGTCTCTGTGTCTTATTCCACTACTTACTCACAACGTTCTATTACTGTAATGGTTTGGAGAGCAAGAAAGCATTCTTAAATGTATTTTTATGTGCAGTGACATTAAGGAAACAAAATGCCAGAGCGCCGATATCTCGAAGACAAAACATAAGTTTACTGGACAAGGAAACACTAAAGCATAACAAATACATCCATAAAAGCAATTAACAACAGTTAAAATGTATTCTTGGCCACTCTACATGGACAGAGTACACTTCAGTGTTGTGTGATATTTTGGCACTTTATAAATGAAAAATAGTAAAAACCTACATCCTTCTACTTCACTGCCTGAAATCTAAGTAAAAAGAGACAAGAAAGAGAGGCTTCACATTGTTCTTCTTACTTCTGTACAACAATGAATTTCACTACTGATTGGGTAGAAGTTAGTTCAACTCTTTTGTGTAAAATACACAACGTTTTATCCTCTAAAGCCCCATACACATGCCCAACAGTGTTCTTTTATGCAGCACAATTATCAAACAACTTTTGTTGTGAAACAAGTTGAAACAACCAAATAAAGTTGCTTGCTATTGTTCACACAACTGATGAGACTGATAAGCCGTCAATCCAACAACTTTTTTGGGTTCTTTCAACTTGTTTCACAACAAAAGTTGTTTGATAATTGTGCTGCATAAAAGACCGCTGTTGAGCGTGAGCCCGCCCCCTCCGATCCTCCAATGACCTGCGCCTAGTCGCACCTCGCATAACTCAGTCACATGCACGATTGCAGGACTTCACCAGGGCTGCCCCTACTCTCTGGAACTCTCTACCACCAGCCGTCAGACTCGCCCCCACCTTTAATACCTTCAAACAAGCTCTCAAGACTCACCTCTTCACGCTCGCATACCCCCTACACCAGCATCATAATATGTTCTGTTAGACCCCTCTCAAAAGACGCACCTATTGTCTCCACCCCACCCTTTAGATTGTAAGCCTCTGGCACGGCCCTCCTCCCTAGTGCATCCAGCTTGATTATGCAATCTTACTCACAACCACCCTTCTTGTAGACTCGAACAGTCTCTATCTTGACCTATGACACTGTATTGTTATCAAATAATTTGCATAATCTTGTTTTGTTGTGAGTTTCCGTATGTTCTACCTGTATGTTAACCCATTTATCTATTGTGCAGCGCTGCGTAATATGTTGGCGCTTTATAAATACAATTAATAATAATAATAATATGGGGCTTAAGATCGTGCATGTATCAGTTATAATATTGTAAGATATGTATTTAAATAAAAAAAAACTTCAGGGTTTTAATTGGCACTATAAAATAATTAGTCCAGGCATATCATCAACGGTCCTATGTGAAGCAGTTAACATTTTGTTGCACAAGTTTCTTTACAAAAAAGTTCTGACGCGCGTTTTACATTCAGAAAACTGCTTCTTCAGGGGCAAATATGTGTGACCATTTCATCCAACTAGGGACAACTAAAATGCATGCTCCTCACAAGGACAGTGTCAGTTTCAAAAGGGTACATTGTGTAGCATAAATAGCAGAGCAACATCCATGTATTCCAAAACAAGTTCCAATACTGTATTCCAACAGTTCATTTCAAACACCCAGACAGCAAGGCAAACCACTCTCTATACTAGTGGAACTGGATCAAACAGAGCAGAGAGGTCAATAGCTGTTTCGCGTTGTAAATCAACACTTTGTCACAACACGTACATGGACAGTGTGTTGTGTACACTACAGCACACTATCCCGCTGAGTAAGAATTGTTGTCACATTAAATCCTGGACTTTCGTTGTGGGTTACTAAAGTTCCATTTCCTTGCAAGCAACATGCACTTTGAAATGTCCCTGACAACAAAGTGCGTACAGTCAATAACGGAACTAAAAAAAAGTCCAAAGGAACCCCCATGAGGAGGTGTACTGGACCAAAACCATCAGAAGTAGGTCAGAGTTGTCAGATTAATAATACCTACTTTAACTAACTTCATTGGAAAGAAGTCATTTTTAGTGCATTTTTACCCTGGGAGACACGTACATCTTATGAACACTATGAGCACACATGTTTTTTATATTTTACATGTTTTCATAATCACAATGATCCTTTAAAGGACTTATGATGTGAAGTAAAAAAATCTATGTTTTACTCACCTGGGGCTTCTTCCAGCCCCGAGCAGCAGTCTCAGTCCCTTGCCACAGTGCCAGTGGTCCTTGTCCACGCTGGCTGCCCACAATGATGGCGGGGTCGGCTCTTCTGCGCTGTGTCCACGTCATCTGGTGTGTACTGCGCCTCCGCACAACTACTGCATAGGCACAGTATGCGTCTGATGATGTGGACATGCAGGCATGGTGCAGGAAAGCCTACCCCGTCGGCGGGTCGTCAGCATTGTGGGCCAGTAAAGACAATGAGGACCACCGGAGCTGCGGCGAGGGACTGAGGCTGAGACTGCTGCTACGGGGCTGTAAAAGGATGCCTGGGAAAGCCAGGATGCCTGGGAAAGCCTCCTCAGTAACAGTTGAGGCATCTAATTACATGTATGTTTGCTAAATGTTTCTCCTCTGTATGTCAGTGTATATAAGCTGTGCTTTTCAGTATTTGTCAGGAACCAGTCCGACGAAGGCTTTTTATAAGCTGAAAGCTCACTGTTTATCCATCTCTAAGTTAGCCAATAAATGGTATCATCCTAATTCAAAACTCCTTGCTTTTACTCATGGCTAAAACGGTACAACACTCTACTGCTTCCACAGAATCAGAAATCGCATTTTTGACCACTCCTAATGAAGAGGAGAGAAATACCAGTAACATGAACGGTCTCTTGCTATTCCTGTTTTATCATTGTGGTAGTTTCAGCATGGCTGAGTTTGGTACACCAATCAAGTTAACATAGTGCTGGTGTCCAATGAGGAATCCTGGTGCTGGATTTAGCTGCTTTACACCATTGTCCTCACGGTGAAAATAACTGGGTCATCCTGGAGTTAGGAAAGTATAACGTGCAAGTACAACAGTTCCTCTAACCGAGTATATGATTTATGAAAACAAAGACGTTTCCCTCAGCAACCAGTCATCATTTTTCTGTATGATAAAGGAGGAATCCTGACTAGTTGCTACGGCAACTTAAGTTCTCATTTTCTTTTCCCCAAATTTTGATAAATCGGCCCCTATGGTACATCAAGTGGCACAGTGACATGATGTTGATGGAAGAGTTTTCAAAATGCATGCAATCTAATTTATTTGCAGTGTTTGTGTTTGTCTGCAGTAGACTGTCTGTGTTCTGTTCTATATACTCATTTCACCTGCTTGTGTTGCTTGCTCAGTGGAAATCTATTACTTTGATGTGTGTTTGCATCTGGATGTTTTAAACTCACAGCAATCACCAGTATCCATTTCTAAACATAGAGAAGTAATTGTAGCGTGCAGTGATCACTTGATATTTAAGGAAGAGTGCCTGCGACCATTGAAACAGACACATTAACCAAATGCAGCTCATTCTTCCATAAAACAGCATCTCGTGTGCTTAGATTTCTGCATCGTTGCCTTGTGAGTGGGGCAGAGTGACTGCATGTGCATGTCTTATGTGATCACTGATATGCGCTTTATGTTTTTTTCATGTAGCTGTGGATGAATACCGGGATGTGTATTAGTCTGTTGATTATGTTAAAGCAGAAGAAGCAGCACAGCCTATAAGAAAAATCTCACCAGTGACAACGTTTAAAGATTTATATTGTTAAATCTATACACTATTGTGGATATTGGCCATGGGTGAACTGGGTAATTGGTCAATTGCAGTACTTGAGCACTGATGAACGAGGGTGGTTCTCTCATGAAACATGGTGAAACATTTACATCTGGCGCAGAGATTATAGGGGCAGCATGTTTGTACTTTGTTTACACTAATAGCATGCAGTCAGAGTAGGAGGAGAAGCGAGAAGAGAGCGAGGTGAAGAGGTCATCATTGGGGAAAAACAGCTTGTTGTGCTGTGTGAGGAGTCTGACAGTGAGTGAGGAGGGGGGAGGTAGGAGTGCAGCAACTCAGAGGGTGAATAGTATTTAACGCTGCCGGGGAGTTTTTCAGCAGCAGGGAGAGCCGTCATTCGGCTCTCTCAGCGCCCAACTCGCAGGCGACGCGACAATATTTACGCTCAGTGCATTTCTACGTAGCAGTCCTGTTAGGCCTGTGCTTCACCTGTCAGTGCATTTCTATGAAGTAGTCCTGACTCCTTTCTCCGTTGATTACTTGTTTTGTTGAGGTTGGTTTTACACTTGTGGTTTGTGGTGCGGTATCAGTTAAAGACAATGGAGGTAATCTAGTTTTGCCTGATTAACTTATCGGAGTCCTGTATTATCTCAGAAAGCATACCTCTGCAAATAAATCAGTTTCTGTGCACCTGGGGAGCCTCTGGGACAGTCTATACCAGAGGTCCTCACACATTTTTGGCACAGCTGAGATTCATTGATGGGGCTGAATCAGGAAGAGTTGGATTCATCAAGTAGAACACATTTCTCCATTTCTCAGTCAATCCTAAATCCTGGGATGGATATGGCCCTCGGGAACTGGAGTTCGGCACCTGTGCGCTGCACAAATAGTTTTTGAATTGATTTCTGAAGTTTGCTTTAATGCCCATCCTTCAAGTGCTGAGACAAGCTCTTCTGATGCTAATCCCCACATTCAGCTATTTACCATTAAAGTGCCAGAGTCTTGCATCTCTAACAGTTCTAGTCCCAGACTGTTAGAGAGCTAAGGGTGGAGTGACAAGAACAAGGTACAGGAAGGGGCAGAATTTAGCTTAAAGTGCACCTGAGACCAAATAGACAGCATTTTTGTGTACCTGGGACTTCCTCCAGCCCCCTTCAGGCTTTGGGTTTCCTTGCCATCCTCCCAGGCTGCCTCAATCCTCCGAAGGCTATCCCAGTAAGTCCTCCAGTCCCCACCAGTTGGTGCGTACTGTGCATGAGCAGCCTGGCCACACTCCTGGGTGACCTTGTTGGGGAAATTCTATGTTTGCTGCTCATTTTAACAGATATTGTAGAATTATTCTCTAACTTTTTTTTTTTTTTTTTTTTTGCATAATCTTATTTGTTTTGTTTTGTTTTTTAATAGTAAAAAAAAAAAGTGAAAGTGTTGGAAGTTAATGGATGAAACATTAGTGCCTATTGATCTGAAGAATTTGATAGACATGTTTGTGAGGAACTCTATGGAGGATGTCATCAGTTGTCTTAGATGGTCAGAAGATTATACGATCAGGGATTTGATGAATCTTTCTACATAATTACCGTCTGGAAATTTTTGAACCCAATGTATTTTTCTCCCAGCCCAATGTGCTCTACACTCTGCCATTGGGGTATAGTTAATGAACTCCTATCGACTGCAAGTTCTTTTATGAAAGTAGGTTGGGGAACATTACTTTACTTCGCTTTTAGAGTGTATGTGTATTTTTAGATCATGCCTAATTAAACTATAAGTTACAAATTAAAGTAGGCTTTACCTAATGAGTTGTTGCCTTTATATTTAAACATACATGTCAAACCAATCAGCTGATCCATAGCTAAAAATGGTCAAATTGTCAAAGTAGTAATGTAAGCATTTCCTGTAAAGACCAGATAGGTCCCACCCATTCTATTTCCCAAGATTCCCTGTTGGTCCTTTCTTAAAGGGTAACTTTACTGACCAAGAAAAAGCTCACGAGCTTAACTATAATAGCTAACTAACCCAATTACTTTTTATTCTTCTTGTTATGATAAAAGATCTGGTGGGTTGCTATGAACAGATATTTTACTCTGGTTCTCACTTTCCTCTTTTACTATTCTGTAAATGGACTTCAATGTTCTGAATACCCATACACTACTGGTAGTCAGCATAAAATGACCAGATCAAAGAGAGGATAAAGTAGAGGGTGAACAGTCACCCTGGAACGAAAATACACAGAGACACTGGGAGCCCAAATGGTGCAGTACGTCACAAATGATAAGAGAACAAAACAATATAAACAGAGGGTACTTACAAAGGGAGGTTGCAAGGGGTAACCAACCCCTGCAGGCAGGTGGAGATAAATAAATCCGACTCCACTCGGAGGTCCAGGCTAGTTGGAGACGGTCGCATTTTTTGAGAAAGAGGCCCTAGGAGCCTGTAAATGGGGTCCAAGGCTATCCCCTACCCTGAGACCTGGGGGTATATCTGTATCTGTGTAGATCAAAGAGAGCTCTTCATGGTGTGTCTGGTGCGTAAATAGACTCTGATAACAGCAGAAGGCCTTCTTCAGTTACTAGAGATGGTCAACGAGGTGAAAATAATCTTGACAAAGTGCTGGGTGGTCCAGTGCAAAACGGCTGTCGACACTGTACAGACTTGTGTCTCTCTGCTCCGTTAAGTATATGGAATGCCTGCCTGTTTTGAATTTGTTTTGCCACAGTGCATTTAACAGAAGAAATAAACATATATTATCCAAGAGATGTATGCTCCCATTTTCCCTGTTTTGAACGCTGAACTTGCTGATTTTTTGGAAGTAGCACTTCTGAGTGGTTCTGATAATGTGTGCACCAACTTATCTAACTGATTGTTGATGTGCAAATAATTCCAACTTCATGCAAATTGTACTCAGCTTGGAATTCCAAACTGTGCGTTTGCATGCAAGCAGGGCCAATTTTAGATTTAGATAAACCAGGTGGGCGTCTGAGCTCTGAGGTAACAACTGTAAGAGGGGGCACCACAGAGCTAGTTTTAGTACACTGTACTATGTGGAATTCTTATACCCAACTCCTATTTCCTTTAGGAAAGGGAAGGATTGCAATTTTAACTCCTGAATGTCATCTGCTGTGTCAATTGTTGCAACTCTGATTGGATTTCCAGGACAATATTCTAACTTTTAAAGATCCAGGCTGTAGGGTTGCTTATTAAGAGTCCATGGAAATGAAATTTCTGCAATTACGATCGGAAATTGGCATTTCTGATCGGAAATCGGTAAAGGGAAAATGGACATCAAAATTCTGTTCAAATCCAATTTAACGCTACCCGGTAATCTTAGTCCAATCAAGGAACTGGATCAATCAAAAAATGCTGAATATTTCTGCACGAATCGGATTACTGAGGTAATGTTGGACCAATCACAAGTTTCTGTTTTTCAAATTTCCGATTCTTTCATGTCATTCATTCTCTGATGCAAAAAATGACAAATGAAATACTCCTCTGAATTTGGAAAATTGGAAAAACTGAAAAATTCTAAAATCGGAAATAAAAAAAAAAGGATATTAAAAAAAAAAAACGGAAAATCAAAAGAATGGGAAATTGGAAAAATGGAAATAGGAAATTGTCATTGGCGGAAATTTTAATTTCCCCGGAAACAGGAATGGGCATTCACAACCATCCTGTCCAGGCTGTACAAAAACAGTATAATGTTTATAAAGTGGATACACACACCCCTCAAAACCTTTTTGAAGGGTTTGTTTTATGGGTTCTGTAAATTTAGGCCAGTGAGATGTATATGGCTTGATAATAATTTGTGTATCCTTTAGAATTTTATTTTGCGAACTAACATTATTTCTGTTTAAACTACAGTATAAATTGCTTCTTGGTGCCCACAAAACTAATTTATGCAGCTTGTGACCTTCCTCGTCAATAAATTGGAGTAGGGAGACAAAAGATGCCTTGCTTGGAGCTCCACAATGGCCAGAAACAGCCCTGCACACACAAGCCTGAATTATTGGCTCATTGAACAACTCCGATATTCACAGACATCAGAAAGTGACAGCTTATCAAAAACTTTAGATCTGGTCAATTTTTGTTAAGAATTATCTTTACGGCTGTCAGCTGAATTCTGATTGGCTGCCTGAAGTCCCTCCCTGCCCTTTGCTCTTTGGCTCCGTGTGACATACCAGCTTCTATGGAATCCTTAAGACATAAGTTAAAATGAAAAGATCAAAAGTCATAAGAATATAATTTCCAGTAAAAGTCTTGTACCTAAGCAATTAACACCTAACCTCATTATTTGCATTACATTTAGAGACTGTGGGCACGAATATGCAAATGAGAACACTGACTTTTTCATTAATAGATCTCTTTGGTATTACACAGCTTTAAATGCGGAGAAAAGGTTGTCAGTACATTAGGCATTAATTCAACCCACAGAGAGTCAATCTGACCTTTTGGGCTTTATTGTAAAATAGAAAGAGGAAAGGTTTTGATGAAGATTGATATTCTTAACCACAGTAAACTCTCTAGGCCTTATTAGCAGTCTTAATGAATGGTGTTTTTCTAAAGACTATCAGTTGTTTAATCTCATAGTGTTTTTCTGAATTGATTTAGCTGTTATCTTTTGTAAAACTCAGCGCTTAAAAGAAGACTCCGGTCAAGACAAAAATGTGCCCAGTTTGTATAACAATTACCGATGTGAACACCATTTTTTTTCTTTAATTCTGAGCTCTAAAAACCTCATGTTGGGTTTATATATCAATTAGCAACAGTTTAAGAAGATTTTCAAGGAACAGCATTGCAATGGTGTTTTATTTTACACATAGTTACATAGTTATTTGGGTTGAAAAAAGACATACGTCCATCGAGTTCAACCAGAATATAAAATACAACTCCAGCCTGCTCCCTCACATATCCCTGTTGATCCAGAGGAAGGCAAAAAACCCTTACAAGGCATGGTCCAATTAGCCCCAAAAGGGAAAAAAAATCTTTCCCAACTCCAGATGGCAATCAGATAAAATCCCTGGATCAACACCACTGGGCACTACCTAGTAATTATAGCCATGGAAGTCTTTAATCACAAGGAAAGCATCTAAGCCCCATTTAAATGCAGATATAGAATTTCCCATAACGACTTCCTGTGGCAATGCATTCCACATCTTAATCACTCTTACTGTAAAAAAAAACCCTTTTCAAAATAAATGTCTAAAATGTTTTTCCTCCATGCGCAGATCATGTCCTCTAGTCCTTTGTGAAAGCCTTGGGTCAAAAAGCTCATCCGCCAAGCTATTATATTGCCCTCTGATGTATTTATACATGTTAATTAGATCCCCTTTAAAGCGGAATATAACCCTGCATTTCAACTTTGCTCTAAAACATTATTTACAGTATATTATATGCAACCAGCATTTTTTTTTTTACTAGACCAGTATTGGAAGGGTTACACAGGGCTTTAAAGTCCCTAGAGATTTCTGCAGACGCATCCGAACTTCAGTTAGATACTTTTTGTTTACAAATATGTATCTTTTAAGTGTTTATTGTGACTCATCTCTCTCACTGAGAAGGAGCTTGGAGGACAGCCAAAGAGTGTGTAACTGTTTATCAATAGATACATCTAACTAAATAGAATGTAACTATCTGAACGTCTGCACGGAACTTAAAACCTCTGTGTTTAACCCTTCCAATGCTGGTGTAGTAAAAAAAAATGGCTTTTTGCATATAATATGCTGTAAATAATGTTTTAGAGCAAAGTTGAAATGCAGGGTTATATTCCGCTTTAAGGCATCTTTTCTCCAGACCAAATAAACACAGTTTTTCTAACCTTTCTTGGTAAGTGAGACCTTCCATCCCTCCTTTCAATTCTATAGTTGTTCAGTTCTTAGAGGTCTACCATCCAAATGTTATTAAAATTGGCAAAAATGCATAACTTAAAGGATACCTCAAGTGAGAAGGATGTGGAGGCTGCCATATTTATTTTCTTTTAAACAGTACCAGTTACCTGGCTGTCCTACTAATTTGTTTTGCACTCTCTAAGGGTAATGGTACAATGCTTGGAAGGCGTTTTCAGTGAATTCTGGAGAATGACGCTGCCAACACAAACCAATCATCTAAAAGTTGGCACCTCCTCATGAACTTTAGTTTTATTTCAAGAAAACAAAAGCCAATGTTTCAGGATCATATTGGCCCTTTCAGCAAGATTGCTTAATGGCAAAAGTTTGTCTGCCACTCAAAAGTCTATCTGCCATTTCCTGTAGCCCAGGAAGTGCAATATGAACATACAGTATGTATGTAATAGATAGTGGAGATACCGCCGCAGAGGCAAGCGGCATGGCGGCTATCTCCGCGTATCAGCCGGCGGCCTCTGCCGTGCAGTTACATGCTGCTGCTCTGCCTGGTCCTTCTATTGCACATAAATTGAAGGTTACGCGCGCGCGCCAGGCAACAGGACCTTTATGCGAATAGGAAGGGAGTAAGCTGATCTGCCTAGTCAGCTGACTCCAATGGTACTTTGGATTGGCTGAGTGATGGGGCGGTGCTGCGGGGCTTCTCTTTATATATAGTACTAGTCTGTTAGTTGCCCCGTGTCTGCTGTTGCAAATGCTAAAGTTTTAGCGCTCAGACCCTAATCAGATCCCAAAGTGTGCTAGAACCAGCTGGAGCTGGGGATCCACACTTAGCCAGATTCTGTTGATAGCTTAAAGTACTAATTGCATTGTATTATCTGTTATGACCTTCTGCTTCCTTTGACTACTCTCCTGCTTGTTGATTCTGTACCTCTGCCCATCTGATTCCTGTTGCCGACTCTGCCTGAACTCAACACTGAATCAGCCTTCTGTCTTTGTACTTTATCTGTCCGTACGTTGCCTACTCTGCTTGTCTGACCTTCCTATCCTCACCAGTGGGCCTAGCCACTGGTGAGGGATCTGTAGTAGCCTTCACCCACTCCTCAGGTGAAGCTCAGCTGCAGCACTGTCTGTAACACCTGCTCCTCAGTTGTCCACTGGTTGCAGTATAGTCTTAATCACCTGCTCCTCAGGTGATCAGCCTTTGCAGCACAGTCAGTGGTCCTTGCTTCTCAGGTGTCCACTGGCTGCAGTATAGTCTTAATCGCCTGCTCCTCAGGTGATCATCCTTGCAGCTCAGACAGTGGTCCCTGCTCCTCAGGTATCCACTGGTTGCAGTACAGTCTGAATCACCTGCTCCTCAGGTGATCATTGGCTGCAGCACTGTCTGAGTCACCCGTTCCTCGGGAGATCTCCTCTTCCTCATTACTGTTGCACCAAACACTATCTCACATTGGTTGTCCTGTGTCTGGCTATACTAGCATTATTGGTGATTCTGCAGATCATCTCATAATCAGGTATAGCATCTGTGATATTGGTGATACTGCAGATCACTAATAATCAGAAAATCTGTTTTGCTGACACCAATCGTTACAATGTATCACCGTCTGCACTGCAGACCACATTATGATCAGCCTGCCACTCAATCTCCTTTCGGTTCTTCTTCATGGTAGAGAGGTGTGGTCCATGGAAGGGGTCAGTGTCACAACAGCCAGGGTACAGTTAAGAGGAGCCAGGCAAACTACTGGAGGGAGGATCACATGATCTTTTTTTTCTAAAATAGGGCACCTATTTTAAAAGATAGGTGATTTAAATATATGCACTAACTATTTTTTTGGCATTTTGTTTTTATTTTTTGGGATTTTACAACCCCATTTAAATGTCAGTACAAAGTGCCATGCCTACGAGCTGTTTTATGTCCTGTCTGGCTTATTGCTAAATGGCAAACATTCAGAGAACTGTCCAATAACAAAAAACTCAAATATAAAGTAAAAAAAAACAAATATAGGTTTTAGCACCGGAGAGAATATTTTTTACTTGCACTGAGAAGGATGTAAAAAAAAAAGCCTGTGTAAACCTCTTCCAGCATGATAGTGAGCTTAGGTTATGCAATTAAAATAAATTAACAAACAACATTTCCAAGCAGGTAATATTTCAATGTCAGATTGACTTCACTGAGAATCTGTGTTATATTATATTATTTGTTAACACTGGTAACCTTCATAATATTACCAATTATATATAATCTGTATATTATTATACCTTTAGAGACCAGTTTATCTCCAGTCTTATGATGCAGATTTCTAGTGCACTCTTATTTTGTTTAATGTGAGAGGGTGAAAAAAAAAGATGTTTCCTATTCCCATGAATAATCTCACGCATTTTATGCCAGTTCCTTGTAAGTCTCCTGCTTTATCTAGATGTATACAGCCTGTTCCGAGTGTGATAAGTAATACAGTACGATTCTTCAGTGCGATTATGTGTGAAGAATAAAATGGGGAGGAGGAGCTCTCTGTGTACATTAAAAATGACTGCCGTAGATTCACTTTCAATTTGATTCCTATCAGGTTTTGTTGCGAGATAACGCATAATCATGGCCTAGATTTTATGACACAAAGCTGGGTTAGGGACTGCAGATCAGCATGCACAATAAGGATAATTATGAACAAATAAGAGACACCGCAGCATGTGGGAAGGTGCACAGCAAGGAAAAGGAGCAGTTTGCCATGGACAAAATCCAGCTGGACTCCAGCAGCATTCTGTGTCCAAGTGCCCAGCGTAGAAGAAAAAGAAGCAGAAATGAAGGTAGACTTGGCACCATTACCTTTCCAGCAGTTGTGTGTTGCCAATAAGAAAAAAAAAATGAAACATTTAAAGTGAACCTGTAAGCAAGTAAAATTATTTAAAATAAACACATGATGTACAGTAACTGCAAATGAATATTACATATTTATCTAAATGTCAGTTCCTCTCAGAAGCTCACCAATTTCTTTTGGCAATGATTCCTTCCAGTTCTGACAATATTGTGTCAGAACTGAAATATATTAGTTGCTCTCAGTTATATATCAGTTGTTGTCAGTTATAACTGAAAGGACAACCAATGAGCAAGGTAATGTCCATGTTTCCCTATGGCTCAAGTGAGCGATATTACAGTTTAACAGTGTGCTGATCATTAAACTGTTATGGGGTGTTGGTCATTTTCAAAACGTAAGACGGAGAAGTCCATTGATCACAGTGGGCAAACAGGATGCAGGAGAGGAAAAAGAAATTGATGAGTAGACTACACAGGAGGTAAGTATGACATGTGCATGTTTATTTTGACATTTAATTTTCAGTTCAGGTTCACTTTAAAGAGAACCAGTCACTATTAGATTTAAGCAAGAATCTGGAAGAAAAAGTATTTATTAAATTGTTGTCAACGTCTTGTATGCTTATTTATGAAGTTTTAATCTTTATATTTTTCTTGATTGCTTTGAAGTGATCCTGATGTAAAAAGGAAAGAAAAACATAATAAAGTAGACACTTGTTTAAGCAGATGGAACATAATCTTCCAGCTGCTGCTGCTGTCACTTACCTAATGTGATGTCCCCAGCCACTGTCACTGCTCTGGCCTGTCACATTGCTTCCAGGTTGTGTTTGACAGTCCCTGACCCTCACCCCAAGTGACGCTCGGCCAATTACTAGATGTTAGTGGAGACATGTGGGTGGCCATGTGCACATGCTAATCCCGAAGCCCCATGGGTATGGAATGACATATGATGGCGTGACAGGAAGGAGCTGTAGCCATAGCAAATGACTTTGTTTTAAAGCCCAACAGGACCAAACATTGAAGTAGTCAAGTTGCATTAGCAATCAGGTTAATAAGTGAATATAGAGAGTGAATAGAAGCAAAGTGGTGGGCAGGATGCTTTTTTTCGGGGATCAAATGTGTTAGTCATCGCTACAGTGCATTACGTTAGGGACATGCTCATGAGTTTGTTGGAGCTACAGAGTGACGTAGTACAGTTTTGCATGTGCATCTTATGCATCATGCAATGATTATGCCAGTGGTGTACTTTTGCGGTAAGGTGGTTTGGCATCACACTTAATCTTTTACGTAACCAACGCGGATGCTGTCAGGCCCCACGCAGAGGCACACGGACGGGAGTAGGACTTTCACATATGCAGGCAGCCACTTGGGAGCTAAGTCAGCCTGTTGGAGTCTGTAACCCCCTGTTCGCATTTGCACCACAAGTTTTAGATAAAAGCGGTTTTACACTTTTGGAAGCTGGTCTTCCTCTCTTTTTTCTTGTCCCTACATCACTGAGCCATTAGAACCAGAATTCACTACAGGATCCAGTGTGGAGAGTGTCCGTGAAGCTGAAGGACTAGCCAAAGAGACGACAGGGACGGGAGGCATACCCCTGAAGGCTTATATAGGTCATTTGTGACCTCAACATCTGGTGAGTGGAATTCCAACAGAGACTGTTGTCCATTTATATTACAACAGTCATATACATGGACAACAGTGGTGGGGGGGGGGGGGGGGAGGGCACACCCCTGAAGGCTCATATACAGTAGGTCATTTGTGACCTCAACATCTGGTGAGTGGCATTCCAACAGAGACTGTTGTCCATTTATAATACCTGATTATTGTGTCTCAGAGGGACGT
This sequence comes from Hyperolius riggenbachi, assembly GCF_040937935.1. Taxonomy (NCBI): domain Eukaryota; kingdom Metazoa; phylum Chordata; class Amphibia; order Anura; family Hyperoliidae; genus Hyperolius; species Hyperolius riggenbachi. The sequence continues at coordinate 110,094,529 of NC_090646.1, read as the reverse complement.
TTGCGTTTTGAATGTGGAGCGCAGCCTAGGAGGATATTTTGAATTTGCTATATGCTGAATAACACTCAGTTTGGCTGCAGCACTACAAGGACTTTTCAAAGTTTTGTATGAACTTTATTGGATGGAATCATCTATTGACCCAGCCAAGTGGTGTGGGGTGAAGTACTGGGCAGCAGCAGGGAAGTCCCCAGGGGCAAATGGAAGCTTTTGTAAATACTGTAAAATGCACAAAAGTCTATGGAGGGCATTCTGAGGGATTGTAAAGGAGAGACAACTAATTTTGTCACAGCGCCGATGATTTGGGCGCTGTCATAGGCTGTAATGTGCATTACGACTATGGCGCCGCTCAGTGACGAATTTGTTTGCCGGCAATAGCCGGGGCACAACTGAACAAAAAAAAGGAAATGTGGCTGTCCTCAATACTAAGAGCCCAAATTACGTCCACCCCTTCCTTCCCGAGTTGCTATAATCTGGTGTGGGAATAGTATTTAATTTCAACAGGCGTTTCAGCAGACTTTTGGTTTCACCGTTTTTAAATTTGCCGGCGGCTATTTTGAATGTACGCTTGTAAAGGTTTGTGCACATGTACTATACCTATCAGAACTCAATACTTACAGCAAAGGGAGGGGCAACATGTACTGGTGCTGGTTCGGTGGTTGGGGAGGAGGGACTACAGCACTGTGCTCGATGGAGCTGTGCATGTGGCTGGGGGGGGTCAGAAAGTTTGAGGCTCGGTTCCCAGTGGGAGCGGACAGTACAATGCCAGCTCCGATGATCCAACTGGAGCCCAGGATGGATGCGCTCCCCCCCAAAGGCTATAGGGGAAAACGCATTGCGGACTGCACAGAAGTACGGTCTGCTTACTGCAATGGATCCCAAGGATCTGTTGCAGCGTAAAAAGTGTGAAAGGCTCCTATTTATAAAATAGAAGCTGTTCACTCAATGAGTGGAGAACGGACAAAACATGTCCATTCTCCGCTCAAGTGGGAACAACCTAACCATTGCTGTCACTTAAAGGGACTCCGAGCAGTGCAGTGCAGAAACTATGGAAAGATGCATATCATTTTAAAGCTCTCTTTCTCCTCTTTCCAATGATATATAAATCACCGCCCTACGCCTTTTAGTTTTCGCTATTTTCGCGATTGAAATAGCCGCGGCCACGATTTCAATCGCGAAAATAAATAAAACTAAAAGGCGTAGAGGCGTAGAGCGACGATTGTTGCCAGAAAGAGGAGAAAGAGAGCTTTAAAATGATATCCATCTTTCCATAGTTACTTGTATTACACAGGACAACACTTTCCCCAGTGTCAGCAGCTCTATTCAGCAGAAAAAGTCGGCCTGTGTAATACAATGTAACTATGGAAAGATGGATATCATTTTAAAGCTCTCTTTCTCCTCTTTCTGGCGACACCTAAATCGTCGCGCTACGCCTTTTAGTTTTCTTTATTTTCGCGATTGAAATCGCGGCCGTTGCAATTTCAATCGCAAAAATAGCGAAAACTAAAAGGCGTAGGGCAGCGGTTTATATATCATCGGAAAGAGGAGAAAGAGAGCTTTAAAATGATATGCATCTTTCCATAGTTTCTGCACTGCTCGGAGTCCCTTTAAAGATCCGGCAGGTGACATCATGGATCACCTGGACACATGCTAGCTTCTTGAACGACTTCAGTTTAGTGCAGGGGTGCCCTCACTTTTTCGGTTCGCGAGCGACTTTAAAAATTGCCGAGCTCAGGAGATCTACCACCAACCCCCCCCCCCCCCCTTCCCTAAACACACACAGTGTCTTGACTCCCCCACCTCCCCTTACCCAACACACACACAATATCCCAGCATAGGTCGCAAATAACTGCAGAATCCCTTCTCCCCATCCCAGCACACAATCCTTTTATTACCTTCAAACACAGCAGTCAGCTTCAGAAGGTTACTGAAGCTATTTGGCCATGTTGTGTACTTTTCTCTGCCTGAGGGTAGGAGACATCTGGAGAGGGGGAAGACACTCTGCAAATCTCACAGCCTCACAGGCAGCCAGGTGGGGAGGAGACTCTATACACATCTCATCACAGGGAGCCTAGAGGGGAGGAGACACTGTCTCGTAGACTGTCGGGGAGGAGATGCTGTCTCCTCATTTGCTCCTCTTTCAATTTCAGCCACGCCTTTCCTTCAGCCGCATCTCCCCTCTACTCACTGATGCTGCGATGGCAGCAAAATCTGATAGCCGCAGCTGCACGGCTTCAGAATGTAACAAAATGCGGCCGGCCGGCCGGCCGCAATCTACTCTGCAGGCGGTCGCGATCTATCGGTAGATCGCGATCGATCTATTGGGCAGCCCTGGTTTAGTGTTTACAGGGCTTAATTGTCAAAATGTAAACAAAACTTTTAATGATGCGCATTTCTATTGCTTGTCCTCTAGTGACTCAGTTTAGCTCTACACAAAGTTTTAATGTAATCTCAAGGTTTTTTTTTTATACAGTGAATATGGGATCAGGTCTCGTTTGCGATGGTGGAAACTGAAACAAAGTGACTCGAGTTGTGCTGATATGGAGTGATATTCCATTTAAGCTTTTGCAGTAACTATGTGCAGAGCAGTTCCGTGGGGTGCATGAAAAAAGGGCGCCAGGAAAAAGGGCCTGTCTGGATAAAAAATTGGCGTCGGTGGATAACGAAATCTCAATAACGATAAACATTGTCAACAAAATTGGTTAACGATTAATACCATTTTAAAACAAAAATATATTAACATTAAACATTGTTCCCAATTCAACAATACAGCTTAACCTAACTCAAAAAAGGAGAAATATATACTGTGCACAGGTAAGGCTATTCAGTGCTGGGAGTGCAATCATGCCAGTAAGAAGATAATTCCAAAAATAAGGCAGAGCGGCAATGCACATCCCATACAAAACTTTGCTTTATTCAAAAAATTGTTAAAAAGGCATACATTGCATCACATGGGACAAATGGAGAGAGGTGTACAGGCAGTACAGGGAGGTCTACAGCCGTTTCGCGCCGTCTGTGTTGTGGCGCATCATCAGGACAACCCACCCCCTCAAAAGTTACCCCTTAAATAGGTTCTTACCATATACAGACTCGTGTAGCCAGTTTCCTCCTCCAGTAATGGCTGCATCGCCGGGCAAGTGCATGGAACGCACGCCAACAGTGGTGTGAGGATTACTTCCTCTATGTGAGACGCATGTCCGGGAATATTGCTTACATCACATCCGGTCGGCGCTACGTAGAAACCAAAAGTGACACGCTGCGCTCCACTTCAAAAACATTTCCTAGCTACGTCGCATCTCGAGCCGTATACTCTATGATGCCATCTTGTGGCCAAAAAAGAGTATAGCAATTCATAAATTCACTTCAGCAATGTAGCCAGCTGGAGGAAGGTGCTACACAATTAAACATATATTCCTTATTAAAATAAACTGAGAAACAAACTTTAAACTTACTTCGAATGGCCCAAGCCTCAATTGGGGGGATGAAAAGTAGAGATAAATTCTCTCAAATATTATTACATTAATATCTAGTTTCTAATTAGTGTTTTTTTTATATATGTATATTATTACTCACCACCCCCAAGAGGAGAGGGCCAGCAAAGCAGAGGCCAAAAAAGAATCTGTAGGAAAAAAAAAGGAGAAAACAGATGATTAAAAGAGGGTACAGCTTAGTTACATATTTAAAAACTTCTATCTGAATGACAGATCTTACTATAAACAAGCATCAAATCACTTTAAATGAATACTGAAAGATTGTTCTTCTCATTTAAGCCCAAAGGTCCTACTGCATCAAAAAAGGAAATCCAGAAACTTTCCCTCTGCAGCAGTTTGCGGTGCCAATCTCCACCCCTTCTGTCCCGTCTAACTTGTTCAAGGCCTAAAAATCTTAATTTAGTTACATCACTGTTATGTGCTTGACGAAGATGCTCGATTACCCTTGGGCAACCCTCACCGCTGTGAACAGATCTGCAGTGTGCCTGGTAACGGTCCTTAAGCATGTTGGTAGTCTCACCAACATATATCCTTTGGCAAGGACAAACCAGAGCATATACCAAACCTTTGGTTCTGCAATTGATGAATTGTCTAATCCTGCACCTTGTCCAAAGCGGTAGAAGGTATCTCCTTGCACTAAAAAGTTGCAACACGAGCACCGTTGGCACCTAAAATTACCCATTGGGCGATTTGACACTAACCAAGTCTCTGTTAGAGGACTAACAAATTCACTATGGGATAATTTGTCTTTCAAATTCGGGACACGTTTATATGAAACACAAGGAGGAAAAGTGCTCTTATCTTTTAACAATCTATCCTGTTGTATAATCCACCAGTTTTTATTAATGGACTGCTTGATGGTTTCATACATTGGTGAGAAAGAGAAATGCATATAAAACCTCTCTGTTGTTTTCTGATACCCCTTTGGTTTCAACAAAGAAGCTCTCTCTCTCCCTGCTGCTTTGGAGAAGGCCTGATCTATTAATTGTGATTGATAACCTCTACTAGCCAGTCTGGATTTTAAATCTTCTGACTGCATAATAAAGTCCTCCCATGAGCTAGCATTCCTCCGTAAACGGAGGAATTGCCCATAGGGGACTCCCTTGATGGTAGAGGGGGGATGGTAACTAGATGCACTCAACAAAGAGTTGACAGCCGCATCTCCCCTCTACTCACTGATGCTGCGATGGCAGCAAAATCTGATAGCCGCAGCTGCACGGCTTCAGAATGTAACAAAATGCGGCCGGCCGGCCGCAATCTACTCTGCAGGCGGTCGCGATCTATCGGTAGATCGCGATCGATCTATTGGGCAGCCCTGGTTTAGTGTTTACAGGGCTTAATTGTCAAAATGTAAACAAAACTTTTAATGATGCGCATTTCTATTGCTTGTCCTCTAGTGACTCAGTTTAGCTCTACACAAAGTTTTAATGTAATCTCAAGGTTTTTTTTTTATACAGTGAATATGGGATCAGGTCTCGTTTGCGATGGTGGAAACTGAAACAAAGTGACTCGAGTTGTGCTGATATGGAGTGATATTCCATTTAAGCTTTTGCAGTAACTATGTGCAGAGCAGTTCCGTGGGGTGCATGAAAAAAGGGCGCCAGGAAAAAGGGCCTGTCTGGATAAAAAATTGGCGTCGGTGGATAACGAAATCTCAATAACGATAAACATTGTCAACAAAATTGGTTAACGATTAATACCATTTTAAAACAAAAATATATTAACATTAAACATTGTTCCCAATTCAACAATACAGCTTAACCTAACCCTACTCTCACACAGAACCCTCCCGGGATCAGTTGAAAAGGGCGCCTGAACTGCCTGTATGAAAAGGGTGCCTCCATAGACATCAATGTTATTTCTGCAAATATCGGCTACTAGGTGGTAAAAAGGGCGCACTAGTTTTGATACAGGCTACAAGCAGGAGCCCCTTTGTAGCCCATATTTTATTTTGCTACTTTCGGCTACAGTAGGGCACCCCTTTGTAGCCCATATTTTTTATTCGGCTACAAGGTTTCCAGCTACAGTAGGGTGCCCCTTTGTAGCCCATCATTTTTATTCGGCTACAAGATTTTCGGCTACAAAAGGGCGACCCTTTGTAGCCCATATTTTTTTTTTTGCCAACAAGGTTTTGGGCTACAGTAGGGCGCCCTTTGTAGTCCATATTCAGGGATGAGCAGAAACTACGCCAGTGCGAATTTACGCATCGTAATTCGCATCTACACATCATAGTTCGTAGGTGAAGTTTCAAAACTACGCTTACGTATTTACTCGTATCGAAGTACCGCTACGCGTAGCTTACGCCCACTATGTGTAGTTAACATGTGTATTGCGTAGTGAACTACGAATGGGTTACTCGTGTCTTATTTTCCACGTGCGATTGTATGCTTACAAATTTACACATTGGAAAGGGGATTGTATGCATAGAAGAGTTCCCTCTATAAGCATTTACAATGCAATTAATGCGTAAAATTTTCTGCATGCGGGCATAAGCATCCGCATACACTATGCTTCACACTACGTGTAATTGCGTATTTTAATACGTAGTCTATAAAATGCATACGAAGCAAATATTTGATTTCGAAGCCGTAGTTTGGCGAAGCACAATTGCGTAAAACTACGCATAGTTCCAGCGTAGCGAAGTTGGCTGACTATGACCATCTCTGCCCATATTTTTCGGGGCTACAAAGTGTTTGGCTGCAGTAGGGCGCCCCTTTGTAGCCCATATTTTTTATATGGCTACAAGGTTGTTGGCTACAAAAGGGTGTCCTACTGTAGCCCATATTTTTTATTCAGCTACAAGGTTTTCAGCTACAAGGTTTTTGATTTTGCTACAAAAGGCCACCCCGTTGTAGCCCATATCTTTTATTCGGCTACAAGGTCTACAAGGTTTTTGATTCTGCTACAAAAGGGCACCCCTTTGTAGCCCTTATTTTTTATTCATCTACAAGTTTTTTGGCTACAAGATTTTTGATTCTGCTACAAGAGGTCACCCTTTTTTAGCTGAGATTTTTGATTGGGGGGTGCAGGGGGGGTTAGAATTAGGCATCACAAGTGGGGGGTGTCTTAGGGTTAGGCACCACTAGGTGGGTTAGGGTTAGGCATCACCAGGAGGGGCATAGGGTTAGGCACCACCTTGGGTAGTCTTAGGGTTAGGCACCACCTGGGGGGTCTTAGGGTTACACACCACCTGGAGGGTCTTAGGGTTACACACCACCTGGGGGGTCTTAGGGTTAGGCACCACCAGGGGATTCTTAGGGTTAGGCACCACCAGGGGGTCTTAGGGTTAGGCACCACCAGGGGGGGTTAGGGGAGTGTTCTGTGTGTAGGGAGAAGTTAGGTCATGGTAATCACCAAGGGCTGTCTTAGGGTTAGGCACCACCAGGGAGGGGTTAGGGTTAGACACCACCAGGGAGGGGGGTTAGGGTTAGGCACCATCAGATGAGGGTTCTGTGTGAGAGTAGACAGAAGTTAGGTCATAGTAATCACTTTTCTCAGCTATATCTTGATCCCTTTTATAGTCCACCAAATTTTGCCTATAACAGAATCCTTTTAATAAACTAAAACGAGCTTTTTTGGCTACACCAGGTGCCCTTTGTAGCCGAGTTTGACATATATGGGCTACACCAGGCGCCCTTTGTAGCCGAATTTGACATATATGGACTACACCAGGTGCCCTTTGTAGCTGAATTTGGCATATATGGGCTACACTAGGCGCCCTTTGTAGCTAAATTTGGCATATATGGGCTACACCAGGTGCCCTTTGTAGACGAATTTGACATACAGTATATGGGCTACACCAGGTGCCCTTTTGTAGCCGAATTTGGCATATATGGGCTACACCAGATGCCCTTTGTAGACAAATTTGGCATATATAGGCTACACCAGGTGCCCTTTGTAGCTGAAGTTGGCATATGGGCTACACCAGGCACCCTTTTTGTAGCCTAATTTGGCATATATGGGCTACACCAGCCCCCCTTTTTTCTGGTACCCTTTTCAAATTAAAGCACCCCCCCTGGGGGTGCCTAAACCTAACCACCTCTTTGTGGTGCCTAACCCTAAACACCTCCTGATGGTGCCTAACCCCAACCACCACCCCCCTGGTGTTGCTTAACCCTAACTGCCCCCTGGGTTGTGCCTAACCCTAACAACCCCCGTGGTGCCTAACCCTATCAACGCCCGTGGTGCCTAACCACTGCACAAACAACCTTAGATACATAGAAACAATAATATATTTGATAACATAAAATCTGTACATACAAACAAAATAATAGGACAAAAACTATAACGGTGCAAGCTTCTAAAACATATTACATAAAACATTTTAGATAATAGATAACATATTTAAAAAACTTGTAATGCTATAATGGTGTTAACGTTATTTATTGGGCACCCTTTTCTCTGCTTTGGGCGCCGTATTAATGATAATTACATTAGAGTCTATGGCGACGCCCTTTTCGTGCACTAGCCACCAGCGCCCTTTTTTCCAGCTTCCGTTCCTTGTCTGAAGTGGATTTGGTTCACAACCAAAATCATGTTACTTTATTCTTTATGAAATCAGCATAAAAATTCTTGTTGTAATGTATCTTACTCTCAATTATTGATGCACGTTTTTTTCTCCCCCTCCGACGGCAGACTCCCCATATGTCACTTGATGTGTATCACTACAGGCGTTTCATCAACCATCACATCTTAAATGACAAAAGAATTCTTTTTCCTAAGGCTTCTGAATCCAAATTTAGCATCCAATGAATTATTGCTTCTCTAGCATAGCAACAAAACACTGGATTACGATGCTCCTTTGAAAAAATAGTACATTTTTAGTAAACAAGTCTTTAAATAAATACCAGGATTTATCGGTGGAATTCTATCAGATAAGGGGAAAAATGAATCAGAATCTTAGAAATGGTCTCATTTATTTGGGAAGAATTTTAGGAACACGGCCTGTCTGGATGTTGCTAAACTTTTGATGAATGCGGCTTGGTTTTTGGCAACAGCTGCTTTTCACTATTAACTTATTACCGTACTATAAATTACAGTCAATTAGAATCCGTCAAATTTGCAAGAAAATAAATAAATGATGTTGTTTGTTAAAGAGCTGCATATGAGCTATTTGCCTTTTATCTAACATTTTTCGTGATATTAATATTTTATAAGCAGACTGTGCCTTTGCTTCTATTTAGCTTGGTAGCAGGAAGAATAGGAGAGTGATATCTGTCTTGAGAAAGAAGGTGGAAGCTGGAGGAGATGATTGGTGTCTGTAGCCAATGGAATCATTAATCAGACTTTATCTGATTGGTTGTTCAATGCAGACCTTTCAGTAGAATAAAACTTTTCAAATAAGAACACGAAATATGCTGTATAGCGGATGAGGTAAAAATGAACCTGCAGCAAAATATAAACTCATGGCATAAACATGTTTATTCTTAATATTGAGCCTGTGCAGAGAGGAGGAGCTGATCACATGTAGCAGCCAAGATAAGGCAAGCTTTAGAAAACTGAATTGTAGCTGTGTCAGAAGTGAATCCTGTTGTAGTCTATACAAATTGCCCTGAAACGTATATCCCCAATCTTTGCTTGCCATGACATATCATATCATATTAGTAGCCTGACTGTTGTTATGTTGACATTTCAGCCCCAGTATTAATTTTCTTCCTGAACTGAAACAAAAATGCAGCAACAGTAAGGAGAAGGATCTGAACACATATGGAAAATGTGACTCATCTAAAGCTACATACACATGCTGGAATAAACTCATCTATGGCAAACAAAGACCGCTTCGGATGAGAATGGTGAATGACTCAAGCGTGTTTACAGCGGCAACTCAATGTCTGCTAAAGTTTAGCAATCGCCAACAACCAAACACTGCCCAATCACATTGTTCTCCCTGCTCTCTTACCTATGGGAATCTGCTTCATTATGTTCCGTCCATTCTCCCTCTGCCCCCTGCCACAGCAGCAAATGCATTGCTAGTCTGGAGGCCAGTGACACATTTGTACAGCGTCGCCCTAGTACAAGGTGCACTGATCCCTGCTGGGTGACAGAAATTCCCCAGGGTGTACAGGGCTTAACAAAACTAGGGCTGTAGTTAGCAAGAAAAAAGTTAACAATAGTTCCATGGACCCAGTACAAATTGTTATATATGCATAACAATAGCATGATACAGACCAGCAAAACTAAGGACAACCATTATGCGAGAAAGGTGTAAGGAGAGGAAAATTAATGTTTTGTTAATGAAAGTCACGATTGAGAGCACCTTTAGAAAAGCACTAATAAAGAGCTAATGCAACTGGAGGAGGGTCACATTCGGGCCCCACAGCTCTAGGGGCCTCAAGTTCTGGCGTGTTTCTCGGTGGTCGTACGTTGCCTCCAAGTATCTGAGAATGAGAGAGACCAGGAGCCCACTGGCGCAGTATTGTTTGTATGAGTTGTTATATTAGGTCTTAGATATAATATACTTACAAAGGTGGGTTGCAAGACTAGCAACCACCATCAGAGCCTGCAGGAAGTTAACTGTTCCCGCTCGATATCCGAGGTCTGCTGCGCAGGTGCTGGTTGGTCGCACTCCTTAGGTGATTGGAAACATGAGGTTTGCAATACCTATTCTGACAACATTGCTGGTGGAGCTTGGTATTTCTAATATCAACTATATATGTAAAATAGGAGTAATTAGATCTTACCTCCATCAAGGACAAACCACAAAAGGTAAGTATAGATTTTATTTATGCACATAAGACAACGCGTTTCACAGGTGCTGGCCCGCTTCCTCAGATCAATAAAAACTGCTTTGGTAGCAGACAGTTTGCATTGGTGTGAGCGCCTCTATACCTGTCTAGGTATAGATACAACATTGTCAGACTAGGGGCCTCAATGTAGTCACAACCTCTGCATCCCCACTGGTTAAAGGAACACTTAAGCCAACCTAAAAAAAAAAAGAGTTTTACTCACCTGGGGCTTCTAACAGCCCCCTGCAGCTGTCCGGTGCCCATGTAGACTCGCTCCGAAGCTCCGGGCCCTGCCGGCAGCCACTTCTGGTTTCGGCAACAGGAGCCAACATGCCGGGAACGTGAGTGATTCTTCGCATTCCTAGCTTCAATAGAGGGCGCTATTGTGGTCAGGAATGCGAAGAATCACTCATGTTCCCAGGCCTGTCGGCTCCTGTCGCCAAAACCTGGAAGTGGCTGCTGGCGGGGCCAGGAGCATTGGAGCGAGTCTACATGGGCACCGGACAGCTGCAGGGGGCTGTTAGAAGCCCCAGGTGCTTAAAACTCATTTTTTTAGATTGGCTTAAGTGACCCTTTAAGTTTATCCTTGGATGTTTTAATAGCAAAGGTCTGTTGCTGTTGTTATTGTTTTTTCAGATATTATTTAACATACAGCTTGACGTGCTTCAGGAAGGTAAAGGAGTTTATCAGATAAACATCACTCTTATATCTCTATCTAAAATTGCAACAGGAAGGCATTATGAAAACAAATTGTATTTTTATTCCACTATACTGTTGTTCATCTTGCGTGACAATCAATCTTACATCACTGTGCGTGCCTCTTGTGATTAGAACCATATATTATTCATATCTCAGTACGTTTAATGCAATTTGTCCCTTATTCATTTTTATGGAAAAGAGAAAGGTTTAAAAAACAAACATTTTATAAATGATATGCCAATGTTTCATGTATTACATTCCGTTTGTCACATTTTGCAAATAGGAAACTTAAAATTGCTCCACAGTTCAAGTTATTTTTTTATATTTTTTTAAGAAGGTGTGATGAAATGCATCAGATAGAAATGTTTTATTATACGTTTGTTATGCGTCTATCAATGATTCTTTAACCTTCCTGGCGGTAACCCCGAACATAGTCCGGGGTAAGCAGCGCAGAAGGTTTTCTCAGGCCCTGCTGGGCCGATTTGCTTAATTTTTTTTTTTTGCTAAACGCAGCTAGCACTTTGCTAGCTGCGTCAGCACACCGATCGCCGCTGGCCCGCGCTCGATCGCCGCTATCTGCTCCGCCGCGCCGCCCCCCCAGACCCCGTGCGCTGCCTGGCCAATCAGTGCCAGGCAGCGCTGAGGGTTGGATCAGGACTCCCAAAGACGTCACAACGTCGGTGACGTCGGTGACGTCATCCCGCCCCGTCGCCATGGCGACAGGGGAAGCCCTCCAGGAAATCCCGTTCTTTGAACAGGATTTCCTGATCGGAGATCGCCGAAGGCAATCAAAGCGGGCGGCTTGCTACATGATTTAAAAAAAAAAAAAAAAACTGCTGCGCTGCCTCCTGGCGGAAAACATTAGACCGTCAGGAGGGTTAAAGTACGACTCCAGACAGACAACTAAAAACACTGGTGGCACATATAACATACTAGCTGGTGGCCCGGCGTTGCCCGGGTATGTAATTGGCTAGTGTTACCTCTGCCCACTTTTTCTAATCCTAACACACAATTACTCAAGGATGACCTAGTTTGTGAGCTTTGCGGTCTTTGGCATCAATAATTGGCATTGAAATGAAATAAATCTAATTGGCTGTGACTCCACTCCTTTGAAAATCAATAGGTGAATTTTGATTAGCTTTTGTAGGTTCCACCCACTTTTCTGAATATTAATCCCAGTCATCCAGTGACCAACTGTGCAAAGTTTAACCTTTTCGGGACCGGCCACCTACCCCCCCTTAAGGACCAGGCATTTTTGGCGGGAAGGGGGTGCGCGCGTTTGGGGGGGTCAGGCGGCCGGATCCCGTGTGTGGCTGCCGGGCATTGTGTCCCCCCCTTGGTGGCCTGGGCCCCCCCTTCTGCCAGCAGCCTTCACTTACCTTCCAGGCTCCAGCGATGAGCCGCACGGGACCCTCTTCTCCGGCCGGCATCTCCGCTTCATCTGACGAGCAGTTCCGGGTCGCGGCTTGATGACGTCATCAAGCCGGGACCCGCCGCTGACGTCAGATGAAGCGGAGATGCCGGCCAGAGCGGAGGGGGGCGCCGATCGTCGCTGGAACGGCAGGGAGGTGAGTGGATCCTCTTCTTTCCCCCCCTGCCGCCGCAGCTGTCAAACAGATCACTACGATCCGACGGCGATCGTAGTGATCGTGTGATCAGCAGCCATACGCGATGGCTGCTGATCACTCGGGGGAGATGTCGGCTGTCATATGACAGCTTGATCTCCCCCTCCGGGTGCGCACGATCGCGTCGGGAGCGGAAATTTCGGGCCGGCGTAGATCCTACGCCGCATCAGGCTAGAACAGCCACAAGTGCGGCGTAGGATCTCATGCACATGGTCCCGAAAAGGTTAAGAAACCTGCCATTGACAAAGTAAACAAAACAACAGTTTGCTTTCTTAAAACAGAAAGAATGTGCGATAATTCAGGTTGGAGTGAACTTAAAATGTCTCCCAATGCATCACGGTTGAATATATGCAAAATAACCATTGTTACCCTTAAAAGCTAAACACACCTCCAGAACTGCTGGAATGCAATGATGTGTCAGCTTGTCAATTTGTACAGAGCCATAATAATCCAACATGCATACAGACTGTTTTGAATTATTTGATCCACATCAGTGCATGGCATGGATTAATTTGGTTTTATGCAGTAGGGCTTGTAACACCGAGAGGTACAGACTACCCAGCAAGCTCATGGTGACCCAGAACTCATTGGAGTGTGTAAGGGACTACAATGGTCCTAAAAGCCCCCTCACTAAGATGTTAAGAAAAACAAAAGTTTGCTTTCTTAAAATAGAAAGAATTTGCGATAATTCAGGTTGGAGTGAGCTTGTCTCCCAGTGCATCACTGCTGAATATATGCAAATTAACCATTGTGCACTTAGAAGCTAAACACACCTCCAGTGTAACAGTGTAAGAATGACTGCAGTTTACATTTTCCAGTGCAATTTGTATTTGTCTCCACCCCCTTTTTGGCTATGGGAATAAAAAGTATCCTATACTTTATTGCAGGTAATGTGCTATGTGTCAGTGTTGCTTGCGAATTTTCGCCAAAGCCATTTTCGCATCGAAAATCCCATTTTTGATTTCGCCGAATTTTCGCGAAAATAAGTACTATTTTCGCTTCAAAAGGTGAAATTTCGCAATGATATTTTCGCATTAATTTTCGCCTAAAGTCCGTTTTTTCGTGTTGAATATCTAAGCCCCCTTAAAAGCTAGAATTACCAAATTCGCAGGGTATATTAAAGAGATATGTGGGTACAAGAGGAAAAATAAATTTTTCAAAAATATCTTATAGTTTTTGAGAAAATCGATTTTAAAATTTAAAAGGAAAAAAATATAAATTTAAATGCAGTAAATGACAGTTACTTAAGCAAACCTAGAGGTAGTGTAAATGTACTAATAGCAAAAGAAAGGGCCAACTGCCAAGTGCAAACTGCCAAGTGCCAAGTGCAAAGGGCCAAGTGCAAGGGCAAAGGGCAAAGGGCCAAGTGCAAAGGGCCAATTGCAAATGCAAAGGGCCAAGTGCAAAGGGCCAAGTGCAAAGGGCCAAGTGCAAGTGCAAAGGGCCAAGTGCAAAGGACCTAGTGCAAAGGACCTAGTGCAAAGGCAAAGGGCCAAGTGCAAAGGACCAAGTGCAGGTTCAAAGGGCCAAGTGAAAAGGGCCAAGTGCAAAGGCAAAGTGCAAAGGCAAAGGCAAAGGGCCAAGTGCAAAGGCAAAGGACCAATTGCAAGTGCAAAGGCAAAGGACCAATTGCAAGTGCAAAGGGCCAAGTGCAAAGGCAAAGGGCCAAGTGCAAGTGCAATGGGCCAAGTGCAAAGGGCCAAGTGCAAGGGCAAAGTGCAAAGGCAAAGGGCCATGTGCAAAGGGCCAAGTGCAAGTGCAAAGGGCCAAGTGTCAAATGAAAAGGGCCAAGTGCAAAGGCAAAGGGCCAAGACAAAGGGCCCTTTGCACTTGGCCCTTTGCACTTGGCCCTTTTCATTTGACCCTTGGCCCTTTGCACTTGCACTTGGCCCTTTGCACTTGGCCCTTTGCACTTGGCACTTGGCCCTTTGCACTTAGCCCATGGCACTTACACTTGGCCCTTTCTTTTGATTTTAGTAAATTTACACTACTGCTAGGTTTGCTACAGTAACTGTCATTTACTGTATTTAAATGTATACTTTTTTCCTTTGACACTTTAAAATCGATTTTCTCAAAAACTATAAGGTCTTTTTGAAAAATTTCTTTTTCCTCTTGTACCCACATATCTTCTTAATATACCCTGCAAATTTGGTGATTCTAGCTTGTAAGGGGGCTTAGATATTCAGACTGTTTTGGATTGTTTGATCCTCATCAGTGCATGGCATGGAATAATTTGGCTCTATGCAGTAGGGCTTGTAACACCGAGAGGTACAGACTAACCAGCAAGCTCATGGTGACCCAGAACTCATTGGAGTGTACCGGCTTTTTATAAGTCGAAAGCTCACTGTTTATCCATCTCTAAGTTAGCCAATAAATGGTATCATCCTGATTCAAAACTTCTTGCTTTTACTCATGGCTAACACGGTACAACACTTTACTGCTTCATTGGAGTGTGTAAGGGACTACAATGGTCCTAAAAGCCCCCTTACTAAGATGTTAAGAAAAACAAAAGTTTGCTTTCTTAAAACAGAAAGAATTTGCGATAATTCAGGTTGGAGTGAGCTTGAGATGTCTCCCAGTGCATCACTGCTGAATATATGCAAATTAACCATTCTACCCTTAGAAGCTAAACACACCTCCAGTGTACTGCAGGTCATTTTAAGGCATTTGGATTCTAGACTACTGCTCACGGTTTAGGGCCCCTAAAATGCCAGGGCAGTATAGGAACCCCACAAGTGACCCCATTTTAGAAAGAAGACACCCCAAGGTATTCTGTTAGGAGTATGGCGAGTTCATAGAAGATTTTTTTTTTGTCACAAGTTAGCGGAAATTGACACTTTGTGAAAAAAAAAAAAACAATACATATCAATTTCCGCTAACTTGTGACAAAAAATAAAATCTTCTATGAACTCATCATACACCTAACAGAATACCTTGGGGTGTCTTCTTTCTAAAATGGGGTCACTTGTGGGGTTCCTATACTGCCCTGGCATTTTAGGGGCCCTAAACCGTGAGGAGTAGTCTTGAACCCAAATGTCTCAAAATGACCTGTGAAATCCTAAAGGTACTCATTGGACTTTGGGCCCCTTAGCACAGTTAGGCTGCAAAAAAGTGTCACACATGTGGTATCGCCGTACTCAGGAGAAGTAGTATAATGTGTTTTGTGGTGTATTTTTACATATAACAATGCTGGGTGGGAGAAATATCTCTGTAAATGACACATTTTTGATTTTTTTTACACACAATTGTCCATTTACAGAGAGATTTCTCCCACCCAGCATGGGTATGTGTAAAAATACACCACAAAACACATTATACTACTTCTCCTGAGTATGGCGATACCACATGTGTGACACTTTTTTGCAGCCTAGGTGCGCTAAGGGGCCCAACGTCCTATTCACAGGTCATTTTGAGGCATTTGTTTTCTAGACTACTCCTCACGGTTTAGGGCCCCTAAAATGCCAGGGCAGTATAGGAACCCCACAAGTGACCCCATTTTAGAAAGAAGACACCCAAAGGTATTCTGTTAGGGGTATAGTGAGTTCATAGAAGATTTTATTTTTGTCACAAGTTAGTGAAAAATGACACTTTGTGAAAAAAACAATAAAAATCCAATTTCCGCTAATTTTTGACAAAAAATAAAATCTTCTATGAACTCATAATACACCTAACAGAATACCTTGGGGTGTCTTCTTTCTAAAATGGGGTCACTTGTGGGGTTCCTATACTGCCCTGGCATTTTACGGGCCCAAAACTGTGAGTAGTCTGGAAACCAAATTTCTCAAAATGACTGTTCAGGGGTATAAGCATCTGCAAATTTTGATGACAGGTGGTCTATGAGGGGGCAAATTTTGTGGAACCGGTCATAAGCAGGGTGGCCTCTTAGATGACAGGATGTTTTTGGGCCTGATCTGATGGATAGGAGTGCTAGGGGGGTGACAGGAGGTGATTGATGGGTGTCTCAGGGGGCGGTTAGAGGGGAAAATAGATGCAATCAATGCACTGGGGAGGTGATCGGAAGGGGGTCTGAGGGGGATCTGAGGGTTTGGCCGAGTGATCAGGAGCCCACACGGGGCAAATTAGGGCCTGATCTGATGGGTAGGTGTGCTAGGGGGTGACAGGAGGTGATTGATGGGTGTCTCAAGGTGTGATTAGAGGGGGGAAATAGATGCAAGCAATGCACTAGCGAGGTGATCAGGGATGGGGTCTTAGGGCGTTCTGAGGTGTGGGCGGGTGATTGGGTGCCCGCAAGGGGCAGATTAGGGTCTAATCTGATGGTTAACAGTGACAGGTGGTGATAGGGGGTGATTGATGGGTAATTAGTGGGTGTTTAGAGGAGAGAAGAGATGTAAACACTGCACTTGGGAGGTGATCTGATGTCGGATCTGCGGGCGATCTATTGGTGTGGGTGGGTGATCAGATTGCCCGCAAGGGGCAGGTTAGGGGCTGATTGATGGGTGGCAGTGACAGGGGGTGATTGATGGGTGGCAGTGACAGGGGGTGATTGATGGGTGATTGATGGGTGATTGACAGGTGATCAGTGGGTTATTACAGGGAATAACAGATGTAAATATTGCACTGGCAAATTGATAAGGGGGGGTCTGAGGGCAATCTGAGTGTGTGGGCGGGTGATTGGGTGCCCGCAAGGGGCAGATTAGGGTCTAATCTGATGGGTAACAGTGACAGGTGGTGATAGAGGGTGATTGATGGGTAATTAGTGGGTGTTTAGAGGAGAGAAGAGATGTAAACACTGCACTTGGGAGGTGATCTGATGTCGGATCTGCGGGCGATCTATTGGTGTGGGTGGGTGATCAGATTGCCCGCAAGGGGCAGGTTAGGGGCTGATTGATGGGTGGCAGTGACAGGGGGTGATTGATGGGTGGCAGTGACAGGGGGTGATTGATGGGTGATTGATGGGTGATTGACAGGTGATCAGTGGGTTATTACAGGGAATAACAGATGTAAATATTGCACTGGTGAATTGATAAGGGGGGGTCTGAGGGCAATCTGAGCGTGTGGGCGGGTGATTGGGTGCCCGCAAGGGGCAGATTAGGGTCTAATCTGATGGGTAACAGTGACAGGTGGTGATAGGGGTGATTGATGGGTAATTTGTGGGTGTTTAGAGGAGAGAAGAGATGTAAACACTGCACTTGGGAGATGATCTGATGTCGGATCTGCAGGCGATCTATTGGTGTGGGTGGGTGATCAGATTGCCCGCAAGGGGCAGGTTAGGGGCTGATTGATGGGTGGCAGTGACAGGGGGTGATTGAATGGTGATTGATGGGTGATTGACAGGTGATCAGTGGGTTATTACAGGGAATAACAGATGTAAATATTGCACTGGTGAATTGATAAGGGGGGGTCTGAGGGCAATCTGAGCGTGTGGGCGGGTGATTGGGTGCCCGCAAGGGGCAGATTAGGGTCTAATCTGATGGGTAACAGTGACAGGTGGTGATAGGGGTGATTGATGGGTAATTTGTGGGTGTTTAGAGGAGAGAAGAGATGTAAACACTGCACTTGGGAGGTGATCTGATGTCGGATCTGCGGGCGATCTATTGGTGTGGGTGGGTGATCAGATTGCCCGCAAGGGGCAGGTTAGGGGCTGATTGATGGGTGGCAGTGACAGGGGGTGATTGATGGGTGGCAGTGACAGGGGGTGATTGATGGGTGATTGATGGGTGATTGACAGGTGATCAGTGGGTTATTACAGGGAATAACAGATGTAAATATTGCACTGGCGAATTGATAAGGGGGGGTCTGAGGGCAATCCGAGCGTGTGGGCGGGTGATTGGGTGCCCGCAAGGGGCAGATTAGGGTCTAATCTGATGGGTAACAGTGACAGGTGGTGATAGGGGGTGATTGATGGGTGATTGATGGGTAATTAGTGGGTGTTTAGAGGAGAGAAGAGATGTAAACACTGCACTTGGGAGGTGATCTGATGTCGGATCTGCGGGCGATCTATTGGTGTGGGTGGGTGATCAGATTGCCCGCAAGGGGCAGGTTAGGGGCTGATTGATGGGTGGCAGTGACAGGGGGTGATTGACGGGTGATTGACGGGTGATTGACGGGTGATTGACAGGTGATCAGGGGGGATAGATGCATACAGTACACGGGGGCTGGGTCTGGGGGGAGGTCTGGGGAGAATCTGAGGGGTGGGGGGGTGATCAGGAGGGAGTGGGGGGCAGATTAGGGACTAAAAAAAAAATAGCGTTGACAGATAGTGACAGGGAGTGATTGATGGGTGATTAGGGGGGTAACTGGGTGCAAACAGTGCTCTGGGGGGTGGGCAGGGGGGGTCTGAGGGGTGCTGTGGGCGATCAGGGGGCAGGGGGGGGGGAAATCAGTGTGTTTGGGTGCAGACTAGGGTGGCTGCAGCCTGCCCTGGTGGTCCCTCGGACACTGGGACCACCAGGGCAGGAGGCAGCCAGTATAATAGGCTTTGTATACATTACAAAGCCTATTATACTATGTACATGCGGCGATCCGGGTGCTAGTAACCCGCCGGCGCTTCCGAACGGCCGGCGGGTTACAGCGAACGGGGGGCGGAGCCAGTCCCCAGCGGCTGATCACGTCACGAATGACGCGATCGCCGCATAGCCACTCCCGCAGCCGCCCCCGCCGATGGGCGTATTGCGGTCGTTTGGGCCCGGACTTTGCCGCCGCTCATCGGCTGGGGGTGGTCGGGAAGTGGTTAAAGATTACACATTCTATGAGTCTTACTCGCTTCTTCAGGTCAAAATATACGGTGTCTTGTACCACAAGTTCTTCAGACTTGGAGTGCCTCCTTCCTCTACCCAGGTAAGATTGTTTATTTTACACTGTTTCCCAGCCATTCAAAAATGTTTGGGGTGCCTCTTCCCACCTTTTGTTAGTTTGTACCGCGTAGCTAAGGACCTTTCCTTTGATATTGCTTACATTCAGCTCAACTGTCAGTAGATTGCACATTTGCTCCTCTGTATATGAAAGCAGTTACCTTCTAAACCATCAGTACAAATTACGCACACATGAAAAAAAGGCTCCTGGAAAAAAGGGCACAGGTGATTGCCGCTAGTAGAATATTGCTACAATTAGCGATATTCCACTGCTGGTTTCTGATAGAAAAATATCGGTAATGTTTACCAATATTTTACTACGGCTGGCTAAACCTAACTCTACTCTCACACAGATCCCTCCCTCTATCGATGCCTAACTCTACCCTCCTGGGGGTGCCTAACCCTAAGAACCCCCCTGGTGGTGTCCCACGCTAAGAACCCCCCACCCCCGATGCCTAACTCTAATCCCCCCAAGGCGCCTAAACCTACCCCTCTTCCTAAACCTTAACCCTCTTCTATCCACCAAAAGCCGTGATATGTGGCAAACAAATTAAATTTACCCTGCTTGGTGCATATCACAGCCATTATAAAAGCCAAAAAGGTACATTTGGCCACCGGGAGGCACCCAAATTTACACCGCCATTTTTCCTGTAAAGGCTCCTGCGCCCTTTTTTCCTGTTTTGACAATAGACAGCTGCTCTATTGTAGATTTACTGTAAAGCAGAGGTTCTGGCTTACAAGTCTTTGCTAAGAAAAAATGTGGGGAAAGGCGCAAAGAGGATTATTTAGATGACCGCACACCTCTGCAGACATGCTAATACAGTCTGCCTATAACGGTACATGTGGAGACACACATGCATACTGACGAGCACCATATAAACCACAAGCCAGTGTGAGCACAGCTGCTGGGCAGATTCTAGATCTCGGGATGATTTCCTGCTAGATGGATGCTGTTGTGGGTGATAGATATTAAGTTATAAGTAGGCTGGCATTTCATCCCATATTCATCTCCTATTGACTAAAGACCTTTCATTTTGACTGCGCTCTATTGTATTTTCTTTCAATAAATCAACTATGCACTTGGCATTAACTTGAAAACCTGAAATATATCATTTAATTCTTATGCTGGTGTGGAATTTAAAATGAATCCAGTTGACTGGCTATTAGTGCTGGAATAATCCTGCCAGGTAGAGAACGGATATCAAGAAGCATGACAATCGCTTCAGTATTCAATCAATTCACTGTGGCTGGACATAGACAGGCAGACGTGTTCCCAAATATTAAATGAGGAGGATAGGTTGCTTATATCACACCACGCTGCTTGAATTCCAGAGCCTTCTGCAGTACTCAGTGCACAGTAATGGCAGCATGATGATGTGCTCTTATCAACCTTCCTTCATTGAAAAGAAAAGGGCAGTGCAGTACATATCTGTTTGCATCAACTATAATTCAAAATGGGAAACTGTAAACAGTGGTGCTCCGCAAGGCTCAGTACTGGTTCCAGTTCTCTTTAACTTATTTATTAATGACCTAGTGAACAGTCATGCTCGGATAGTAGGGATGCTCATTCGGATTCCACGGAAATGCAATTTCCGAAATTCCGATCGGAAATTGCATTTCCGCATCGGAATGCGGAAATCGGTAATGCAAGTGCTTTAGGCGGATTTCCGCCGGAAATCGCGGAAATTTCCGCCGGAAATCGTGGAAATTCCGTCCGACTTTAACATCGATTTTCTCAAAAACTATAAGGTCTTTTTGAAAACTTTTTTGCATCTTATTCAACATATTCTGTTTAATAAACCCTGAAAATTTGGTGTTTCTAGGACTTAAGGGGGCTTTGCTATTAACTGCTAAAGTCGGCGGATTTTTACTGTAATGTAAAATGCAGAAAATCTGCATCTGCCTATTTTCTGCATTTACATTACAGTAAAAACCCACCGACTTTAGTGGTTGATAGCAAAGCCCCCGTAGGTCCTAGAAACTCCAAATGTTCAGGGTTTATTAAACAGAATCCTGAACAAGATGCAAACAAAAGTTTTCAAAAAGAATTTATAGTTTTTGAGAAAATCAATGTTAAAGTCGGGCGGAATTTCCACGATTTCCGGCGGAAATTCCGCATTGGAATGCGGAAATTGGTAGCGGAATGCGGAATCGGTATTTGGCAATGGCGGAATCGGAAATTGGCATTTCCGACCATCCCTATCGGATACGACTTTTCACCATCTGGAACTAATTTGGATCCGGATATCCAGATATCCGATCCGGGTCGGATATCCGAATTTGACATTTTTATACCTGAACTGAATTCGGATATCCGACCCCAGTATCCGGCCGTATTCGGATATCAGAATTCAAAACCGAAAATGGTCTTTTCAAGGCTTCTTATCCCGTTTTAGAAGCTAAAAACATATCATCCTCATTCTCATTCTCATCCTCATCCTCATCCTCATCCTCATTCTCTCTCTCTCTCTCTCTCTCTCTCTCTCTCTCTCTCTCTCTCTCTCTCTTGTCTTGCAGAGATTTGTAGTATGTCAAAAGCAAGCTCACATACCTTGGCCGGGAATCAAACACAGGTCCACTGCTTGGAGGGCTGTGTGGTGAGTGATCATATAGACAATCATACGAGACACATGCCGGGTGCAGGGCTGTGTGGTGAGTCAACACATTGGCTTAAGACTTTACCAAATCCAATGTTCCAATATGGGGAAGCTTCTCTGTTTGCTGTTTGCTGTGTTTTTTTTTTTCGTTTTTAAGTGTGGTGTCACAGTTCACTCATCTCTTAAACCACAAGAAAAGCCCAGGAGTAGTCTTAGCTACCGTAATATCTATGTTACGGCAGGGCCCTTATAACACTTTCTCTTACAGGGCTATGGAAACCATTTTGCCCATGCGATAAAGCAAGGTGCAAAAATGAAATCATACCTATTATACCTAACGATCAGAGAGAGAGGAGAGGGAGAGAGAGAGAGGAGAGAGAGAGGGGAGAGGGAGAGAGAGAGAGGAGAGAGAGAGGAGAGAGGAGAGAGAGAGAGAGAGACAGAGAGAGAGAGAGAGAGAGAGAGAGAGAGAGAGAGAGGTGGTGCGGATATCCGGGTCGGTGGGTAAACTATCCGCAGATAGCTATCCGGATATCTACCCAACTATCTGGAATCCGGATCCGGCTGAATAGGGTAAAAATGGTCGGATATCCGAGTTACACAGATACCCGAAATGCGGATGAGCATCCCTGCTAATGAATGGCACACAAAGCAAAGTTGCCATGTTTTCAAATAATAATGATTCAAAGTGATAACACTCCTCTGGCTAGTGACATACTATAGAAGGATCTTGACAACATGGCTGTACGGGTTGATATATGGCAAATTAAATTTAATGTTGATAAATGCAAAGTCATGCATCTTGGATGTGCCAGTGACAAAGCAGCAAATAAACTAGATGGCATATGGCTGAAGATAGATATTAGGCTTGGAAAAAAAAACTTAAAAACTAAGGAAATCTGGTTGATGATAAGTGTATCAGGTCGATGGATAATGTCCATCAGAATATCCAATTTGAAACAAAAAAAAGAATGAGAGTATTCAACCCGTAAAGCTGGCTTTTTCTAGCATCCTCTATAGCTCCCAATGGGAGGAACAGTTGTAAAGCTATTGCTTGTACCTAGCTATGGTGTCCTGATGTAGCGTAGCGACAAGAGGACCCCACCAGGCAGAGGCGTAGCTATGGTTTCAAGCACCCAGAGACAAAGACAATTCTTGCCACCCGGACAAAATGGACGTGGACGCGCATCAGAATGTTGGCGTGGTAATGGCTGGAGACAGATGGACAAATGATGTTTAGATAGCCACATGTGTCCCCTTCCCCCATAGAAAGATGTGCTCCAATCCCCCATTTAGATAGCCAGATGTGCCCCCTTTAAATAGCCAGATGTGCCCCCCTTTAGATAGCCAAATGTGCTGCCCTTCCTTCTGTTTATACAGCCAGATTTGTTCCCCTTCCTTCTGTTTATATAGACAGATGTGCCCACTTTTCCTGCTACTGTATCGTTTCTGCACTCCTCTGCAGAGGGAAGGAGAGGGGCATCTCAGGCAGCCAGCAAGCTGCCTCTCACGTGTGTGGGGGTGCAGCAGCTGTGCTGAGCGCCCTCACAGTGCTGCGCCCGGGGACCTATGTCCCCGCTTGCCCACCCATAGCTACACCTCTGCCACCAGGTCACTTACATGCTCAGCTGCAGACAGACTCCTTATGTTTGAATCTGGCGGTGCATACTGACCATGTCACAATGTACAGTATAAACATAGTGATGGAGTAAGCTGCAACACTGAAGCTATGTGACTGAATAGAACAGTTTGCTGTTTGTACTGTGCATGAATAGCATTGTGACATGCACACTATGCACCACTGACGCAGTGTAAGTATCTCTACCTGCAAGTGCATGTGTTATAATATCTGATAACCAGAGGGTTACAGGGAGCTCAGCAAGGGGTTTATGATGGCCAGGACCTGCCATGCATGGGCAGTAAGGCTGTTGCTAAGCAATTTTATGGTTAAAAAAAAAAAAAAAGGAAGGAGATAAATCAGGAGAATCAGCTGGGCTGTGAAGGCTCATCCTAGATGTGTAAAAGACAGTAAAATGTCCATGCATGGGTACTACAATCTCAAAAGTTGCAGCTGCCCGCCAGTGCCTGATGGTTCCACCTCTAACCTTGTGACTGTTAGAGGTTTAACAACATAGTTACCTTAAACTGCAGTACAGTAAAACAATCACAAGATGTCACTGTGTGTAAAAAGTGATGGTGATATTTATGCGATTGTTATTTCCTGTATTCACTCTGTATTCTCTCTGATCTAAGCAAACTGCATTTTCTGATTGGTTGTATATGATCTATATCGGATTTTTTCTTCAGTAAAGAGTTCTAACTTGTCATACTGGGTGCCTATCTGTGTGTAGGAACATTTGGCTCCATCAGTGACTACATTCAATAGAATCAGAATCAACTTTATTTGCGAAGTAATATGTTTATCATACCCGGATTTGTTTGCGGCTCACATGAACAGAACAAACAGGCATCAGTACAGACATACTTTCAATTACAAACATGAAAGATATATATATATATACTGTATATATATATATATATATATATATATATTTATATATATATATATATATATATATATATACATATATATTGGGACACGTAATATTAAACTTCAAGATTGCTAAGACTGTGCTGTGCCCGTGTGGTGCATGGAGGACTGGAGCGAGCGCAGGGGAATTTCTGCTGTCCACGGGATAGGAGTAGCACAGAGCGACAGTCCTGGAGGGTCGGACTGGGATCGCCACCGCATTTTGAGCTCACATACGCATGTACTCCAGAAATTTAGCACTATATAAATACATCAATTGGTAGGACATTAGATTATGGTAGGGAATAGGTTGTGAGCACTTCTGAGGACAGTCCAGGGAGACAGACACATGCGGTGCGCGCGGCGCACCGCAGCAAGAAAAAAATGGGTGTCACGCACTCACAGAAAGCACAGTGAGAGCGTGATTGGACAAGCAAGAAGACCAGACCAGAGCAGTGGCAGGCAGAGCGGGATGCAGGAAGTAGTAAGTATCAAGTTGTTTCCCGTTCGCTGCCGCTGCACATTCTAGCCGGGGGAGCAGCGAAGGGGGCCCTCACTGCCCCCCCCCCCTCCCCGCTGCTCTGTGCCCGCCGCTGCTCCTCCTTCCTGCGCTGTGCCCCCTCATGCAGTGCTCGGGGCCCCCCCAGGGACACTAAAAGGGAGGCCTACTGGGCTAGCGTTCAGCAGGAGGATAGCCTGGAAATTCCTCCTGCACCCAGTGGTACTGGAAGGGATGACCCTATAATGCTGACCCGATGGGAGGAGCTCAAGGAAGCAGTTGCCCGGGTGGGAGGGGTCACATGAGATCCCAGTGGCCTTCCTCTTCATTCTCGCAGCATGGAGGAGATCGAGAGGTGGCAGGGACGAGAAAAGTTTTGTCTGAATTTGAACTTATTGGCATTATGATAACCGTAACAAATGAAGGTTTCTGTTATACCACGCTATGCAGGAGCATCTACGACATGTTGGCCGCAGAGTGCTCCCTGACTTATTAAATTGACAGTTTAATGAGCATCCAGCTTTGATGACACCTGGCACCGGCGCCATATTTCGAGCCGCGATCAGGTGCGAGCCTTTTCTGGCAAAGAAGTGGCGTGGCATTGAAAAATCAGTCAAAATTATTTTCAATTACACTTTAAAATGGCTGTTAAATTGCAAATAAAGTCAATAGCTGAATTTAAATTAAATTAGCATGAAATGATGTTTGATCTGTGTTACACTGATGTATAAGAAAGGCAGCGGATGAGCCAGTTTTCAGACTGCAAGGAGTTCATTTAAAGATTTCCGTAATTGCTTTTTTTCCCTTCTTCCTCTGTTTCAGTTTAGTATATTATTGTGCCAATGATATCCTGAATATAGCAAGTAGGTCAAATTAAAAGACAGAGGGAAAAAAAAGGAAAAAGCTACAGCTATTTTAGAAGTTGACGTTGGTTTCAAAAATTAATTAGGTGTAACAGCAAAACCGCATGCAGCTAAATACCACTAATAGGGAGATTTGCTTGATTGCTACAAAATATTGGACATAAGGCACTGGAAAACAAGTCACCTCTGTTTTGGCACTGGTGATGTGAGGAGGTGGAGAGTGTTAGAATAATGCATCAATCTGTTTGTTCCACTTCCACAATACTGTATACCGGCATCTGTGCTGCTCTCCTGATGAAGGTACAAGGAAAGTTATCTGAAAGCAGAGGAGTTTGCAGCTGTCAATAAACTGATTAACTGGTTTATGAACACATGTTGGAAGATTTTTTTTATTTGAGATATTTATGGATTATTTTATTGAAGGAGATTTTACTTTACTACATTTATTGATGCATCAGAAGGCAATATAAAAGCTTGGCAGATGAGCTTTTTGTCCCTAGGCATGTGCAAAGGATAAAGGGACGTGATCTGTGTATGGAGGAAAACATTTTTTTTTTTACATAGTTATCTAGGTTAAAAAAAGACATACGTCCATCAAGTTCAACTAGAAAGTTTAACCTCCCTGGCGGTCTATTAAAACCGCCAGGGGGCAGCGCAGCACTTAATTTTTTTTTTTTTAATCATGTAGCTAGCCTAGCGCTAGCTGCATGATAGCCGCTGTGCAGCGGCATCCCCCCACCCCCTCCGATCGCCTCCAGCGTTCAGAATGGGATTTCCTGTTTGGCTTCCCCCGTCGCCATGGCGACGATTGTCATCGACGTCACCGGGAGTTCTGATCCACTCCTCAGTGCTGCCTGGAGCTGACAGGCCAGGCTGCGCAAGGGGTCTGGGGGAGGGGGGGGGCGCGGCTGATAGTGGTGAATCGGCGCGGAGTGCCGGCGATCGGGAAGTGCACGCAGCTAGCAAGGTGCTAGCTGCGTGTACAAAAAAAATCATGCAAATCAACCCAGCAGGGCCTGAGAAATCCTCCTGCACGCATAGCCCGACCTGAGGTCAGGCTTACCGCTAAGGGGGGTAAAGTACACTAGCCTGCACCCTCACATATCCATGTTGATCCAGAGGAAGGTGGTAAAAACCCTTACAAAGCATTGTCCAATTAGCCCCAAAAGGGAAAGAAATCCTTCCCGACTCCAGATAGCAATCAGATAAAATCCTTGGATTAACACGACCAGGAATTATCTAGTAATTATCTATATACAGTATATAATAGAGTAAGTGCCTCAACCTTCAAGCAAGAAGAAGAAGTAGCGCCCTGCCCCCAGGGCCGGTCCAAACAAGAATAAGGGGCTGGTCCAAGCAAGAAGAAGACGTAGTGTCATATCAAACCAAGGGCAAAGAGGGATAATTTGCATATTCAGTAGCAGTGCATTCTGGGTAACCACCAATGTTCACTTATAGCTGAATTATTGCAGATTTGCTTCTGTTTTAACCACTTGAGGACCTAGGGCTTTCTACCCCTTAAGGACCGGCCACTTTTTTTCCATTCAGACCACTGCAGCTTTCACGGTTTATTGCTCGCTCATACAACCTACCACCTAAATGAATTTTGGCTCCTTTTCTTGTCACTAATAAAGCTTTCTTTTGATGCTATTTGATTGCTCCTGCGATTTTTACTTTTTATTATATTCATCAAAAAAGACATGAATTTTGGCAAAAAAATGATTTTTTTAACTTTCTGTGCTGACATTTTTCAAATAAAGTAAAATTTCTGTATACATGCAGCGCGAAAAATGTGGACAAACATGTTTTTGATAAAAAAAACCCATTCAGTGTATATTTATTGGTTTGGGTAAAAGTTATAGCGTTTACAAACTATGGTGCCAAAAGTGAATTTTCCCATTTTCAAGCATCTCTGACTTTTCTGACCCCCTGTCATGTTTCATGAGGGGCTAGAATTCCAGGATAGTATAAATACCCCCCAAATGACCCCATTTTGGAAAGAAGACATCCCAAAGTATTCACTGAGAGGCATAGTGAGTTCATAGAAGATATTATTTTTTGTCACAAGTAAGCGGAAAATGACACTTTGTGAGAAAAAAAAAAAAAAAAAAAAGTTTCTATTTCTTCTAACTTGCGACAAAAAAAAATGAAATCTGCCACGGACTCACCATGCCCCTCTCTGAATACCTTGAAGGGTCTACTTTCCAAAATGGGATCATTTGTGGGGTGTGTTTACTGTCCTGACATTTTGGGGGGTGCTAAATTGTAAGCACCCCTGTAAAGCCTAAAGGTGCTCATTGGACTTTGGACCCCTTAGCGCAGTTAGGCTGCAAAAAAGTGCCACACATGTGGTATTGCCGTACTCAGGAGAAGTAGTATAATGTGTTTTGGGGTGTATTTTTACACATACCCATGCTGGGTGGGAGAAATATCTCTGTAAATGACAATTTGTTAATTTTTTTTACACACAATTGTCCATTTACAGAGATATTTCTCCCACTCAGCATGGGTATGTGTAAAAATACACCACAAAACACATTATACTACTTCTCCTGAGTACGGCGATACCACATGTGTGGCACTTTTTTGCACCCTAACTGCGCTAAAGGGCCCAAAGTCCAATGAGTACCTTTAGGATTTCACAGGTCATTTTGAGAAATTTCGTTTCAAGACTACTCCTCACGGTTTAGGGCCCCTAAAATGCCAGGGCAGTATAGGAACCCCACAAATGACCCCATTTTAGAAAGAAGACACCCCAAGGTATTCCGTTAGTAGTATGGCGAGTTCATAGAAGATTTTATTTTTTGTCACAAGTTAGCGGAAAATGACACTTTGTGAAAAAACACAATTAAAATCAATTTCCGCTAACTTTTGACAAAAAATAAAATCTTCTATGAACTCACCATACTCCTAACGGAATACCTTGGGGTGTCTTCTTTCTAAAATGGGGTCATTTGTGGGGTTCCTATACTGCCCTGGCATTTTAGGGGCCCTAAACCGTGAGGAGTAGTCTTGAAACGAAATTTCTCAAAATGACCTGTGAAATCCTAAAGGTACTCATTGGACTTTGGGCCATTTAGCGCAGTTAGGGTGCAAAAAAGTGCCACACATGTGGTATCGCCATACTCGGGAGAAGTAGTACAATGTGTTTTGGGGTGTATTTTTACACATACCCATGCTGGGTGGGAGAAATACCTCTGTAAATGGACAATTGTGTGTAAAAAAAATCAAAAGATTGTCATTTACAGAGGTATTTCTCCCACCCAGCATGGGTATGTGTAAAAATACACCCCAAAACACATTGTACTACTTCTCCCGAGTACGGCGATACCACATGTGTGGCACTTTTTTGCACCCTAACTGCACTAAGGGGCCCAAAGTCCAATGAGTACCTTTAGGATTTCACAGGTCATTTTTGTTTCAAGACTACTCCTCACGGTTTAGGGCCCCTAAAATGCCAGGGCAGTATAGGAACCCCACTAATGACCCCATTTTAGAAAGAAGACACCCCAAGGTATTCCGTTAGGAGTATGGTGAGTTCATAGAAGTTTTTATTTTTTTGTCACAAGTTAGCGGAAATTGATTTTAATAGTTTTTTTTTCACAAAGTGTCATTTTCCGCTAACTTGTGACAAAAAATAAAATCTTCTATGAACTCACCATACTCCGTACGGAATACCTTTGGGTGTCTTCTTTCTAGAATGGGGTCATTTGTGGGGTTCCTATACTGCCCTGGCATTTTAGGGGCCCTAAACCGTGAGGAGTAGTCTTGAAACCAAATGTCGCAAAATGACCTGTGAAATCCTAAATTGGACTTTGGGCCCCTTAGCGTACTTAGGGTGTAAAAAAGTGCCACACATGTGGTACCGCTGTACTCAGGAGAAGTAGTATAATGCGTTTTGGGGTGTATTTTTACACATACCCATGCTAAGTGGGAGAAATATCTCTGTAAATGACAATTGTTTGATTTTTTTACACACAATTGTCCATTTACATAGAAATTTCTCCCACCCAGCATGGGTATGTGTAAAAATACACCCCAAAACACATTATACTACTTTTCCTGAGTACGGTGGTACCACATGTGTGACACTTTTTTGCAGCCTAGGTGCGCTAAGGGGCCCAACGTCCTATTCACAGGTCATTTTGAAGCATTTGTTTTCTAGACTACTCCTCGCGGTTTAGGGCCCCTAAAATGCCAGGGCAGTATAGGAACCCCACAAGTGACCCCATTTTAGAAAGAAGACACCCCAAGGTATTCCGTTAGGTGTATGGCGAGTTCATAGAAGATTTTATTTTTTGTCACAAGTTAGTGAAAAATGACACTTTGTGAAAAAAAACCAATAAAAATTAATTTCCGCTAACTTTTGACAAAAAATTAAATCTTCTATGAACTCGTCATACACCTAACATAATACCTTGGGGTGTCTTTTTTTTCTAAAATGGGGTCACTTGTGGGGTTCCTATACCGCCCTGGCATTTTACAGGCCCAAAACCGTGAGTAGTCTGGAAACCAAATGTCTCAAAATGACTGTTCAGGGGTATAAGCATCTGCAAATTTTGATGACAGGTGGTCTATGAGGGGGCGAATTTTGTGGAACCGGTCATAAGCAGGGTGGCCTTTTAGATGACAGGTTGTATTGGGCCTGATCTGATGGATAGGAGTGCTAGGGGGGTGACAGGAGGTGATTGATGGGTGTCTCAGGGGGTGGTTAGAGGGGAAAATAGATGCAATCCATGCACTGGGGAGGTGATCGGAAGGGGGTCTGAGGGTTTGGCCGAGTGATCAGGAGCCCACACGGGGCAAATTGGGGCCTGATCTGATGGGTAGGTGTGCTAGGGGGTGACAGGAGGTGATTGATGGGTGTCTCAAGGTGTGATTAGAGGGGGGAATGGATGCAAGCAATGCACTGGCGAGGTGATCAGGGCTGGGGTCTGAGGGCATTCTGAGGGTGTGGGCGGGTGATTGAGTGCCCTAGGGGCAGATAGGGGTCTAATCTGATAGGTAGCAGTGACAGGGGGTGATTGATGGGTAATTAGTGGGTGTTTAGGGTAGAGAATAGATGGAAACACTGCGCTTGGGTGGTGATCTGATGTCGGATCTGCGGGCGATCTATTGGTGTGGGTGGGTGATCAGTTTGCCCGCAAGGGGCAGGTTAGGGGCTGATTGATGGGTGGCAGCGACAGCGGGTGATTGATGGGTGGCAGTGACAGGGGGTGATTGATGGGTGGCAGTGACAGGGGGTGATTGATGGGTGATTGATAGGTGATTGACAGGTAATCAGTGGGTTATTACAGGGGAGAACAGATGTAAATATTGCACTGGCGAATTGATAAGGGGGGTCTGAGGGCAATCTGAGCGTGTAGGCGGTCGATTGGGTGCCCGCAAGGGGCAGATTAGGGTCTGATCTGATAGGTAACAGTGACAGGTGGTGATAGGGAGTGATTGATGGGTGATTGATGGGTAATTAGTGGGTGTTTAGAGGAGAGAATAGATGGAAACACTGCGCTTGGGTGGTGATCTGATGTCGGATCTGCGGGCGATCTATTGGTGTGGGTGGGTGATCAGATTGCCCGCAAGGGGCAGGTTAGGGGCTGATTGTTGGGTGGCAGTGACAGGGGGTGATTGATGGGTGATAGGTGATTGGCAGGTGATTGACAGGTGATCAGTGGGTTATTACAGGGAAGGACAGATGTAATTAATGCACTGGCGAATTGATAAGGGGGGGGGGGGGTGTCTGAGGGCAATCTGAGCGTGTGGGCGGGTGATTGGGTGCCCGCAAGGGGCAGATTAGGGTCTGATCTGATAGGTAACAGTGACAGGTGGTGATAGGGGGTGATTGATGGGTAATTAGTGGGTGTTTAGAGAAGATAACAGATGTAAACGATACATTTGGGAGGTAATCTGACGGCGGGTTTGCGGGCGATCTAATGGTGTGGGTGGGTGATCAGATTGCCCGCAAGGGGCAGGTTAGGGGCTGATTGATGGGTGGCAGTGACAGGGGGTGACAGGGGGTGATTGATGGGTGATAGGTGATTGGCAGGTGATTGACAGGTGATCAGTGGGTTATTACAGGGAAGAACAGATGTAATTAATGCACTGGTGAATTGATAAGGGGGGGTCAGAGGGCAATCTGAGCGTGTGGGCGGGTGATTGGGTGCCCGCAAGGGGCAGATTAGGGTCTGATCTGATAGGTAAAAGTGACAAGTGGTGATAGGGGGTGATTGATGGGTGATTGATGGGTAATTAGTGGGTGTTTAGGGGAGAGAATAGATGTAAACAATGGATTTGGGAGGTGATCTGATGTCGGATCTGTGGGCGATCTATTGGTGTGGGTGGGTGATCAGATTGCCCGCAAGGGGCAGGTTAGGGGCTGATTGATGGGTGGCAGTGACAGGGGGTGATTGACGGGTGATTGATGGGTGATTGACGGGTGATTGACAGGTGATTGACAGGTGATTGACAGGTGATCAGGGGGATAGATGCATACAGTAAACAGGGGGGGGTGGTCTGGGGGGGGGTCTGGGGAGAATCTGAGGGGTGGGGGGTGATCAGGAGGGGGCAGGGAGCAGGGGGGGGATAAAAAAAAATAGCGTTGACAGATAGTGACAGGGAGTGATTGATGGGTGATTAGGGGGGTGATTGGGTGCAAACAGGGGTCTGGGGGGTGGGCAGGGGGGGGTCTGATGGGTGCTGTGGGCGATCTGGGGCAGGGGGGGGAGAAATCAGTGTGCTTGGGTGCAGACTAGGGTGGCTGCAGCCTGCCCTGGTGGTCCCTCGGACACTGGGACCACCAGGGCAGGAGGCAGCCTGTGTAATACACTTTGTAAACATTACAAAGTGTATTATACACTTTGTATGCGGCGATCGCGGGGTTAACATCCCGCCGGCGCTTCCGTATAGCCGGCGGGATGTTGCGGCGAGCGAGCGGTGACAGGCGCCGGCGGAGGATCGCGTCACGGATGACGCGAAAGCTCCGCCCATGCCCTTAAATGGACCGCCGCCTCTGTGGGTGAGGCCGTCCTGCAGGGCTCCACTTCCCCGTCGCCCCTGTGTAGTGGGCGGTCGGGAAGTGGTTAAGAAGGAAAGTTACACCAAGCTTTGCTTTTTTTAGTAGGAGGGCTTTTTGGTCTCTTTTATCCTCCTATACATTCTTAGTAGTTTGGATCACCCTGAGCTGCTTGGTTACTCTGTTGTACTGGTCCAAGCCCTATCTCATACAGCCTTATCAATCTTTGCTATGTACTGATGAGGGCCAAATGGCTGACATAGGCTGTCACATGTGGGTTTGATATGACTGTGTAAAACTTAAAGCTATAGGCTTGCTTGACTTACCAAGGGTGAAAAGGAATGATTTGCATATTTAGTAGTGGTGCATTGTGGGTAATCACAAATGTTCACTTATAGCTGAATTATTGCAGATTTTCTTCTGTTTTAAGAAGGCAAATTACACCAAGCTTTGATTTTTTTTTAGTAGGAGGTCTTTTTGGTCCCTTTCATCCACCTATACATTCCGAGTGGTTTGGGTCACCCTGAGCTGCTTGGTTACTCTGTTGTGCTGGTCCAAGCCCTATCTCATACAGCCTTATCAATCCTTGCCATGTACAGATGAGGACCAAATGTGTGAAACAGGCTGTCACATGTGGGTTTGATATGGCTGTGTAAAATGTAAAGCTATAGGCTTGGTATACATCAGCGGCTCTGGATGCTTGCTTGGCTTACTAAGGGTGAAAAGGATTTATTTGCATATTTAGTAGCAATGCATTGTGGGTAACCACAAATGTTCACTTATAGCTGAATTATTGAATATTTCCGTCTGTTTTAGGAAGGCAAATTACACCAAGCTTTGCTTTTTTTTAGTAGGAGGTATTTTTGGTCCCTTTTATCCCCCTATACATTCCGAGTGGTTTGGGTCACCCTGAGCTGCTTGGTTACTCTGTTGTACTGGTCCAAGCCCTATCGCATACAGCTGTATCAATCCCTGCCATGTACTGATGAGGACCAAAAGTCTGAAACAGGCTGTCTACATGTGGGTTTGATATGACTGTGTAAAATTTAAAGCTATATGCTTGTCATACACCAGTGGCTCTGGATGCTTGCTTGGCTTACCGAGGGGGAAAAGGGGTAATTTGCATATTTAGTAGCAGTGCATTGTGAGTAACCACAAATGTTCACTAAGGCCTAGTGCACACCAAAAACCGCTAGCAGATCCGCAAAATGCTAGCAGATTTTGAAACGCTTTTTCTTATTTTTTTGCAGCGTTTCAGCTAGCGTTTTGCGGTTTTGTGTAGCGGTTTTGGTATAGTAGATTTCATGTATTGTTACAGTAAAGCTGTTACTGAACAGCTACTGTAACAAAAAACGCCTGGCAAACCGCTCTGAAGTGCCGTTTTTCAGAGCGGTTTGCGGTTTTCCTATACTTAACATTGAGGCAGAAACGCATCCGCAATCCAAAATCTGCAGCAGCCCGGGAGTATGCGTTTCTGCAAAACGCCTCCCGCTCTGGTGTGCACCACCCTATTGAAATACATTACCCTAGCGGATCCGCACCCGCAAGCAGATCGCAAACAGCAGCGGAAACGCTCCGGTGTGCACTAGGCCTTATAGCTGAATTATTGCAGATTTCCTTCTGTTTTAAAAAGGCAAATTACACCAATACAGTGTGCTGCATTGCAGGAAGTGACGACAGTGGAATGCACGATGGAACACGGAAGAGGTGAGTCATCCCCGCCCGCTGCCTCTTACTAATAGTGGCAGCTGCTACTGTGCTTAAGCAGGAGTGGGACCCAGGTGAGGGGGGGGGGGGGTTCCTGCTGAGCTTAAGCTGGAGCGGGAGTGCACATGGGGGACCCAGGTGAGGGGGGGTCCAACCCCCCTCCCCGCCACTGTGCCCAATACTCCCTTTAGGCCCTCTGCCCTCTTATGCAGCGTATGCTATGCTGCGGGTCGGCTAGTAGCCATAAATATCTTTCAATGCAAGGAAAGCACCGAAGCCCCCCTTAAACGCAGATATACAATTTGCAATAACTAATTCCTATGGTAGCACATTCCAGATTTTAATCACTCTTACTGTAAAGGATGTTTATTTCCTAAATAAATGGCTAATACTTTTTTCCTCCATCTGCAGATCATGTCCTCATTGTCCTTTGCAAAAGCCTAGGGACAAAAAGCAAATCTGTCAAACTTTTATATTGCCCTCTGATGTATTTATACATGTTAATTCAATCTCCTCTAAAGGGCCCATACACCTAACGATTTTCCCACCGATATACAGCAGATTCGATCACTGTGATCGAATCTGCTGTGAAATCGTCGTGCAAACGCTGACAGAACGATTGATTTCTGTCCAAAATCAATCGTTCCCGTCGATCCGTCCGTGCGGAAGATTTTTCTCGATCGCGGGTGGGTCGGGAGTGCGTCAATAGCGGCGTTTGAATCCCCTACGACCGACGAAATACAGCGGAGATACATTACCTGTTCTGGCCGGCGCGACTCCCCCGGTCTCTGCTGTCTTCTTCTCCGCTCCGGGCTCCAGGGCTGCAGCTTCACTGAACTGTCCCGGCAGGAAGTTTAAACAGTAAAGCGCCCTCTACTGTTTAAACTTCCCCTGGACAAGAAGTTCAGTGAAGCAAGCCAGCCGGACCGGAGACCAGCGCCGAAGAAAATAGCGGAGACCGGGGGAGTCGCACCGGCCAGATCAGGTAATGTATAACTGGCGGGCGGTGGCATCGGCAGCTCCACAGATTGTGATCGGTTTCATGCTGAAATCGATTCACAATCTGTTTGCAGTAAAGGCAGCCATACGATCCCTCTCTGATCAGATTTGATCAGAGAGGGATCTATCTGTTGGTCGAATCTGATGGCAAATCGACCAGTGTATGGCTACCTAAAAGCATATTTTCTGTTAAATAAGCCCAGTTTATCTAACCTTTCCTGGTAAGTGAGACCTTCAATCCCTCTAATCAGTTTTTTGCTCATCTCTGCACCTGTTCTAAAACTGCAGTATCTTTCCTGTAATGCGGTGCCCAGAACTGAATTCCATATTCCAGTCATGTATTCAGACAGGGGTTCTTTACAGTAATGGTAGTTAAAATGTGATATATCTTATGACAGGAAGTAGTTATGGCAAATTCTATCTGCTATTAAAGAGGGCTTTAATGCTTTCCATGCATTGAAGGACATTCATTTCTATAATTACTAGGTAATTCCCATTGGCGTTGATCCAGTGATTCCATCTGCGTTCCATCTGGAGTCTGGAAGCTTTTGTTTTTTTTCCATGTTAGGACTAAGCCTTGTAGGGTTTTGTGCCATCTGGATCACCTGGATTGGATGGCGCCTGACTGGTAGCCACGGCCACAGGGCTCCGGCTAGATCTATCTTTTTTTCACCTTTCCCCCCTGGACTCACGGTCATGACTGCTCCGATGATCTACCTCCAGCTCCGCCACACCATCAGGAGGATGTGAGACACTCTGGCTCCCCAGACTCCAGCGACAGGGCACACGTGCTGAGGTGCAGCTCACCACGTGGTCGGCTCAGCTGATGGCGCACGTGGTGCCGGCCCCAGCAGCTCTGTATTTCTCCACTGCTGCCTCTTGACCGCCACTGTCTGGGTCTCCTCACTGCTGCTGCCTGAGCCACCGCACAACCTGGAGAATGTGATGCTGGCCCCAGCTGGCACTGCTCTAGCACTCCATCACCGCTGCCAAGGGACATCAATGATTCACACTCACCACCGCTGCCTGGTCTGCCACACCAGTGGGAAGCAGATCACTCGCACTGCCCACGGGTGGGTCCCACTCTGCTGCCGCTCCACCACCAAACGCTCCAAACTCATTTCTGCTGCCTGCTTCACCACCGCTGCCTGGGGACTCTTCACCACCGCTGCCTGGAACACTGCACAGCCTGAAGACGCACGGTGCCGCTGCTCCAGAACTCCATAGCCACTGACAGGGACACCGTGCAGCCTGGAGATATGATGCTGGCCCAGCTGCTTCTGAGGAATACCGGTCCGTGCTACCACCACTTCACTGCCGCTGCCTGGGTGCACCATGCAGTGACTGTTTGGCAGTCCAGCACGGCATGCGGGAACCCGACCCTCCATCACTGCTGGCAGCCTTGCCCCTGTCTGCAATGCCTGGATCCACTCTGCACCATCACCCTTGAACCACTCTAGGTTACTGAGGCCGACTGCTGACAGGTTAGTGTTGCCCCACACCAAGCCGCAGACCTGTGCCGATCCCCTCGCCCCCCAAACAAGCTGCAGGCCAATGTCAATTCCCTGGCACCCTTGTACGCGGGAGGATGCGGTACTTTTCTTCATCTTTGGTCTGTTTCTTTTCTCCCCTTCTTTATTTAATTTTATGAAATAATTAAATTTGATTGGCAAATTCTGATTAGCAAATATGATGAGACTTTATGCCCAACACCAAGAGCGTGGTGATGAGGCCTATCGATATGGTTGGGCCTTCATAAACTGTGGCTAGGCTCTGAGCTAATCAAGAAAAAAAAAAAAAGATTAAAAAAAAAAAAAAATTTCCTGGCACCCTACAAAGCTGCAAGCTTATGCCACCCACTGGCTCCACTCTAAGCCGCAGGCCAGCGCCTATCCCTTGGCCCCACACTAAACTGCAGGCCAGTGATGATCCCCTGGCCCCACATTAAGCTGCAGGCCAGTGCTGTCCACCTGGCCCCACACTAATCTGCAAACCAAGGACCCTTTGGGGTGCCCTGAGGACTCGGAAACCCACCTTGTGGGTACCAGCTGATGGCTGCCGCGCTCTGACTGCCAGTCGGCTAAAGTCTTGCTGCCTGCCTGCTTACGACCAGCCGCACAAGCCCAGGCTGCAAGCTGGGAACAAAAAATCTCAAGCATAGAATGGCCAGTTTCACCAGTTTACGACAGCTGCTGGTCCATCGCAGAAGCTACCAGCCTCCCAGCCTCCCAGCAGCCAATGTACCTAGGACAGTCTACAGGCTTGGCCAGCAAGCCAACCATGCCACTAGTCAACTGTATCACCACCACAACTCCAGGAGGACTTTTTTTATCTCTCATTTTCTTTCTCTCCTTCTCTGTCTCTACTCTCTTTCTCCTCGCTCTCCGTCTATCCTTTCTCTCTTTCTCTGTTCCCAAGGACACACAGCGGGCATCTGGAATTGCTGCAGAGCTGTTGAGCGCCGCAGGATAATGTGGCAGCTCCACTCACATAGCACTCACACTACCCCTCTGGTCCTTCTTTCACAATGGTTATGTACTGTGCAAATGCCTTCTTAAAGAGGAACTTCAGCTTAAACAAACATACTGTCACTAAGTTACATTAGTTATGTTAATTAAAATAGATAGGTAATATAATCTCTTACCCACCCTGTTTTAAAAGAACAGGCAAATGTTTGATTTCATGAGGGCAGCCATCTTTTTGGTTGAAAGGAGGTCACAGGGAGCATGAGACACAGTTCCAACTGTCCTGTGTCCGTATCACCCCTCCCATTTGCTAGGCAACTTGAATAACAACATAGGAAATCCCATCATGCTTTGCACATCATCAGGGTAAAAAAGCCCGGGCAGTTTTCTTTGATGGGGCAGAGCTTAAAGTGGATCCGAGGTGAACTTTTACTCATTGCATAATTGTGTTCCTTTCCTATTGTTTATAGGGCATTCCTCAAGCCAAATACTTTTTTGTTTTAATACTCTAATTCCCTATAAACGAAATAAACCACGCCCAAAGGTTTCAGAGAGCCTTGGCAGTAGCAATGGCTCATGGGAGCTCAGTCTGGGCAGGAGGAGGTGTTACTAGCCATTGATTTCAGTGGCAGAGGGGAGGAGGGAGGAGGGGGATACGTTTTTTTTTTCACAGGCTTAGCGATCAAGATACAGATAAGCCTGCCTCTGTGTAATGTTTACAAACAACATGGCTGCTGTCATTGTATCACAGGAAGAAATAATAATTTCCTATTAAAGCGGTTTGCAGCTAGATTTGCTGTGTAAACTATCTAAACTTTAGATAAGATATATAGACAAGTTACTTGTTATAGTTAGTTTTTCATCTCGGATCCGCTTTAAGCTTTTGTGCAGCTAAAAATAAGGCTTATATAAGAAAAACAAATTTCTGATGCTGTGAAACTGTTAAAGAAACACTAAGCCTTTTCAGTGCTGCTGAGTAGATTTTTAGTCAGGAGGTTCACTTTAGGTTTTACTGTACCTGCAATGCTTGCTGTAACTAATGCTTACTGTACCATCACCGACCCTGTAAGTGCCAAAAAGAATTCCGGGTACAACTCCCCTTGTACTTGGCGAAATAAAATTATTCTGATTCTGATCTGTGAGGGTACAGGCTAATGTTGTATATCTTCTGGTTGAACATGATGGACAAAAGTCTTTTTTCAACTAACCTAGCTATGTAACCTTCCAGGTGCCCCATAAAGGGATGTGGGTACTGAGGGAGGTTATACATAACTTGCATTTCCAGATCCTAAATCTTTTAAAGCGGTATCGTCACCATAAAAATCAAATTTCAACAGCAACTGGTCTAAGTGTATTAAGTGATAAAGATGCTAATCCTGCATTCAAAACTTGCAAAACTTTTTCTGCTGTTATGGTTTGTAGTTATCATATACTTTAGGAGCACTGGCCCTAGTGCCAAACAGTGCCAAAGAGTTGAATGCTGGGAGTTCTTTTTATCTATAATATATTCCTCCTCTTCCATTTATTTCCCTATCTAGCTGCTTATCAGAAACACCCTCTGACTACTTGTGTTTACAAGCAAGGCTGATGTGACTCAGTGATTGGATGTGGTAAGGCCCATACACACGTCGGATTTTAGCGAACGACCCGTCGTTTGAACGTTCCGTCGTTCGGACGTTTTCGTGTCAAATCCAACGTGTGTACAGACTATCGTTCGGGCGATAAGACTGGTTACCAGCGATCCGCCCGGCGGATCGTTGGTAACCAGTCTTATCACCCGAACGATAGTCTGTACACACGTCGGATTTGACGCGAAAACGTCCGAACGACGGAACGTTCAAACAACGGGTCGTTCGCTAAAATCCGACGTGTGTATGGGCCTTAAGTAAAAAATAGACAGTGCAGTTGTTAGTATACACCTCAGTGGGAGTGTCTGAAGACTCTGGGAGGAGGGCAGCTAATGAATACACAATGAGCAATAGAAGGGAGGAGGGGGAAACAAGAGTCAGGGAGGATATGATGTCAGCATTAGCTTGGCAAGATGGCCACTGCCTAGAATAGGATTTTCTGCTTTTCCTTTTCACAGGAATCATTACGTGGATAGCACAATACATCTGTTATGTAAGTAGAAGTAGTATTTATCTACTTATATATTTGCTTTTTATTTATAGGTTAGCATGGGTGTCGCTTGTTCTTTAACCTGTTCTCCAGGTTTGTGATTATTATTGACTTGCTGTGTTTCAAATATCTTTATTATTGTTTCACTGCCCCTTTGTCCTTCTTTGTTTTGTTCATAATTGCAGACTTTAACTTAGCACCTTCACCCAAGAGTATACGTTTCTCTGTCTTCTATGTCTTCACTCTTGAATGTTCTGGTAATAAATATTTGGGATTCCAGCTATTGGGTGTATTTATGCACATGTTGGAGTTCCTGAAATAACATTACTAAGCATAAAAGGTCCCCCTTATAAATGGCCAGTGATGTCAAGGCAAATAAAAAATCTAAATCTGTTTGCAGGAAGTAACAAATGCTACTAAATTATGGTACCCACATATGGCGAGTTCATTAAACCCTAAACATGTGCCCAGTTGTAGACTGTTGCAATAGACAAATCACAGTAACATAGAATAAAGGAGGTCACAGGCGGCACTTGTGACCACTGACCAGTGCTATGCTCCACAGGACCCATACAGGTCCTTGAGTCCACTGCTGTAAGTAAAACATAATTTTAGTTGTCTGTCTACACCATACGTTATTCTTCCACATGCAGCTTAGTCCAGCCTCACAGCTATTTCTGTACACAAAGGTAGAGAAAGTGATGTTGTTGTTGATGTCTGCCCAGGACCCCTAATTCTTAAAGCTCTTTTATTAGTATTACAGTGGTAATGACTGCCAGTACATGTCCCCTACAGAGATGGTACCTTTGGTTGAACTTAACAGTATTTTCCTCTATGCAGATCACCTAGAGCAGCAGATGAGCAAATATTAGCTACTCAAGAGTCTTAACCTGCTGAGCGGTCTGGACGAGCTCAGCTCATCCAACACCGCCAGAGGCTGCCGCTCAGGCCCTGCTGGGCCGATTTTCGTCAAATAAAAAGCAGCACACGCAGCCGGCACTTTGCCAGCCGCGTGTGCTGCCTGATCGCCGCTGCTCTGCGGCGATCCGCCGCGAGCAGTGGCGAAAGAGGGTCCCCCCAGCCGCCTGAGCCCAGCGTAGCCGGAACAAAAAGTTCCGGCCAGCGCTAAGGGCTGGATCGGAGGCGGCTGACGTCAGGACGTCGGCTGACGTCGATGACGTCACTCCGCTCGTCGCTATGGCGACGATGAAAGCAAAACAAGGAAGGCCGCTCATTGCGGCCTTCCTTGTTTATTCTGGGCGCCGGAGGCGATCGGAAGAACGCCTCCGGAGCGCCCTCTAGTGGGCTTTCATGCAGCCAACTTTCAGTTGGCTGCATGAAATAGTTTTTTTTTTATTTAAAAAAAACCCTCCCGCAGCCACCCTGGCGATTTAATCAGAACGCCAGGGTGGTTAAAGAGGAACTCCAGTGAAAATAATGTAGTAAAAAAGTGCTTCATTTTTTACCATAATTATGTATAAATGATTTAGTCAGTGTTTGATCATTGTAAAATCTTTCCTCTCCCTAATTTACATTCTGGCATTTATTACATGGTGACATTTTTACTGTGGGCAGGTTATATAGCTGCTCCTAGCTGTTTTGGCTGTTAGAGACAGGTGTAAACAGCTAATTCCTGTCTGTGAACATTGTTACATTGTGGCAGTTTGCCCAGAGTACCGCGGTACTCAGAGCTTCTGGTGGGAGGGGTTTCAGCACAAAATCAGTCATACAGCGCCCCCTGATGGTCTGTTTGTGAAAAGCAGCATATTTCTCATGTAAAAGTGGGTATCAGCTACTGATTGGGATAAAGTTCAATTCTAGGTTGGAGTTTCTCTTTAAGGTGCGTACACACGCACTACAGCAGCCAACGATGGGTCTGTCGGCACCTCCTGCTGGGCGAGTTTTCAGCAGATTGTAGTGCGTGTGTACGCACTGTCGGGCAGACTGATAAGGCTGTTCCTGAACGATCCGCCCAGCGGATCGTTCAGGAACAGCCTTATCAATCCGCTGACAGTGCAAATCTTGTCATAACTCGAAGGGATCACTGTAAGAAGAAAATGGTGAGCTTCTGAGAGGAACTGACTGTGAGGTAAGTATGTAAAATTCATTTGCTGCTACAACATTTTTTTAAAATGTTTATTTTAAATAATTGTACTCAGTTCAGGTTCCCTTTAAGGAAGGTTCATAAATGGAGGTGGGAGAGGAGCCATTACCTACCGTAGGAGGGCTGCTCCTTGACTCTCTGCAGGGACGTATCTGGGTAATATAGAGCCAATGGCAAACGTTTAAATTGCACCCTCCCCCCCCCCCCCCCCCAAGTCAGAGTTAGCCCCCTTTCCCTCTAAAAACAGCATCCTTTCTTGTGTACATGTTATGATTGCCTGTGTTTCATTGGCTCGGGATATTACTTTTTTGAAATATCTCTTCTTATTCCCTCTCTTTCTTCTTTTCTAACACTAAGCCAGATGTACCCTACATACATAAATTAAGTAGCCATGTTCCCCAGATAACAGAATTAATCTGGTCTGAGTGACGGGGAGCAGCACAGGGGCAGGCATAGTGCCCATGGTGCTGCGGTGCCCATGGCACTAGCCATGCCTGCACCCCTCTAGAAAGGTCTCTGACTCTCTGTCTTAATGCTGGCATCCATCTTTTCCAGGGAGACTTGCAGGTGTCACAGACTGAAGCTCCAGAGATGTTGAGTACCCCTGGCCACAG
Source organism: Hyperolius riggenbachi (assembly GCF_040937935.1). Lineage (NCBI taxonomy): Eukaryota > Metazoa > Chordata > Amphibia > Anura > Hyperoliidae > Hyperolius > Hyperolius riggenbachi. The sequence goes on along the minus strand of NC_090646.1, from coordinate 110,051,675 downwards.
ACCACAATGCATGCCAGGAGATGTAGTCCTTTGATGGATGCCAGCATAAAGAGGAGGGCTAGGGAGCTGCCACCCACACCTCATGGTACAATTCATTTATGAACCTCTCTTAGACTACACTGATTGGTTAATCAGCACATTTTATAGGTCACAGATGGTTCCGCAGCAATAAACAAACCTGATTGGTCAGTATTATTAAGGAGGAATCTGAAAATGACAACTGCTCATGTAATACCCATTCCTTGTACACTTCCTTTTAGGCTGAGTAATTGTAACGATTGGGGAATTATTTCCGTGGTCAGCGCACAAGATGCGCGCTGACACTGCGGAAATCCTCCACAAGCGTATAAAATAACAGAACTCAGCTATGGTGCTATGCACCTGTAGAGGGAAATTCCGACCGGCAGATGGAGCTGTGGAGTGCAGAGGAATAAACCCTCTGCACAGCCACAGATGCCAGATGGGAATTGTACGAGGTGAAGCAATATAGGGCAATATAGCCCTTAGAGAGAGAGAGAGAGCACAGAGACAGAATGTATGTGTGTCCACCAACCTAGTCGCCACCCGGCGACGGTGAACACACAACAATGAAAACCAAGTGGGTACGCAATCGCAAGAATGGCGATTGCTAATAGCGACACCAGACTGAGTAATACAGAGCAAAGGAACAGAATAAAGACAGAACTGATAACAAACCCAACACACAGGAGCAGACAGGACTAACTACACGCTGTCACCACACGTGCCGCGCAATAGCGACAAAGCGCGTGCGCGACACGGTCGTCACACGAGGAGCGCAGTAGCAACGAAGCGTACCAACCCTGACTAACCAAAGAAGCACGAAAACAAAAGAGAACGCAAATGCTTGCTAAATGGTTACCTCACCGAGACGACAGCAAACGTTCGTTCCAGACAGACAGACAGATGGAGCAGCCAGTAGCAACCGCTGCTCTGGCTACACTCCTAAGGCAGAATACAGAAGGAACCACTACCACTAGGGCGAATGCAGTCCAAACAGACAGACAGATGGAGCAACCAGTAGCAACCGCTGATCTGGCTACACTCCCAGACAGAGTACAGAAGGAACCACCGCCTCTACCGCTAGGGCGAATGCGATCCCAACAGACAGAACGATTTCCTGTCGACCGCCGCTGGCGACAAGACAATCGCAACAGATAGACAGTACAAAGCAATACATGTAACAAACAACCTGACTTTGCTAACAGGAATGCTAGGGCACTCCCAAGGAACTACTCTAAGATAGCAATATTAGCAAACAGTAAGCAAAGGGCTGAGACTCCAGGTAAGTTAGCAGGAACAAGCCACCATGACCAGCAAGGAATTCTAGGAGGAAACGGTATTTATACTGCAAGCCATCAGAGGAAGCAGCTAAGCAATTTGCATGACAAGTGGATGCAAATTCCTCACCAGCACAGCAACTCTGCAGCTTGCAGAGTGGAGACAGGTCTCTTTTCCAGGGACCTGCAGCACTCAGACCTAACAAATGGTCAAAAAGCTGTCTGCCTGTGCAGACAGCAGAGCAGATCATTACAGTAATATTTTACAATTTCCAGAAATAGCCAAAGATCGATGTTTGTGTCTGTTACCGTGACTATATTTTGCAGTTGAAATCTAAACACCTAATACTACAGACTTAGTTTTAAATGTAAAAGTTACAGCAATAAACTTAATTGCATTTGCGTATTAATGTATAAAAGGGAACTAATTAAAACATTTAACTACATGTGCGTTCCGCAGCTTTCAAGTATATGCAAATGTAGGAAATTAAGATTTATAAAAATACGTAATAATTTGCATTATTTTTCATTTCTACGGAAGCTGGGAGATTAAAGTGCCAACTACAGGAACACTTGGATGATTATTATAACGGAAATGCAATTTATGGACTGTGCCAGCAGCCTGAAGCTTGTTCTGCTAAACATTTATCAGTTATTTCAAACCTGCAAACAGTGTTTTTTTTCTCTTTGTTTTGTATTGTTATTTTTATAAACCAATAAAAATAGCTGCACTGCATCAAGCTGGCTGTTTTCACACTGTAACAGGTTTCTTGAGTATGTCAAATTCATGAATTTAGAGGTAACATAACCATTTCAAGTTCCGGAATTTTTATCCCTTAAAATTAACCTGATTTGAAGGGGAAAAAAGAGTTTAACTTACCCGGGGCTTCTACTAGCCCCCTTCAGCCGCCCTGTGCCCACGCCGTCACAAAGCAATGCTCCGGTCCCCTGCAGTGACCCTCAGCCATTTGGATGCGCAACCATGGTCTGTACGCCTCCTAATATGAGAAAATCTCTACTGTGCATGCTCGAAATGCTCCTGGCGGTGGAAGCGTGATCAAGGATGTGCTAGGCCTCAACTGCACATGCGCAGTTCCCATCGTCTTGTCCATTCAGCCAGCCAGAAGAGGGTCACTGCGGGGGACCGGAGAATAATTTAATAATGATGTGGGCACAGGGCGACTGCAGAGGGCTGGTAGAAGTTAAACTCATATCTTTTTTTTTTCTTTAGTTTAGGTTCCCTTTAAAGAGGAACTGTAACCAAGGATTGAACTTCTTCCCAATTAGTAGCTGATACCCCTTTTCCCATGAGATATCTTTATCTTTTCTCAAATAGATCATCAGGGACATCTGTATGGCTGATATTGTGGTGAAACCCCTCCCACATTGTGATGTCAGGACCTAGGTCCTGACAGTTTCCTGTTTGTGAGCCTTGTTGCATTGTGGGAAATAACGGCTGTTTCCAAATGTCAGGCAACTAGTATCTCTCTCTGTGCATATGTACATCTATAAAAACAACAACTTTTTAGCCTACCACATTTTAGGGGGTGTGGTTATAGAAAATGGTAGTTGGTGCTGTCTGTGTTTTTCATTCCTGCTAGTAGTAAAGATGATTACGTGCAGGCTGATCGTAAATAAAATATTATAAACAAATTACATAGCGAATATCAATCATTTATTTAACTCTCTTTTGTTTTTTAACTTCTCACTTTGCAATGTATTGATTTATTTGTTCCTCTTTAAGGTTCCTGACAATTTTGGCATTTCACCTGTCACTATTGATACAGCAATAACTTTTTTATTGCTTGTGCCATCAAAGTGATACATATATTGTTTTTTTTTTTACTAGGACAATCTGGGCTTTCTTTGGGTAACATTTTTTTAAAGAATTATTTAATTTTATAGGCACTTTACAGGGGAAAAATAGGCATAAATGCAGAAAATACTATTTTTTTCACCCTTCCTAATGTTCACATGACAAGTGCCACAGTTTCTTATAACGCCTCAAAATATATTTTTTGGCTCGTCCTGTTTAAAATGATACCATACATGCCATATTTGGGCTAATAGAGGACAATTATCCCCAGCCTGTGCGTCTGTAGCGATGGTATGAGATTGCTGTGGTGCATAGTTTGTTAACCTCAGTGCTGCACAAATGCATTGCTAGGCAACAACCTGTATTTTAAACTATAAAACAGAGTAGAGCTAATGATCCTTTGAACTTGCCTGCAGTAAAATCTCAATCTGTCTCTCAATGTGTCTTTGTTGTTTAAGTGCTTCAGAAAAGAGGACTGTATTCGATCTAAGTTGGACCGAAGAACTCAGATAAGCTCTTTTACATAGATAACAACTAAAGTTTCTTAACCCTTCCTGTACTGGAAAACAATGTGTGACTTTTATTTGCAACTAATGTTCTATTTCTTAGCTGTAATACACATGCTACACATACAATTCATTGGGCCTGATGCAATTGTCAGACTCGCCAGCGTTAAACGCTGGTGAGTCCGTTAATCAGGTGACAATAAAGTCGCCTGATCTAATTGCATTTAGCCCTAGGCAGGGTGTTAAAAAAACTCGCTTGGGCGATATTATCGCCCAGCAAGTTCCTTACACCCTATCCTATTGCACTTTGCATGCCTCCGGGAAGCGACATGGGCGTTAGCTTAGACCTGCAAAAAGCAGGTCTAAACATGCTAACGCACGTCATCGCCGCTGCATCTGGGGGTCTACTTTAATAAGGAGACCCCCAGAGCTCCCCACCAGCCGCCACTAGTCTCTGCAACCCCCCACGTAGCTGCAGCATCTTTGAATCAGCCACCGGGGCTCTCCATTGGTTCACAGTATGGACCAATGGAAATGGCTCAGCCTGTGAACCAATGGAGAGCCCGGGCGGCTGATTCAAAGATGCTTTGCCGGGACTCTGTTATTAGCGAGTGTAATTACAGTAACTCACCTACAGTAACTCACTTGCGGTGGCCGGTGGGTGTAAAGAGGCGGGAGGGAAATTGCTTACAATTATCTTTGCAGCTACGTGGGGGGTTGTACAGACTAGCGGCGGAACTAGACCCCAGATGCAGTGGCGGAAGATGGCAGCGGATGTTCGGCGGGTTGTGCGCATGTGTGGAGAGCGAGGCCGTGGTGCTGATGGACAGCACCACATGGTAAACCTAGCTCCCTATCGCCCGGTAATAGGGAGCATTGCTCAGGCTTTCGCCTGAGTAATGCTCCGTAACGATCAGCCATCGCACAAGTGAAACTGGCAATAGGATTTGCTGGTAATCCTCGTGCGATAGCAAGGTGATAAGTAGCTCGCATCTGCAATCTATTTATCACCTGGAATAGCATCAGGCCCATTATCTCCTAAGTTTATTTTTGCTTCAGGTTTGTTTTAAAGTGGAGCTGGCAGCCTCAGCCATACTATCTCGAAATACCCACATATATAAGTGGATAAATACTTGCTCTACTTACATAACATAAGTAATGTACTACTGTCCACATTTTGATTTTAGTGATTTTTCTATGGTAAAAAAGAGAAACTCTTTCTTAGGATTTTCCATTTTGTCTGTGTCTATCTTGAAGCCAATCCTGACATCATTTCCTCCATTACTCTCCTCTGCCTGATTGTGTATGTGTTGCTCGCCCTCCTCCCAGTCTTCAGACTCTCCCACCCAGCTCTGCAATGGACAGTGCATTGAGAAATATTGGCCAATTAAAGAGGAACAGAGGTGTGGGGGAGGCAAAACAGGATGGAAAGAGGCTTCAGCCAATCAGGCTGCATCAATTTAGTCTGAGGGGAAAGTAAAAGAGAAAAAAAAAAAACCAGCATGCCCTGCAACTTCCTTTGTGTGACAGATGTACAAAATAAGAGCCATGGAAACTGGTGAATGATGTTTTATGGAGAAGAAAACTATGAGTGATTTTTAACTTTGGATTGTCTGGTTAGCATCTTTATTACTTGTTTACCACAAAAAATAAAGTTTGTTTTATTTTATTTTATGCCTGACAGTTACTCTTTAAGCATAGGTGACATACAGAGTTAATTAGTTAAGTAGACGTTAACACTTTGCTGCAGGAAGGGGGGTGATTCTTTATTTGTATTTTTTCACTGTCACTTTTTTTTGTTTTACTTTTCATGAATGACTGCTGCTAATGGCTAAAGCTCACAGTCTGTGTTGCAGGACAAAAGGACATATACTCCAAATGGAGGGCACACATGCAAAATTGCATCTGTCACCCCGGATTTAGAGTAATTCATCAAAAATTTGAGATACTACATTAGTTTCAGCTGACGTTTTAAAAAGAGTCTCAACATTTTCGTGAACTTTGACAACAAAGCAATGTTCACTTCTTCAGGAGTGAAATCCCAGCTTAGGAAGTTCTTAGACCAACTCTTGTTTCTGCAGTTAAAAGGACAGAATATGTGTAAAGTAAAAAAGGGGTACCCATCCGTTTCATAAGAAACAATCAAGGTTGAAGATATACAGTACAAAGTGGACTTCATTTTAGGGTGCCTTCCTACTGAAGCCAAGAACTCCAGGGAATGGAGTCACATATGCACTGTGGCATCCATGCCCAATACAGTTCTCTAAAATAGCATTTATATCTAAGTCAAGAACAAAGGTAACAGAACTATTTTAACTCAGAATAAAAGTTCTAATCGGTAATCTGACTAAATAATAATAATAAATTAATATTGAAAAAAAATAAGCTATAAAAATAAGCATTAAGTTATTCTGGTTATAGTTCCTCTTTAAAGTGGAGCTCAACTCTTGCACAAGACAGAAGGAAAAAATAAAGAAATGCACCCTGCATGTATTTAGAGAATTTAGCCTGTCTGATTCCCCCTCATCTGTGACTAATCACAAGTTGTAATTTGATCACTCTGCTGTGTCAGCTGACTGCCACTGCAGAGAGGCTAATTTGAAAACACAGGATGTTAACAATATGTCTGCTTCCATCAAAGCAGGAAGTAGACACTGCCGATTCATTTCAGGATTTGTATCATCTTTAACAAAGAAATGTTTTTCTTTAAAGGTTATTATGCTGTTGCTTATCTGTTGGAGCTGAGAGGAAGTTCTGAGTACAGGTCCTCTTTAATGCTGAGAACAATTTTAGCCTTGTATTATCCTCAGTGTATTATCCTCAGTGTATTATCCTCTGTGTCATCTTTTAATATCAGTTATGAAGTGGCAATCACTTTTAATTGTCAATATTCAAGGGACGTTATAGAGGTTTTATTGCAACGTTGTGACCATCACAGAGTAGTAAAAAAAATGGAAACTGGCTGAGGAAGCCAGTCAGGGATTTGGAGTGAGGCCGCTGCTGCTGCAAACGACTGCTAGAGATGGAAAAGTAACCATATATAATTTATGTTTCACTCAAGTTTTAATGTAACGCAATAATACTGTTTTATTAAACACTGAAGGAAAAGGTAAAAATGATTAATTTCCACACGGCAGGAATAGATTACAATAAAACTTTGATGATCTACCCCCATCTGTATTTTTTGTCTCTGCGGTTTTTGGTGTTGTATCGAGTGAGTTATTTGAATAATGACCCCACAGCTGAAAGTATCGGCGGTGATTAGTCTGGGACACTTGGCAGGTCTTTTTCTCCCTTTGAGACAGTTATTTCTTTGACAAAATGGTTGAGATTCTGGGACTGCTTGTGCCCCCTCGCCCCCTCGTTTCTGACCATTGTGTCCCAAGCGCCAGTCATGCCTGTCTGTTATGATTACTCCGACAGTGCCAGCGGACCTGCAGATCACTTAAGTAATGGGGTCAAAATGATAATAAAATGATTTTTGAAGCTGAAAAAGTGATATTTTGCCTCATTAAAATGATAAAAATATATTTCTGTCAACTGGATTAAAACTAGCAATTAAAGTCATGGCTTGCTTGAGAGTATGTCAAAAATCATATGGGTTTGGTGTGAAAGGCTGAAATTTATGCATATACCGGGATAATATTCCTCTAGCCTGTTTGTAGGTCTAAAAGCCGTTTATTTTGCTGTTGAGCTGTAAGCTTTAAAAGAGAACTCAGAGGAAAATATAGACAGAAATCAGTAGGAAATACCATGTATGTTTACTTTTTTCCACCCAATGCTTCAAGCCTATACCTAAAATAATAAAAGAGAATGAGGGATAAAATGATATGCGATAACCAACGCCACTGCTTCAGACGTAAGAAGAAATAGAATTCAGGCAGTTAAACAGGTGGTTTCCTGCTGGCAATACTACAAAATCATTGTAATATATTTTTTTTCATACACAACCACAAAGTCATTAACAGAAAATTAAACTTTAGTTTAAAAAACAACAACACATTTATTGAAACATACAAAATATAAGTAAAATAATATTCAAAGTTAAACTTATAACTTTCTATGTATACATTATTAATAAATAACTCTTTATTTTAATCCATATAATCCATATAAATATTAGTCTTTAGACTCAATGGGCTTGATTCACAAAGCCGTGCTAACTGTTTAGCATGGGCGTGCTAAACAGTTAGCACTTGAAGTGCCGTTCGCTGACTTTTGCGCGCGCAAAGTGCCGCGATTCGCGTGATCATTGGCGGCAACCTGCGCGTGCAAAAGTCCACAAACGGCACTTCACGTGCTAACTGTTTAGCACACCCGTGCTAAACAGTTAGCACGGCTTTGTGCATCAAGCTCAATATCTTTTAACATTCAGTTAAACAAAAAGCAATTTTCATCGTCACTGGCCAGGCTAAGGTCTGGCTACCCCGCATACGGCGAACTCAGTCATACTCTGAACGTCCATATTAAAAATATCAAGTCCAAGTGGACACAAATGGAATAAATCAGGGTGGTATATTCTAGGAATACCACCTTCCAGCTCTGTATGCCTCCCACCCGAGGCCTGAGCCCCTCTAGAAAATGCAGATGAGTCTTAACGTACCACAAATGGTAAAGGATAATTTTAGAAAAAATTAAAGTAGTAGCAGGAAAAGACTTAAGTAAATTGGACAAGGTCCGGTTGCATTTTACCAAGCAAGTCTATCGTTTTAACTTTCCCTAAATCATTGCCCCAAGTGAAAAATTAAAAGATCAGGGGCGGGACATGAATCAAGTAAACAGATAATCTTGGAAACAAAAGCATCCCATCTCATCCCTCTGCCACATCCTTCCAATAAATCTGGAATGCATCAATGTTCAAGTCCAAACTTTCAGAATATGGCCTTTCTTTTCCCTACCTCGGGGCCCAAAAGATGAAGGAGTGGCAGAGAATCCAAACCACTCTTTTTTTTTTCCCCAAACTCAGCGCACATATGGGGCCTGATTCACAAAGCGGTGATAACTCAGTTATCACGCCTAAAAGACTTTAGGCATGATAACCTTTGCACCGCTGAGTTAGCACCGCTTTGTGCTCTTTATCGCACGCAAAGTCCCGCGCGCAGCGCCCATAGGGTTTTATGGGCGCATCGCACGCACTGCACTGTGCACCGCGCGAAAATTTGCGCGAGTTTCTTCTTATCATGCCTAAACTGAGTTTAGGCATGATAAAGGGCTTTTCACTGGCGTGCAAACACTTTGCACCGCTTTGTGAATCAGGCCCATGGTCTCAACTATTTTGTGTAGCAGCTATTATTTGCCGCACACTTGAGCTGAGAGGTGCTATCATCATAGTTTGAGATGCAAAATTAATCTTTATTAACACCATGATAAGATAAACCAAAATAGGCAGTGGTACGAACACCGCCTTGTCCCTTCACTTGGGATAGCACTGCCGCTATTATATAACACACCCCTCTCCCTTCCTTCACCTAACATCCTTCACACTTCACATTCATACACACAACTCCTACACACATCTACAACATTCATCATCGACCACTCTTTTTAAACCTAAAGAAATATCAACTATTAGTAACACGATAATGCAGGTCTCATAGACAAGCCTACCTACCTGATTCTCAACAACAATTGTTTTAATAATAGACTTTGACAGACCCAATCTATTCACATCAATTGTTCATCTATGGTGAATATTTGATCCAAATCCACTAAAGCAGACCCAGAACTCCTCAGCCAGACAGGAAATGCACTTGGCACAAAGTCAGGAGAGAATCCCTGAGATAAATTTTGGGAAATACAAGGCAAAGGCTCACAAAAATCCTTTTAGAATATCCAGATGACCAGAAAGACGAACACAAAACTGGATTCCAGCTTGTCTTGACAAGAAGTGAAGAACTTTGACAATATACAGTATATCTCCTGAAGTTTGAGAAATATTTAGCGCCCATTAGCTGCCGGGAAAGTGAGTGATGTTATCAAATCTGCAAAGACAACCTCAGTTAGCCTTTTCCCCAGCAACAGCTTCAGGTCCTGTAAAAGGAGGGAAACACCAATACCACAGTAACACACATCACTGAACAATATACACCTACTCCATATAAATACCAGAACACCATATTACAAATCCATATCCTGCCACAAAAATCACAAGAGGCCTGCGCTCCATTCATTCCATTTGGCCTTACAAACATTTCAGGAACCTTGAGAGGTAAAAACTGCTTAGTATACAGAGTGCTCCAAAGTTATCTTTTATCTGTGGAATGAGGCATTTATAGTTTATAATCCTGTCTTTAATATCGTTTGATCACTCAACCAAAGGTAACAGACTACAGGGAGTGAGTTGTCTCTGTGAGTGAGGCTGTTAGGAGGGCTTTTCCGTCACTTTTAGTCCCCTATACTTTTATTGTGGTTCTGGGTCACCATGAGCTGCTTGGGTATTCTGAAAACCATTAAGATATCTTCAGTTTTACAATTCTTGGCTTTGGATATCACATGTACTCCCCATCATTTGTAGCTATCCATTGATATTCATTGGTGCTCCCCATCTACCCCTTGCTTGTTTACTTAGTCAATCTGATTAATAGAGATGTTACTTACTCATCTCACTCCTTGTGAAGGCTGGAGTTGTATCAAAGAATGGGTGGCAACAGCCTGGCAAAGATGGCACCTGCCAGCCCCTTCAGCTTCCTCTGACCAGCCTACTGGAAGCAGGTGGTAGAAGTGAAGTTAAGGCCCATACCCGGGACACAATCTTTACAGCAAATTTTTGTGACATCATTTAACAAAGCCTAGTTAAATGATGTTGCACGACACAGCCACCTGAGGCGATCACTCGTTTTTAAATGACCGTCATGGCAGATCCCATCGTGAATGATCGTTCCAATCACCATAGACTTTTGCACAAAAGTACCACGATGGAGTTGCACATGTCGTTCATCATTTGTACCCACTGCAGAAGATGGATCAGGGAATGACCGCTCGTCAGATTGCAGGTCGTTGGAAGTTCCCTGATCCATCTCCTGCATTCCTCACATGGCTACCAAGAGGGTGCTACTTTGCTGTCTGCTATTGCCCTGCCCTGGCATTAGATTGCAGAAAAATATGCAAACCTCTTACCTTCCACAGAGATCCTATAGCTTGACTTTTCTCTTTGTTTTTGTTTTTTTAGCTTCATGGCTTTAATTCAGCTCTCACCGCATTCGAAATCTTGATAGATTAAATATTTTCTGGTTCATTTTCCTCATTTTGATGCTTTCAGATTTCTCATTTAATTCATAAGTGTAAACTGACTTCTCCTCTTCACCCAAAGCGTAACACAATCCCACACTTAGACAAATGTTCTCCTGGTAACTTTGCACTGTAGATAATCATTAAGTAGCAGTTTATGATTGAGTATCATTGCGAACTTGTCTGAGCATGAATTCTGCACCCACTGAGTCTGTTTGTATCATCAGCATGTACTTGTACTCCATACTTTGTTATTTGATGCCCCCCCCACCCCTTTGTCGTGCTATAATATAAAATACTGGAGAATGTGCTGGTACTGTATAAATACATTAATTACAATAATAAGTGATGAGGTTGTGTCAGCACATTGTTTTCTTTTTTTTCCCAGCAAGAATGCAATCTGCTCTTATTTCTTTCTTTTTTCCCCTAATTTGGCTGTAGAGCACCGATATAGCAGCTACAACAGCTGGCGGTGAGGATATGGTTTAGGTGAGCAGTTGTTACAGAATTCCAGGGTAAACAAAAAACTCTTTCTACAGTTTCTAATAGCAAAGCTATTTAAATATCTAAATATATCCAATTAACAATCCCTGTTCAGTTTCTGAAGCATGGAGGGCTGCTAATATACAGATCAGCTAATCTTCTAATCCTGACTCCCACAATAATGGGGTGAGCACAACGAGCAATAAAGGCAACCTGCAGTGAAAAGGAGATGGAGGCCGCCAATTCTTTCATTTTTTTTATTTTCTAGTGCAGATCCTCTGTTGTTAATCATTTCACTGACCAAGAATGAATATGTAGTTCAGGTTTTCCTAACTTAGCTTTCTCTTGATTGGTCGAATCTCAGAGAATGCTAAAGCAAAAAGCTGAGTGTTAATGTTAGGGTTGTAACTAAAGGGAAAGGAGGGGGGACTATAGGGGAGGGGCAACTATGTACCATCCCAATGATACAGGAATCCATCCTCCATAACAGATATATTGTTGCCCTTGGCAGATTGGCCCCAAGCTGGGGGGGCAGGGTTGTTGCTACGCTTGATGGGTCCCCCTGCAAACTTTAAGGGGGCCCCCTTCCTACACTCAGACCCCCTTACACCCATTCTCATTAGGGAAGAGGAGCTTAGGCTTCTTCCTTCCTCCACCAGGGCCCCTCTCCTGTGCTTCCCTGGCTCTGCCACCCAGACCTACAGATGAGTGTGGCAGCAGTGATGGAGCTTACTTTGGTTCTCTCTAGTTCTGCAGCTACTACAGTAAGTGTCATCATCCTCTCTGGTCTCTGATTTCTCTTCATGTCGCATGAAGGTTACACCGCTCATGTGCAAACAAAAAAGTGGTACAAAATCACATTTGTGTGACTGTTAACTGTTTCTGATGACAGCCGGAGTACAACAGGATAAAAGCTTCTGTGAATCATCCCTGTTCTAAGCATACAGTAGTACTGACATCACCAGCCTAATGGCTGCTACCATATTCTACATTCTCTGATTGGTTCGGTGCTTTCTTATTCTGGGATTTGGCTTAAATTACAGAGTGTCAGTTAATCGGTTTTCCATGGAAATCCTATTACCCAATGGTGATTACCGAGTTCCTATCTTCTGATCGGAAACCCTGTTTCCGATCGGAAAATTGGAAATTTTCATTCTGAGGGAAATTACCGACCATCCCTAGAGGTTAATACCCATTTCGGGCACTTTGTTCCCTACAGGTCTGAGCAGGATCATTCACCAGGCAACCTGGGCAGGTGCTTGGGGCCCTGTGGATGTAAAGGGGCCCAAATAACACCTTATTTTACCTCTTTCTCTGCTTTAGTTTATCAAAAGGACCACAAGTGGGGCCAAAATCTACTACCTTGCCTAGGCCCAATCAGGAGAGTAACTAGGCTTAACAGGGATGTTGTGTGGTACGGGAGGTACATCGATGATTTGCTGGTCATTTGGAAGGGTGGTATGGGGCAGGTTGGTAGGTTGGTGGAGTACCTCAACACGAATAACATGAATCTTCAATTCACACACTCAGTAGGAGTTTACTCCCTCAGCTTCCTGGACTTGGTGCTGAGAGGTGATACTGAACGAGGTAACATCCTGACCACCACGTACAGGAGACTGTGCAGTGGCAACACTGTTCTAAGGGCGGATAGTTGCCACCCTATTCATACCATCCGTGGCATTCCTGTAGGTGAGTTCACGAGGGTGAAGCGTAATTGTTCCGATACTAAAAGCATGGAACAGGAACTGAATATAGCTGAACTCCATTTGAGGGCCAGGGGTTACCCAAGGTGGTGCATCAAGAGGGGTAGAGCCTGAGTAGCGAAGACATCTAGATCAGATCTGGTCAATCCCCAGAAGCCACGAAGTCCTGAGCCCACCAGGCCCACGTTTGTTACCACCTATTCCACTGAATATAAGCAGGTGACCAACATAATTGTGAAATATCTTCCGATGCTTCGAGCTGATACAGGCCTTTCCCCAATCTTAAGTGATGGAGTGAGGTATGCGAGCAGACGTGCTCCAACCCTGGGACAAATATTGTCCCCTAGCTTGTTTAGCTCGGGGGCCATGGGCAAAACTTGGTTGACCACTGTTGGTTTTCACAAGTTTGGTTTGGCAACCTGTAAATATTGCCATGTCCATGCTAGGTCCAAGACTGCTGTCTCTTCCTCGAATGGCCAGTTACCCAATTTCACAGTTTATCAATGGTGGGACTAGATATGTTGTGTATCTCATTTCCTGTGGTGTTTGTTCGCTGTAGTATGTGGGGTGTACCGCCAGGCCTTTGAGGCAGAGAGTGGCTGAGCTCTATTTGGAGGCAGATTGGCATACTTCAAACATTACCAACGTTGCCAAACACTTTTGTGAGATTCACGGAGGGGATGTGACGAATTTCTCTTCCTGTGGGATTGAGAGGGTAGTGTCGTCCAAGAGGGGAGGAGACCTCTTCAAGAGATGATTGTGAATGGAAGCAGAGTGGATTTTTAAATTAAATACCAGAGTTCCACATGGTTTAAATGCGAGATGGGATCTGGCCACGATTACCTGATTACTCCTGCACCCGCCCGCCCCCCCCCCCCCGATTTTTGTCTAACAGACTATCGGCTCCATCCCTCTATGTTGTTCTTTCTGTTAGTTTGTCCTTGTTGCCATTCAGGAGACTTTAGGTACTATGCTCCTGGTTTTTATCTTGTATATATAATTTTTCTACATATGCATTTTAATTTTAAATTTTGCATTGACACCCAAGATTGCATGTGTGAGTGGGAGGCGGTGTTCTGTGCACCTCCTTTTAGAGTATGCCCATTCCCATACTGGCTGGGAGGGATTTGGGGCGGATACTCTGTACTGACATCCCTACTTATATGTTTAAGCTGCCATTTGTGTGTTAGCTATGATTAAAGCGGTATTGTCACTAGTGTTGGGCGAACAGTGTTCGCCACTGTTCGGGTTCTGCAGAACATCACCCTGTTCGGGTGATGTTCGAGTTCGGCCGATCACCTGATGGTGTTCGGCCTTTTTAGTTCGGGTTCGCCCGAACTATTCAATGCCCACCGAACAGGGCCGAATAGGGCCTCTGTTCGGCCGAACAGGGCCCTGTTCGCCCGAACATGCCACAATACGGCCCCCCTATGGGGTCGCAGGCATAAGGGGGGAGCATGCCCCGATCGCGGGGGGGGTCAGAAATTCCCCCCACCCCCTCCGCTAGCGCTCCCCCCTCTGCCCGCTTCTCCATAACAAAAGTTTGTTGAAAGTTAATACTAGTACCGGTGGCTGGCTGCTGGCCTGGCAGTGGAGTGAGTGAGGAGGAGGAGTCCGCCTAGGAGAGTGACGCGTTGAGGCCGGGCAGCGGGCGGTTCAGCGGTAGTACTGTTGTGGTACTTCCGCCCTTTCTCTGACCTCACGTCCTCTACGTGATGACGCATATGAGGGTACGTGTGACGCGTACCCTCGTATGCGTCATCACGTAGAGGACGTGAGGTCAGAGAAAGGGCGGAAGTACCACAAGGGTACTACCGCTGAACCGCCCGCTGCCCGGCCTCAATGCGTCACTCTCCTAGGCGGACTCCTCCTCCTCACTCACTCCACTGCCAGCAGCCAGCCACCGGTACTAGTATTAACTTTCAACAAACTTTTGTTATGGGGAAGCGGGCAGAGGGGGGAGCGCTAGCGGAGGGGGTGGGGGGAATTTCCGACCCCCCCCCCCCCCCGCGATCGGGGCATGCTCCCCCCTTATGCCTGCGACCCCATAGGGGGGCCGTATTGCGGCATGTTCGGGTCCCCATTGACTTCCATTGAGTTTGGGGTTCGGGCCGAACATGCCGAACATCCGGCCCATGTTCGGCCTGTTCGGCCCGAACCCGAACATCCAGGTGTTCGCCCAACACTAATTGCCACCATAAAAATCAAATTTCAACAGCAACTGGTCTGAGTGTATTAAGTAATAAAGATGCTAATCCTGCATTCAAAACTTGCAAAACTTTTTCTGCTGTTATGATTTGTAGTTATTACATACTTTAGGAGCACTGGCCCTAGTGCCAAACAGTGCCAAAAAGTTGAATGCTGGGAGTTCTTTTGAATGCTGGGAGTTTTTTTTATCTATAATATATTCCTCCTCTTCCATTTATTTCCTTGCCTAGCTGATCACTTGTGTTTACAAGCAAGCCTAAGGTGACTCAGTGATTGGATGTGTAAATAAAAAAAAAAGACTCTGGGAGCAGGGCAGCTAATGAATACACAATGAGAAAGAGAAAGGAGGGGGGGAAACAAGAGTCAGGAAGGATATGATATCAGCATTAGCTTGGCAAAATGGCCACTGCCTGCAATAGTATTTTCTGCTTTTCCTTTATAAAATTCACAGGAATCATTACGTGGATAGCACAATACATCTGTTATGTAAGTAGAAGTAGTATTTATCTACTTATACAGTGGGTTGCAAAAGTATTCGGCCCCCTTGAAGTTTTCTACATTTTGTCATATTACTGCCACAAACATGAATCAATTTTATTAAATTCCACATGAAAGACCAACACAAAGTGATGTACACATGAGAAGTGGAACGAAAATGATACATGATTTCAAACATTTTTTTACAAATAAATAACTGCAAAGTGGTTTGTGCATAATTATTCGGCCCCCTTTGATCTGAGTGCAGTCAGTTGCCTATAGACATTGCCTGATGAGTGCTAATGACTAAATAGAGTGCACCTGTGTGTAATCTAATGTCAGTACAAATACAGCTGCTCTGTGAGGGCCTCAGAGGTTGTCTAAGAGAATATTGGGAGCAACAACACCATGAAGTCCAAAGAACACACAAGACAGGTCAGGGATCAAGTTATTGAGAAATTTAAAGCAGACTTAGGCTACAAAAAGATTTCCAAAGCCTTGAACATCCCACGGAGCACTGTTCAAGCGATCATTCAGAAATGGAAGGAGTATGGCACAACCGTAAACCTACCAAGACAAGGCCGTCCACCTAAACTCACAGGCCGAACAAGGACAGCGCTGATCAGAAATGCAGTCAAGAGGCCCATGGTGACTCTGGACAAGCTGCAGAGATCTACAGCTCAGGTGGGAGACTCTGTCCATAGGACAACTATTAGTCATGCACTGTACAAAGTTGGCCTTTATGGAAGAGTGGCAAGAAGAAAGGCATTGTTAACAGAAAGCATAAGAAGTCCCGTTTGCAGTTTGCCACAAGCCATGTGGGGGACACAGCAACCATGTGGAAGAAGGTGCTCTGGTTAGATGAGACCAAAATGGAACTTTTTGTCCAAAATGCAAAACGCTATGTGTGGCGGAAAACTAACACTGCACATCACTATGAACACACCATACCCACTGTCACATATGGTGGTGGCAGCATCATGCTCGGGGGGTGCATCTCTTCAGCAGGGACAGGGAAGCTGGTCAGAGTTGATGGGAAGATGGATGGAGCCAAATACAGGGCAAACTTGGAAGAAAACCTCTTGGAGACTGCAAAAGACTTGAGACTGGGGCGGAGGTTCACCTTCCAGCAAGACAATGACCCTAAACATAAAGCCAGGGCAACAATGGAATGGTTTAAAACAAAACATATCTATGTGTTAGAATGGCCCAGTCAAAGTCCAGATCTAAATCCAATCAAGAATCTGTGGCAAGATCTGAAAACTGCTGTTCACAAACGCTGTCCATCTAATCTGACTGAGCTGGAGCTGTTTTGCAAAGACGAATGGGCAAGGATTTCAGTCTCTAGATGTGCAAAGCTGGTAGAGACATACCCTAAAAGACTGGCAGCTGTAATTGCAGCAAAAGGTGGTTCTACAAAGTATTGACTCAGGGGGCCGAATAATTACGCACACCCCACTTTGCAGTTATTTATTTGTAAAAAATGTTTGGAATCATGTATGATTTTCGATCCACTTCTCACATGTACACCACTTTGTATTGGTCTTTCATGTGGAATTCCAATAAAATTGATGCATGTTTGTGGCAGTAATGTGACAAAATGTGGAAAACTTGGAGGAGGCCGAATACTTTTGCAACCCACTGTATATGTGTTTTTTATTTCTAGATTAGCATGGGTGTCGCTTGTTCTTTAAGGACGGTTAGTCCGAAACATGTCAGCTACTTGATGCCTGCCTAGATTGTATTTTGGATATGTAACTTCTGACTGACAAGTGCGGACCTTCCCTTGTGTGCTGTATCCTTTGGTTTTGCCAACTAGGTCGAGCACTGCAGTGGAAGTGGTGGAGTGGAGTGGTGTTTACCTTGCCAACTGAAGTTAACAGGGCCCCCTGCAAAAATGAGAACATGGGGCCCCCTTGGTCAGGGCCGGGCTGAGGCATAGGCTGGAGAGGCTCCAGCCTCAGGGCGCAGTGTAGGAGGGGGCGCACAATTCATTCAGCTGTCATTCCTAATTGTGTTTGAAGCAGAAAGAAATAAGAAAAGGGAATACATAGCAGTGACTACAAGCCAGATAACTAGATATTAAGGTGTTGGGGAGGTTGTGGGCCCTGTGGTCCTCTTAGTCTAATAGCAATCAGTGTGTGACAGCTGGGGTGGGAGGGATGGAGGGGCGCACTTTGGTGTCTCAGCCTTGGGTGCTGGAGGACCTTGTCCCAGCTCTGCCCTTGGTCCCCGAACCCCATGCCGGTCACGTGATTGGGAGCTGGCGAATGGCAGTAGAAAGTGTTCTACTGTAAGCAGCATCTGGAAGCAGGAAAAAAATTACACACACTCCTGCACATGGTTTTTGTGAGTGAACAGGAAGGGTTTCTTGCTAATTGGCTGCACTTGCGGTTGGTGATAAGGAGGAGGAGGAGCCCCCAAAGCCTCTGGGCCCCCTTGCAATGGCAAGGGTCTCAGGGGTGATTGTTATGCTCATGGGCCCAATTACATCTTAATCCATTTCTGTTACAGGTACCCTTTAACAGTTTTCTTTAATAGTGTGGCTTTGTTACCCAAGCCTTAAACAACAATTTCCTTTAATAGTTTTGCTACCCAAGCATTCATTTTCCATTACATTCTCAATATGAAAACAAAAAAATCTGAAAATGCAAAGTGCAATTCATTCATCAAAATGTTATTTTTATATTGGTTTGTGATCTGGTAGACTAAATCATTCCATTTATAACCAAGAGGAGATAAAAGTGTAGCTAATGTTTTCATTTGGATGTTGCTTGGTAATGTCCCGTGCCTCTTTTGTGTCTATTAAAGCAGCTGACTGCTTCCTGCCTTAGTATTAATTTACCTCATGCTGTCTTGATCTAAAAATATTACATCCATACTTGTAACTGTATCTGGTGTTTGTGCTGTCATTATGTAATTTAAGGAGCTCCTCATACTCTGCTGAAAATCATTTTAAGCTTGTGAAGAAAAAAAAAAGGGAAAGAATATTTATACAGACAGTGCAAAATAGTTCAGCTTCTCCTTCTTACAATGGATGTGGTGTCTCTGAAGTGGGAGAATGTGGTGTACGGTGTCAGCAGGTCACTTGTGACCTTGTGTGAGTGACTTCAGACATCTGCTCCTTGGAGAAATGTTAACACCACAACTTAAAGGCAGGGCTAATTGTTATGATTAGCATACTTAGAGACCGGAGAGAAATAGGACACTCAAAGACGAGGCCGTAAATTCCTCTTAGTAAACCTCTCTTCTGCCGAACGCCTGCCAATATTACTGCAGTCACGGATAGGCTGTTAGTTTGTGAATAATCACAGACTACACATTCGTCCTAAAAGCCAAGGGAAAAGAAAAATAGAAATCTCCATAGAATAGAAATAGAATAGAAATAGAAAGCATCCAATCAGAATTCAGGTTTCACTTTTACTGTATGTTAGAAGTGAACGAAAATCATATTAAACTTAAAGAGGAACTCCAGTGAAAATAATGTCATAAAAAAGTGCTTCCTTTTTACAATAATTATGTATAAATAATTTAGTCAGTGTTTGGCCATTGTAAAAGCTTTCCTCTTCCTGATTTACATTCAGACATTTATCACATGGTGACATTTTTACTGCTGGCATGTGATGTCAGGGGAAGTAGCTGCTGCTTGCTTTTTTGGCAGTATGAAACAGCTGTAAACAGCTATTTCCCACAATGCAACGAGGTTCACAGACAGGAAACTGCCAGGACCATGGTCCTCAGAGTTTCCTGTGGGAGCGGTTTCACCACAATATCAGCCATACAGAGCCCCCTGATGAGCCATTTGTGAAAAGGAATAGATTTCTCTTGTAAAGGAGGGTATCAGCTACTGATTGGGATGAAGTTCAATTCTTGGTTACGGTTTCTCTTTACATAATTAAAATTAATACTTTTGTGTTGATATGAGCAATATTAAGGCAAACCTGAAGCGAAAATGAACTTATGAGATAATTAATTGTATGTGTAGTACAGTACAGCTAAGAAATAGAACATTAGTAGCAAAGAAAATAGTATCATATTGTTTTACAGTACAGGAAGATTTAAAGAGAACCTGAGGTGGATTTTAAGAATCCTATTAGCACACAGAGGCTGGTTCTGCATTTAATCACCAGCCTCTGTTACTATACTGTTACTATCAAACAGCCTACTAGCGACACGCTGCGTGTTGCTAGCACGGCAGTATGATTTATGAGGGACAGCAGAACATGGGGGGGCTGGGGGGGAACAGTATAGTAACAGAGGCAGGTGATTATGTGCAGAACCAGCCTCTGTGTGCTAATAGGATTCTTAAAACCAACCTCAGGATCTCTTTAAGAAACTTCAGTTGTTATCTATGCAAAAGAGCTTCTCTGAGCTCTTCGACCCAACTTGGGTCGAAGACAGTCCTGTTTTCTGAAGCACTTATATATCAAAGCAACAGTGAGAAACAGCTTCAGACAAGATTTTACTGCAGCGAAGCTCATAGGGTCATTATCTCTGCTCTGTTGCATAGTATTAAAATAAATAAATATTAAAATACAGAGTGTTATAGTTTGTAAATTGCAAGCATGACAGGATGATGCGATGTTATAAAAAAGGGCTGTATAACTGAAAATAAAAATATTAGACTTTTTTTTGCTACTAATGCTCTATTAATTTGCATACTTTTTTCATACTTTTTTTTGTTTGCTTTTTTCTTCGCTTTCATGTCACTTTAAGTGTCAGCTTGTTCTCTGTCTTTTTCTGATTTATGTATTTTTCTTCAGTTCATGTTTGAAATATCTGATCTTAGAGTAAATTATATCTTGGTTTCTCAACATCCATGAATGCCTGTCTAGTGGAATTACATCAGCTGGTTGAGGCTACATTTTGACAAAACAGAGGTGTTGGTGGTAGATAGATGGTCCACACATGATGGATAAATTATATAGGAGAGAACAGAGGTGCCAAAAGGATAAAAGGGGTTTTAAAGGAGCTTAAAAGCCAAAACTTTTTGGTAATTAGAGGATGCAGTGGTGGACTTACCTCCTCCAAGCAGACACAACACGACTGTACATTCAGTCTATTTATTAACGAACTCCAGATAAAACAAAGCAACGCGTTTCATGGGTCAGCGCCCGCTTCCTCAGGCAATAGAAAAAGGAGTTACAGCATCTAGCAAAACAAACAACACTCGGCGCCTCACTTTATACCAATATTCCCCATCAATTTGGTTTATCTGCAATAAAACACTTCCTAAACATTCTTCCATCCATGCCCTCCATACAGCAACAATTCATCCTACAGTGTACTGAATTAATTCTTAATAATAATATATTCTTTCATTCAACACTAATTACTATCATCAGATCAGTGGAACTGCAATGGGCAGTTCCTTTGTGCCCTCTTATGCAAACCTCACCATGGGCCTCATAGAACTTCAATTACTAGACACTAATCACCCATTCCATAACAACATCATTCTGTACAAACGATATATTGACGATTTATTTTTTATATGGAAAGGCGACACCTCACTAATCCCATCCTTTATCCAATATCTTAAAACCAATAGAGCGGGCCTTCAGTTTACATCTCAATATCAGCCAACCTCCATAGACTTCCTTGATCTTACCGTCTTCATCGAACAGGGCTCCATCAAAACAAAAACATATTTCAAATCCGTTGATTCCAATAATTTTATACACTTTAATAGTTTCCACTTCCACTACCATACTGCCAGTTTAGACGAATCTACAGAAACTGCACAGACAACCAAGATTACCATGTTCAACCTGATATACTCACTAAGAAAGTTTCCACGAGGAAATACCCCAAAAAACTTATCCGGGACGCACGTCATAAAGCAGAACTACCATACAACCATACAATCCCAAACCATCGACCGCAGATAGCAATAACCCACCCCCCCCCCAGATTCATTACTCAATATTGTAGAGAACACCAAACTATCAGGAAAATAATGAACAAGCGTTGGGAAATTCTACTCCAGGACCCATTCTTCAGACCCCTCCTCCCCACCAAACCACTCATCACCTACCATAGAGCCCCCAGTCTCCGCAATTTATTAGCCCCCAGTAAACTTCACTGCCCCAAGACTGAACTTACACACAGTTCAGCTCCTTTGACACCTGGCTCACGACCCTGCCAATGTCCCAGATGCCTAGCCTGCACCTTTGTAGCCAATGCTACCACCTTTACGTCCACTGTCACCAACATCCAATACAATATCAAAAAACATCTGTCCTGCCAGTCCCGATGCATTATCTATGTCATTTCATGTCCCTGCCATCTTCAGTATGTGGTTAGAACCACACAGGAAGCCCGGAGCAGTATTGGCCAGCATAGAAGAAATATCCTGAATAAATTCCCTATGCACAGCTTGTCACGGCACTTTCACCAAGCTCACCAAAATAATCCCGAAACACTCTCCGTCACCCTTATCGATAGTACCTGCGATAACGAACCAGTGGCATTCGAAAAATTAAAAAAGCTCGAAATGTATTGGAACCAGACCCTAAGGACACTGGTCCCAGGGGGTCTGAACGAGGTCCTGGAAAAAAATATACTACATTTTCTAATTCCATATGATGCATCCCTTTTGTTCCGTTTAATTTTAATTAGTCCTCTCTTTTTATATTTTATAGTATTATGATTGTTATCCTCATTTTTATGCAGATTGATAATAAGAATGTTATGTTGTACCAGTCTTATGTTTATGTTAATGTGATTTCTTAAATTCTGTCCGAATAACATGTCTTGTCAAATACACCCATTAACCCCTTTTTCAAACCCCCCTCTCCCCCACAAACAAAATCATATCTGGCAACTTTAATGATACCTCAGCTTACCGTTGATCTACTATAAGTACAATAGTGTGTTTTTTAACCAAATGTCAGACCTATTTTTCTTAAACATTTTTTCCACACCTGGTAATCTATATTGAAAACAGGAGAAACTCCCCGCCCCCCCGACCCCAAACCCTCCCCCTTCCTCCCCCCCCCAAATCATATCTGGCAACGTTAACGACACTTCAGCATACCGTTGATCTACCATAAGTACAATAGTGTTTCTTTTTAACCAAACGTCAGACTTATTTTTCATAAATGTCTTATTCCACACCTTTTAATATTGTGGGGTAAATGCTGCTTTGACTGTTGTACCTATTAAATTAAGACTATGTTAATTTTTGTTAAAACAGAACCCCCCCCACCCCTCCCCCCCATACAAATAAGATCTGGAAACGTTCCCCTAAAATTTGTTTTAAGCATACCATGGATCTGCCATAAGTTTAATAGTGAATTTTTCAACCAATATCAGACCACTTTTCTTTTAATACAAATGTGACATAGAACTTTTACTTTGTACTTTTAATATTATAAGCTATGTGTTGTATGTATATTTATGTATATGCTTTTTATCGAGACCTGGTCAATCTCTGCTATTTATTATTGTTAGATGCTGTAACTCCTTTTTCTATTGCTGAGGAAGCGGGCTCTGACCCGTGAAACGCATTGCTTTGTTTTATCTGGAGTTCGTTAATAAATAGACTGAATGTACAGTCGTGTTGTGTCTGCTTGGAGGAGGTAAGTCCACTGCCTCCTCTAATTACCAAAAATGTTTGACTTTTAAGCTCATTTAAAACCCCCTTTATCCTTTTTGCGCCTCTGTTCTCTCCTATATGATATTGTATCCATCCTGGGTGGAGGGTTGCGACCCTTTTCTACTATCTACAGAGAGCGACTTCTTATTCCTGAGTGGGGTCAGGATAATCTCCCCACCTGCCTTTACAGTGGTTGCCTAATGGTGACCTATGTTTGTGAGTATAATAACTATTACTCTTTGTCATTATCCCCTTTGTCAATACATACTACACTATTGGGGCTCTTGGTGTTCCTCTGTTTATCTCGTTTACATGATGGATAAAGTCCACTTCAAACTAGCAACTGGGGGAGATGCTTTGCAATATAAAGTCTGGGGGTGATCCTGGATGGAAAGCTAACACTTAGACAGCAGGTATCAGCTGTCATCAAATCCGCATTCTTTCATCTGAGAAAAATTGTGAGAATTAAACACCGTATCCCTGCTAAAGACCTACCTACTCTAGTTAATGCATTTGTATCCTCCTGCCTGGACTACTGCAATTTCCTATTCATTGGGCATAACATTCTTTCATAAGTGGCAGCTCCATCGCTGGAATGCAGAAGAGGTGACATCGTGGCAATAGATTTTATGAATCAGAGCCTATATTACCTGTATTACAGCAATATCGCTTGCTTTCAGTCAGTTTTGTGGACAACAATTTATGTTAAAAAAAATCTGTTTCCAGTATGATCTGGATTCGTTTATAAAGATTACAATTTTAATTATCTTATTTGTTGCACATCTGACAACTAGAACAAAACAATAAAATAAATAAAATAAAATGGTTCTTTACAGACCTATTCATTTTATATTGAGACTATGATGGGTTAAGGACAATTGCTCTTTCCTTGACATAGACTAATTGATTTCAATTCCAATAACTGTTAGAAGCGGAATAGAGGAAGTTGTGGAGATAGCATAATGGAAGATTTCTAAGGCTTCAGACAACTGAACCTTGAGAGTCTTCATAGAGATGGATTTATAGGAAAAGCCATTGAGCGGGATATGATAGCAGATGATAAGCCCAGTGGTTTCAGTAACTCAAGAAGGACAGAATGATGGCTGCCATTTGGATTTCTCTAACTCAGTAGCGAGCCTGGACCTGCGGACATAAATGTTACTGACAGCAGATCTACAAATCCTCACTTGTCAGTAGAAATGTCAAGATATAAACCAAAAGCAACCGATATTTCAGGAAGTTTTTCTTCCCACAAACCATATCCAAAGTAAAGAAATATAATTTCAATAGGACAGTTTTTTTGTTTTGTAGAAGACATTTGAGCACTCAGAGAGCAATACCTTGATTTTTAAACAGTGAAAGAAATATCCAGGCAGCTAAAAAGTACAGGTAATTTACTTAATTTAGTCAACAGTTCAACTAACTAACACTCAATATTCAGAGGTAAATTGTTTCAGTGTCTGGCGTATGCTGTGTATTCACATTAAAATGTATAGGTGACCTTGATAAGTATGAATGAGTGAGCAACAGTTTTTTTAGAATCAAAACTACACCTGCTCATGTCCGAAACTAGGGCTGCGGCAGGGAAGGTTAGTTCATATAGTTGGAGTTCGAATCTGGGTTTCTTTATTTTGAAACCCAGATAATTATTACATCGCACATCGGCACCAGAGCTAGTAGAGAGGGTCACAGGGTTTTAGTCGACGTCATGCTTCACTTGACTCTTATGCTTCCTCCTCCCGGCCCCTGACATAGCTTCCAGCTAAACTAGTTGGGCAGCGTGCAGTGAGCGCTGTGTGGCCTGTGTGGACTGCTCCCTACTTATACCCTGGGTAAACTTTCACTTCATTTGGTGTTATTTTAATGCTTTATCCTTTGGGCAGCAGCTGTTTCCGTCCAGGGGTGGCTTTTTGTTCTGGTTTTTTTGCTCATTTTAGTTTCATTTCCTGGTACTTTCTTCCCATGACTCTGGTTTTTGCTATATGCATGATACTTAGCCTCTCGAAGACCAAAGGTTCATACAAACACCCCCGAACTTCTGCCAAAAGTTTGGTTTGCGCGAACTTCCGCGAACCGCAATAGACTTGAATGGGGAGGCAATCTTTTAAAAATAGAAACACTTATGCTGGCCACAAAAGTGATGGAAAAGATATTTCAAGGGGTCTGACACTTGGAGGGGGGCATGGCGGAGTGGGATAGATGCCAAAAGTCCCGGGGAAAAATCTGGATTTGATGCAAAGCAGCGTTTTAAGGGCAAAAATCGCATTGAATGCTAAATTTCAGGCTTAAAGTGCTTTAAAACATCTTGCATGTGTATACATCAATCAGGTAGTGTAATTAGAGTACTGCTTCACACTGACACACCAAACTCACTGTGTAACCCACCGCAAACAGCTGTGTTGTGACGGCCATGCTGGACTGGTGCGCACCATGGCGAGAGTGCAGGCCATGGCGGTTTTCAAGCCCATATGGTCGCTGGGCTGAGGTAGCTGAATGACAGGACAGTGACTGTCCAGCTGATCAAATTTGGTCTGTCCACAATGAAGCAACGACCTTATTATCGTGTGTGTTCCCCCCCCTCGAGACACTCATAAAGCCGTCGGTCATTGCTTCATTGTGATACACAAACCCCTTCACTGCGGCAAGGTAATGATCACGAAGGGGAATGGGCACATGTACATGCCTTTTGTTTTGTTGTTGCAGCTGCAGTGCACTGTAATGATCTGCTCTGCTGTCTGCACAGGCAGGCAGCTTTTTGACCATTTTTCAGGTCTGCATGCTGCAGGTCCCTGGAAAGGAGACCTGTTTTCACTCTGCAAGTTTCAGACTTGCTTTTCTGGTGAGGGATTTGCATTCACTCATTTGGTTATTGATAGCTCTGCCTCTTTTGAAGGCTTGCAGTATAAATGCCATTTCCTCCCAGAATTCCCTGCTGGTCATACAGGTTTGGTTCTGCTGGACTTACCTGGAGTTTCAGCCCCTCTGCTGATTGTTTGCTAATATTGCTTTAGAGTAGTTATCCTTGGGATTGCACTAGCATTCCTTCAGATTGTTAATTATTTGTATGGCCTAGTTCTGTCTTGTCTTATCTGTTGCAATTGCACTTTCTCCAACGGTAGCTGATAGTGAATCGCTCTGTCTGTTTGGATCGCATTCGCCCTAGCGGTAGAGGCGGTGGATCCTCCTGTACTCTGTCTTGGAGTGTAAGCCAGAGCAGCGGTTGCTACTGGTTGCTCCATCTGTCTGTCTGTTTGGATCGCATTCGCCTTGGCGGTAGAGGTGGTGGATCCTTCTGACATATGTTCCTGGAGTGTGGGCCTGAGCTTTTGTCTGGTGTGAACGCTTGCTGTTGTCTGGTGTTAGGCAACCGATTAGCAAAGAGTTCTCGCCATCTGTTTGTCTTTTTGTTCTGTGTTCAATAGTTAGTTAGGGTTGGTACGCTTTGTGGCTGTTGCGCTTAACGTGCAGCGACCGTACCTTGAACGCGCTTTGTCGCTATTGCGCTTAACGTGTGGTGACCGCTTTTAGCTAGTCCTGTCTGTTTCTTCGTGTTGGATTACAGTTTGTTAATTGGTTCTGTCTGTATTCATTCTATGATCTGTCTTTATTCAGTCTTGTGTCTCTATTAGCAATCGCCATTCTTGCTTTTGCTTTCTCACTTTGGTCTTCGCTGTTGTATGTCAACCGTCGCCGGGTGGTGACTAGATTGGTGGACATACATACATTCTGTCTCTGTGCTCACTCTCTCTCGAAAGGCAATCTTGCCCTGTATTGCTTCACTTCGTAAAATTTCTACTTGGCATCTGTGGCTGTGCAGAGGGTTTATTCCTCTGCACTCCACAGCTCCATCTGCTGGTTGGAATTCCTCTCTACAGGTGCATTTGCACCAAAGCTGGGTTCCCTTATTCAAACGCTTGTGGAGGGTTTCCGCAGTGTCGGCGCACAGGTTGTGCGCTGACCACGGAGATAATTCCGCAAGCGTTACAGCAGCTAGAAAAATTAGGCAGGTATGTACACGCACCAGAAAAATTATTTTAGCAGCCGCTGCTAGCCTTAAAAATTCAGGAATCCGCCTGGAGTCCTGGTCCCTGTTGGTGGTGGCGGAGAAGACAGTCAGCCGGCCTGCAGGCAGAGATGCTATGTGGGGACTGACATAGTCTTGGGGCAGGCAGTCACACGGCGTGCAGGCAGAGATGCTGTGTGTGGGGACTGACTTAGTCTTTGGGCAGGCCTGAGCGTGCTTTGCAGACCTGGCATCTGTGGTCAGATGGACCCTTGACCCAACTCTGTGTGCCAGAGATGTCACCATTTGCCTTTCAACATCACGGTACAGTTTGGGTATCGCCTTTTTTGAGAAAAAATTGTGGCCTGTTCTCTTCCACTGCGGTGTGTGGCTTTGCTTTTGTGTGCTGCTTTTCCCCAGGTTGTCATTCCATTGCAGTTTGTGCTTTGTAATCATGTGCCTTTATGAGGAAGTTGTCCCTATGTGGGTCTTGGTCTTTCCATAGCTCACTTTTCGGTGGCAGAGAGTATAGATGGCATTGCTCTCATCTGAGGCAGACACACAAAAAAAATTCCACACCGCTGAGCCCTGGGGATGATGGCACTTTGGTGGTGGCGGCCGACTGAGTGTTAAGTGGTGTGCCAGAATCAGAGCAGGAGGAGGAAGATATGCCACGCTTCTGTGCGGAAGCTGAGAAAGATGAGATGTTCTATGTTAAATAGTCAACTACGTCCTGACAATATTGGGGGTTGATGGCACGTTCCTTCTTCTGAACACTGTACTTTGGTTGAGGGCCTCATGAAACCACGACAGCGCAACCTCGAACAGACCTGCCAGGTGGCCTGCCTCTGCCTTTTGTTTAGTCCATATTGGGGGGGGGGGATTAAGTGAAAGGTATGCACTGACTTGACTAATACAATGTGCAGTCACTCAGGTGCAGTTAACAGGTTCGCACGGAGTGGTATATCACACTGCATGCACTCACGTAGGTAGGTCTGTGCACTGAACACAACAGGTAGGTATATGCAGTAATGGGTATTACAATACAATGTGCACCTGTCACACACAGACAGGTAGCGGACAGGCACAGTAACACTGCATGCGCTCAACTCACATAGGTAGGTGGGTGCACTGTGAACAACATGTAGGTAGGTAGGTATATGCAGTAATGGGTATTACAATGTGCACCTGTCACACACAGACAGGTAGCGGACAGGCACAGTGACACTGCGTGCGCTCACATAGGTGGGTGCACAGTGAACAACAGGTAGGTATATGCAGTGATGGGTAATGTGCACCTGTCACACACACAAGTAGTCACTGAATGTGCTGGGCCTGGCAGTGGCACACACAGTAGCAATTATCAAGGCTGTCTATTCAACACAAGTGTCAGTGGGACACACAGAAAAAAAAATAGATCACAAGAACAAGATTAGCTCTCAAAAGAGCTGTTGTGGGGTGCTATTTTAGCAATAAGAATCAGCAAGGAGCAAGCTAAGAAGCCTACAAGAGCCTAACTAATCTTTCCCAATGAGAGAGTCTGCAGCAGCTGTTCCTTCTCTATTTACTGCAGGCACATGAGTTAGTAAAATGGCCGGCGATGCCTGCCGTTTATAAGGGGGGGAGTGACTCCAGGAGGGAGTGTAGCCTGTTTGGCTACAATGTGCCTGCTGACTGTGATGTAGAGCATAGTTTCTCAACATGTGGTACGCGTACCCCAGGGGGTACTTCTGAGGGTTCCAGGGGGTACTCGGGCTTGATATACTTAACCAAGAATAACACATTTAGAGTTTTAGAAAATGATAAATCTTATTTAAACAAAGCCAAGTTAGTATTTTAGCTAATTATAAGCAATAGTAAAAGCTTGGAAATGGTTTAAAACCAATTATAATGTACTACGATTAAATATATATTTGTCAAGGGGTACTTGTGATAATGTTTACTATGCTAGGGGGTACTTCGTAATTATATGGTTTTAAAAGGGGTACATACCAATAAAATGTTGAGTAACACTGATGTAGAGGGTCAAAGTTGACCCTAATGGTGCACTATGGGGGCAAACCGAAATTCCGGTAAAGTTCGCGGTTCTCTGCGATTGTGAACCCCCGGAAGCTCACCTGGAACTGTTCGCCGGTGAACCATTTGGGCCATCTCTAGTGAGCGCGAGCTCCCATCTAATCTCGCTCCTCATGAGATGACGCCATATGTCTTCCTGGAGGAACAAGGAAGCCACTCTTCCACCGCCTAACAGCGTTAAGCGGTTGGTGAGTAGTTATGTATGTCTGGAACCGGCCCACGGCACGCCTGCGTATATGGTTCCCGACTGCGGGTTTGACCAGATCAAGCGGGGAGCAGCCTTATTCAAGCTACAAACAAGGCTGGGACCCCTCAAACACTTCCCACTGCCACCACTAGCCGTTGCTAGACACGTCCACTCAGCTGTTGAGTGCTCAACACGCAATCTGCGTTTTCGTATTTGGGTCAGCTTTGCGCTTTAGGCCGAATACGAGAACGCCATGCACACACACACAGTTGCAATCTTACACTGTAGTGAAGCAAATCCACTAACATTCATTCCTAACAATACTGTTAGACTTCCCACTTGGCTGTCGAGCGCCGAAGTGCCCCATACACACAATGCAATTACAATCTCATACGGCAGTGTCGCTCAATCATACAATCGGGCATGAACTTATACACGGTTACACTTCAGTCTCTTCTAGGCTATGAGTGTTAGTTTAGTACAGCAGAAGTCAATCTTATTAAATAACAATGTAATATTCCAGAAAAAAAAATTGAACAATGCAGAAAATAATACATACAAAAGATGTACAAAAAACAAAGTAAAAAAGTTACAAAGTAAAAGTTACAAGATACACAAAAGGACAGTTGCGTAAAATAAACTGGGGAAAAAAAGAACGTTACCAGCGTAGGTTAGAACGTTGTTGGCGGGAGCATGCCGTTTTTCGACCAGGAGTCGAGATCATCCCTAGCTATGCGCTATCTCCAGGAGAAGATCCCTGTGACTGTCCTGGACCAACTTAAATAGTCCAAAGTGTCCCCTGGGGCATTTAATGTCCAGCCCCCAGGAACTAATGCAATCTCCTAGATTGTGACATCACAGAACGCTTGTCATATTCTTCCTGTGATATGCAAACTTCAAAGGGTTCCTGTTTTAGCTTTTTGAAGGTTGCAGATTTCAACAGGTAAGATTGTATCCTAACAGACATCAAAAGGCTTCTCTACTCCAGGTAAAAACTTGATTAAGGCTTCCTCAACATTATTTCCTAGCATATCAAAGCTTTCCTGTCTCAGTTTTTAAAGTCTGCAGAGATTTCAAACCCCTTCCAGCCGGCTGTCATGTAAATGTCAAACCTTCCTGTGTCAGCTTCCCCTGTCCCCAAGACTCTGGTAGTCTTGCTTTGTATAATGGGACAATGGTTGACTCCAGAGTTCAAAAGCCATGCCGACCAGCCTATTCTTCCTCAATTGGCAGCTAATTAGCAGTAGACACAGCTTCCCCTGCTCGACCATTAACCAGCCGGGCGGTATGGACGAGCTCAGCTCGTCCATCACCGCCGGAGGCTGCCGCTCAGGCCCTGCTGGGCCGATTTTCATCAAATAAAAAGCAGCACACGCAGCCGGCACTTTGCCAGCCGCGTGTGCTGCCTGATCGCCGCCGTGCAGCGGCGAAAGAGGGTCCCCCCAGCCGCCTGAGCCCAGCGCAGCCGGAACAAAAAGTTCCGGCCAGCGCTAAGGGCTGGATCGGAGGCGGCTGACGTCAGGACATCGGCTGACGTCCATGACGTCACTCCGCTCGTCGCCATGGCGACGAAGTAAGCAAAACACGGAAGGCCGCTCATTGCGGCCTTCCGTGTTACTTCTGGCCGCCGGAGGCGATCAGAAGAACGCCTCCGGAGCGCCCTCTAGTGGGCTTTCATGCAGCCAACTTTCAGTTGGCTGCATGAAATAGTTTTTTTTTTATTTAAAAAAAACCCTCCCGCAGCCGCCCTGGCTATCTTAATAGAACGCCAGGGTGGTTAAAGCAGAGTTAATTTACATCTACATGCAGACTCACATTAGCCTTCAGTTTACTCTGGCCAGGTGACCAATTACTCCCAAGCACAATACACATCTGAGGTTTTACCCAGTAGACAGAAAAAGGCCAGAAATATGTTCCTGTATTATCATTAACATCATCAGCACCCCAATATATCACCACAATGTTCATATTAGGCACTCTCTTTAATGCAATGCATTTTATCTGCACTATCATCATTTTTTGCCCTAATACTAGATAAGTATTGGGCTTTTTAATATACGCCTTGCATACAATTTGCATTCTATTTGCACCAACACTTGATTGCTTTTGGATACATTTATGTATCATCAGCACCTTTGCAATCAATGTATTGCATATAGTTTTGTACATGCACTTTACGGTACCTTTTGCTTATGTTTGTGTTTACACATTTTGATATATATATATATATATATATATTGCTTGAACTATCAGCTTTATATTATGCATACTTACTAATTACGGTGAAATACGTATTTATTTTTCCTGATTGACAGGGATCATGATCATGTCATGCCGGTCAGTTTAAAATCTTCTTACGCATGATTATTTAGGGAATTGTCTCTGACAAGTAATTATTCGTATGACATTTCTTACATGTTTTTATGATATGATGGCCGGAATGTTTTTTATCTGAGGTGTATGGATACATGAGAACTGCAAGAGAAAGCGGTTTAAGTCCTGAGAGCTAGTGTTGGGCGAACAGTGTTCGCCACTGTTCGGGGTTCTGCAGAACATCACCCTGTTCGGGTGATGTTCGAGTTCGGCCGAACACCTGGTGGTGTTCGGCCGAACTGTTCGCGTTCGTCCGAACGGCTCAATTCCTGGCCGAACCTGGCCGAACAGGGCCCCTGTTCGGCCGAATACGGCCCCCCTATGGGGTCGCAGGCATAAGGGGGGAGCATGCCCCGATCGCGGGGGGGGGGGGGGTCGGAAATTCCCCCCACCCCCTCCGCTAGCGCTTCCCCCTCTGCCCGCTTCCCCATACAAAAGTTTAAGCAAAGTACCTGTAATAGTGGATGGCCTGGCAGTGGCACTGTGGAGTGAGGAGGAGGAGTCCGGAGAGTGACGCGTTGAGGGAGGCCGGGCAGCGAGCGTGAGGTCAGAGAAAGGGCGGAAGTACCACAAGGGTACTACCGCTGAACCGCCCGCTGCCCGGCCTCCCTCAACGCGTCACTCTCCGGACTCCTCCTCCTCACTCCACAGTGCCACTGCCAGGCCATCCACTATTACAGGTACTTTGCTTAAACTTTTGTATGGGGAAGCGGGCAGAGGGGGGAGCGCTAGCGGAGGGGGTGGGGGGAATTTCCGACCCCCCCCGCGATCGGGGCATGCTCCCCCCTTATGCCTGCGACCCCATAGGGCCCCCAAAAGCAGGATGTTCGGGAAGTTCGGGGTTCGGCCCGAACATGACGAACATCTCGGCCATGTTCGGCGAACTTTCCCGAACCCGAACATCCAGGTGTTCGCCCATCACTACTGAGAGCTGTGGATCCCATTGAGCTGTGGATCCATCTAGCAGAGGGTCAGATAGAAAGGGTGAGTGCCCATTCTGAGGGTGAGTTGGTGGTGTCTTGCTTCAAAATAGTCTAAAGGTTGCTTTCTCTAATGTGGATTTGTTATTTGGGGAAGAATACTGCAATTTTTTTTCTGCATAAGGACTTATGTTATCTATGTGCGCTATCAAAATATTACATGTGAGTTTTTTATTTTGTGTTGTTTGAAGCACACCACTGGGACTGTTAATCATTTGTTGAACCTTCTACCCATGTGGTTTATTGTGGACTGGCACTGCCATTTCTGGCTCAATGTCCCACAAATGTACAGGAAATGGTGTCTTGGTTATAGACACATCATTTTTTTAAAGGGAGTCACTAGGACTATATATACAATTGTATGTGAGGTACACCAAAAACCTGTATCACAAACAAATGCCTTTAAAAAGCTCCAGGCGGGTGTCTCTGCTTATCCCCCCCACACGTATTGGGTTACATATGTGCAAAATGCACAAGCTGATGTACCTTTATGGTGCCCAATTGGTGGAGTGTAGCTAGCCCTGCAAACCTGAACTTAATCGCATAGATGTTTGTTTATGGTATAATACCACAGGTGTGTGTGTGGTTAGCATGTTGACCAAAAGTGCGGGAATGTATTGCAAAAAGACAAGGCTGGCAGATTTATTTTGTGTGTCAGCCCGCTTACATACACCTGCACTGTTAACACTGTAAATATGTATTGCATTCCCTAAACCCTTGTATATAGACCTTCAGCTGCATTCATTTGTTTGATGTGTGTGGTGGACCTTGATTGAGCAGTCTAGGTGTATGCAAGTGGGCTGACACACAAAAGCAAATCTGCCAGCCTTGTCTTTTTGCAAAACATTCCTGCACTTTTGGTCAACATGCTAACCACACACACCTGTGGTATTATACCATAAACAAACATCTATGCGATTAAGTTCAGGTTTGCAGGGCTAGCTACACTCCACCAATTGGGCACCATAAAGGTACATCAGCTTGTGCATTTTGCACATATGTAACCCAATACGTGTGGGGGGGATAAGCAAAGACACCGGCCTGGAGCTTTTTAAAGGCATTTGTTTGTGATACAGGTGTTTTTGGTGTACCTCACATACAATTGTATATATAGTCCTAGTGACTCCTTTAAAAAAATGATGTGTCTATAACCAAGACACCATTTCCTGTACATTTGTGAGACTTTGAATCAATATATGATTCTCGTGTTGCATGTATACTTCACGTACATATATCGGCATTGTTTGTCATTTCTGGCTTAATAGCAGAAGGGCTGAGAGTTTGTCTAGAGGGTTTTTGCATATATTGAAACCTAGGCAAATATGAGAACATACAAACTTCATGCAAATAGTGTCCTGGCCTAAAGTTTAAACCAGAGACCCAGTGCTCCAAAGCAAGAGTGCTATCCACTATGTCACATAATCTTCAATGCAATTTAGGATAAATCGTAATGAACATATCCTTACTAATTTTCATAGCATTAATAAAGGATAAACAGTAAGAAATAACAAATTAAATTACATCTCAAATCAAAAATTAATCCAACATGGAATTAAACCAAAAAAGCTTTTTTTATGCTTTGGGGAGGGAAAAAAAAACAGTTGAGATATTTCATCTTCCGAATGCAGCTGTTTCTCAAAATGCCGGCGAGTAATTATCTAATATTCAGCAGAGTATAATTTTCTAATATTCAGCGTAATTTCTCTATAACATGACCAGTTCTAGAGAAGAGTTCATTAGATGCACATGAATTCCTGTTTTATCCATGAAGCTGAAATATCTAATGAGACCAGTGAACTCTTTTGCTCTTGCCTGCGTTCTTTTGCTGGACCACTCGCTAAATGTCAGCATAGCAATTTTTTTCTTTTCCAACACCAAACTCCATGTTCATGTTGGTTCACTTGTGTCAAAATCCCCTTCTAGTAGCAGAACATATTCCTCAACAACAGAGTGCCTGTAAACGGCAGCTTTGGAGGAAACAAAAAGCTTACAAGAAGAGTACAACAGCCAGGAGCCTCATGAAGTACATCAGTTATGGATGAAGCATCTCTATGGAAAGAGGAAGATGTAGCAGAGGACTGGATAAAAGGTCTTCTGAATGGATCATCCTGGCAGGTCAGTGACATGTGAAGCAATTGCATTGACTGGTATATCTGTTCAATTAGCATCCCCTCTAGGACTCACTATACGGATCATTACACAATAAAAAAAATTAACTGAGAGTTTCTGGATAACCTTTCTGACCAATGCATATTTTAGTGTCAAACTGTGTTTTTTTTTTTTTAAGGATTAGCAAATTGTCTAAAGTGAGTGATTTTAAATGGCATTTGTTTCAGAGGGTGCATTATAAGAAATAGGTACCGATTTCTTCTGCAAAGGTCAAAATGGTTTGTTATATTGTCACGGGAGAAAATCGAGCACCTTTGAGATGATCTGTTCAATAGATACTTGTAATTAATATAGTTTTTGGTAAGTGATTTGGAAAGATTACTTTGCAATGTTGGTGAATTATGGAATTAAGAAGAATTTCCATAATAAGTCAATAATAATAATAAATAAATAAAGTCACATTACATGGAAGAGAAACTTTTAACCTCCAAAACAAAGTATAGAACCATATCACCGGCGTAAATTAGATGTGTGACATTTCTGTAGGTTTGCTGTGCAACCTATTGCTCTGTGACAGCTGCCATATTCAGCTAGAAACGATTTATATGTGATTGGCAGATTTTTTTTTTGTGGATTACTGGCTAGCTATCAAGACTGTATGAGAAAGTATCATTTCCTACCACTACTTCACCTTTATTCTCGAAACACAGTATTTAGTTGGGATAAACTCTAGAGGAGCTTACTTTAATGTGTTTATATCTGTTGTATATTAAATTTATTTTCAATGTATGCACTGTTGATTTAATTTACAAAACTACATGATTTTTCCATACATTTTATTTATTTATCTGTTTTACATAAGCAAGCTTACAAAATTATTTGTTTTCCTGTTTTTTGGGGGGAATTTATACTGTTTTGTTATAAAAACTAATAATAATTCCATACAGAATGCCACATGATATGTATGTTTGCCCAAAAAAATAAAAACTTAAAAAGAAAATGATAACAATATATATGTTACCCTTTATAAATGTAAAAAAATCTATAAATGTACACCACTAATAATTCAAGGAACATAATAAACATATTTATGTAACAAAAAAATCTTAGCTCTCCCAAAATATGTTTTCAGCATTGGGTGGACTTTGATAGACGGAATGACCACCTGAGACCCAAAGATTACTTTCTTTACCCAGAGTTCCTGGCATATAGCCATTAATTTTCTCACATCACTTTCAACAGAAGAAAGGTACAAAAAGTGATTATTTAAATAATGCCTTCAATTCACTTGTTCCGAAGTATGGGCCAAGTGGTGTGACAGTGCATGCAGTGTACACAGGCCTGTCTATAATAGATGAAGTTTCACCAAAATCGAACATGAATTGTTTTCCAAAAATACGTAACTTTTTAAATCCAGTATTATTTTTAAAGTCCACCCTTCCTCGGATAGTTTTATTATTCAAAGCAGACTCTTCATCTGTTGGTTTTTGACATTACAACACTTCTAAAAGTGTTAATTCTATTAACAGCTTCTAGTTAATCTGGATTGCCTGGTTATCAAGAAGACTAGACTTCAATTCTAACAAGTGCCATGACTCTTTATCTTTCTCTCCTTTCTCCCAGTCCCACATATATTTTCGTGTAAAAAAGAAAAAAAAAAAAAAGCTAGCCACCAAAGACTAACTGATTCAGATTTATAATTGTACAAATACAATTTTCCCCAATCCTGTGATGCCTATTTTTTTTTTTAATACTTGACCTTGGAATGCAGCTTTTGAGTAAACTTGTGGAATTCAGTATGGCTCCATCAAAGCTAATAAATCAGACTATACAGAATATAACCCTATATGAAACAGATGGATTTAGGCCTTAAATATAGAGAGATTGAAGTCATTTATAGCAGTAATAACAGGAAATCTTTCTCTAATAAATGCAAACTGTTCAGACAGACATTTCATCTGTTTTGAAGTAGGATTAAACTTAGAGATGGCATTCACTTTAAAGCCTAAATTCAAAGTATTCTAATTTTAGTTTGAGATAGTATTGAGAAGGACAATGCCATTTGTTTTTCATTTTTTTCTGCTCTCTGTGTCCCCATAGGTGAGATGTCCCCAAATACTTTCCCAATTTACTGTCTCTAGGACCTCAATAGCCCCCCTTGAGTTTATAAACAGCCCCAATTGTCACATGACTTGAGAAGGAGGCCAAAAATGACATAGGTTCTAATAAATCTTTTCTATACAGTAATGGTTTTATGTTTTCCCCTTTTTTGTCTTGGCTGGAAAGATTTATCTGGTTCCTGTGAAGAAAACAGATGGAAACATGTACTTTTCATGTCATGCAAAACTAGGATCCTTCAACCTAATTCAACAATTTTCATTTTTTACACAGGAGATGTTTCCTCATTTTATCCACTAAAATATATTTCACTTTCAGGACATAGCAAGTGAAAAGTGCTAAAAAAAAGTCGGTAAAAAAAAACTATGGCCTATACTCATTTAACTTTTTCACTTGAGTTTTCTCCTAGCGGATATTTTTTAACTTCTTTTTAAAATATCTTTTCAGCATTTTGTTATTAAAAAGTACCTAAAAGTAGGTGAAAAAGTACCATTACATTTTTTTCAGCACTTTCTTGCTTTCTGGTGGCTTAACAGGCATTTCATTGGCAAGGTGTTAAAATGTCATCTAGGAGAAAAAAGGAAATTGCATATGGGCATATGAAGCTTAAAGAGGAACTCCAGTGAAAATAATATAATACAAAAGTGCTTCATTTTTACAATAATTATGTATAAAAGATTTAGTCAGTGTTGGTCCATTGTAAAATCTTTTAAATCCCTGATTTACATTCTGACATTTATTACATGGTGACATTTTTACTGTTGGCAGGTGATGTAGCTGCTGCATGCTTTTTTGGCAGTTGGAAACAGCTGTAAAGAGCTATTTCCCACAATGCAGCAAGGTTCACAGACAGGAACTGCCAAGAGTACGTACTCAGAATTTCTTTGTGGGAGAGGTTTCACCACAATATCAGCCATACAGCGCCCCCTGATGGTCTGTTTGTGAAAAGGAAGAGTTTTCTCATGTAAAAGGGGGTATCAGCTACTGATTGGGATAAAGTTCAATTCTTGGTCGGAGTTTTTCTTTAAATGACTTTGACATAGTTTCATTTGAGTGCTTTGTTCACTTGCTGGGAGCTGAACACGTTCTATTGAGGAGGAACAAAAACATCTCCCGTAAATAAGTTCAGGAAAAATGTTTTTACACATCAAGAAACTATGCAGCTCCTTCTCAGAACACAATATGCACTTATTATAAGTTGAGAAAAGTATATATAGTACTTATATTAATATTTTTTTTCACTTAATAGGCGTTCCTAAAAGTATTAAATTGAAGATAAGATGATGTAATGTGGCAAAAACTGATGGGACATTTGATGAATCAAGGCCAATCAGACACGCACCGTAATACAATAACACATTCATATTAGTAATCATGAGTTGCACTTTTTGAGAGATTCATCAATTTACTTTGTCAGTTTCATATTGCGTCTTATAAATGCCAAGTCTGAATGCTAATTCATCCAACATCCCACCTAATCTACAAATTAATAATTTAAGTCAGATTTATAATGTGTTTACTCCAAACGCACATACAAATTAACTTCTGATGCAAATGTTTTGGTGTTTTGTAAACTTTCTTCCGTATGATTAGAACTTATTCATTGTAATTCTAGATTAAAATCAACTCTTTTTTTTTCATTCTTTTTTTGTGTGCATTAATAATTAAATTGCTTTACAAAACCTGTTTGATCTGTTCATGTTTTTTTCTAATTGGAAATAATTTAAATTCTCCA
This sequence comes from Hyperolius riggenbachi, assembly GCF_040937935.1. Taxonomy (NCBI): domain Eukaryota; kingdom Metazoa; phylum Chordata; class Amphibia; order Anura; family Hyperoliidae; genus Hyperolius; species Hyperolius riggenbachi. The sequence goes on along the minus strand of NC_090646.1, from coordinate 110,012,776 downwards.
GCTGAAAAAGTAAGAGGTGAAATTATCAGAGAGCTCCTTCTTCCTCGTTGTTTCACACAACAGATTTAGCCATGTACAAGCTGTGAAAAGGCACATGATAGGCCTTATGGAAATCATATAACCCCCGTACAGTCACACACATTGAGACTAACTTTTTAAATTACATGGAAATGAAAGTCACCCCATCCCACCACAACTTACATAATATAATTTTTCTTTATCAGATTTGTAATGCCTGGCAGATCTCTTGCCTTCCTTAAGTTACCCCAATCTGACACAACACTCTTCACCTAAAGCCAAGCCCCTTCGTGACCGGGAGACAAGTTGCACCTACCTGACTACAATTACCCCCAGGGCTTAGCGTGCAAGGTATTGAGGCAAGGAAGGACGAGAATACAGGAGTACCACCAGAACCCACTAGGCAAGGACAGGCATTGCTAGGTAATATCAGGAAGTAGTGTGTGATGCACTGCGGAGGAGCCAACTCAGAACACAGCAGGAATAGACATACAAGAAACAGGAAAGAAGGTTGCTCAGAGCAACTGCAGCGCTAAACGCCTTGTAACCATCACAATGAACAAGACAAGGATGTTTTTTTAGAGCCATCCCTGCTCTGAGCTTCTGGTAACCACCACAAGGAACGAGATAAAGACAGACTGGATGAAGCATTTACCAATCCAATCACTACTGTATTGATGGTTAGGGTTAGGTGCCCCCCAAGGGGGGTTAATGTTAGGCACCACCAGGAGGGTCTTAGGGTTAGGCACCACCAAGGTGGTCTTAGGGTTAGGTAATGAGGTAGGGATTGGTTAGGTTATAGTAAAATATCAGTAAGTATTAAATATACTGGGGAATAGTAGAATATCATTATGATAAATAATATGTTATGGCATATCCTGGTGTCCATTTTACTAAACAATAACTTCAATATTGTTTATATTTGGTGCCCTTTTTTTAACCGGAGCCTTTATTATATGTACACATCTCATATAACATAGTCCTGCAATTTCCATAGCTACTGTGTCCTTTTGAGATTGACATTGGTGAATCCAAAGCTTAGAAATCTTGTGTTTAATGGTTCCTCTTTATAGTCTTTACTTATTGGTGATTTTCTTTAAAGCGGATCCGAGATGAAAAACTAACTATAACAAGTAACATGTCTATATATTTCATCTAAAGTTTACACAGCAAATCTAGGTTCAAACAGCTTCAATAGTTTATGATTATTTCTTTCTGTGATAGAATGAGGGCAGCCATGTTCTGTTTGTCACAGACTGAGGGCTGGAGATTCTATCAGCTTGCCTGTGTGTAATGTGACAAATTCAGTCCCCTCTCCTCCTCCCCTCTGCCTCTGAAATCTCTGGCTAGTAACCTCCTCCTCCTCCTGTCCAGACTGAACTCCCATAAACCCTTGCTACAGTGCCAAGGCACTCTAAAAAGCTGTGGGCGAGGATTGTTTAGTTTATAGGGAATTAGAGTATTAAAACAAAACAAAAAAAGTATTTGGCTTGAGGAATGCCCTATAAACTATATGAAAGGAACACAGTTATGCAATGAGTAAAAGTTTATCTTGGATCCACTTTAAGTCAAGATGTCAGCAGATCAAATAGTTTCTCTTTCTGTAACTATATAAAATACTACATTTATCAGTTCATGACCAAGGATGTGTTTGTCGTAATAGCTTGCTGGTTTTCGAAGATAAAAGTCAAACTTTTGGAAAAAATGGTGCTAAAATTAGTTTTCCAGTTATGTATGTACAGGTGTGACCCTGAATTAAAACTTTTTCTCTTTTATCCTGGATCTGTGAAGCCAGTATTTAGACATCACCATTTCCATTTGATGTCTATTCTGTATATTAAGAAGCATCTAAAATCTTTTGGTATTACCGTACTATTATAATTAGTTGGTGTATTCACCATAGAGAGACCATTTTTAGTGGTGAACCTGATTTTTTTTGGGATTAAAAATACATTTACAAAAACATTCGAAAATATTACTTCCAGACATGAAACGAGGTATAATCTACTGTTATGTACATCACAAGATATAAAACATGAATGCACAAGCATCTATAGGAATAGAAAATCAATATTTGCCTTGTTGCCTTGTGTAATAACAAGCTAAACACCAGATTACTCATACTGATTGCACATTGGGTCATGACAGTAGGAAAAAAAAAAGAAAAACAATATAAAACAATATTTCCTCCCAGAGTTTGTTGACTTTATGGGAGTGAATCCAGTGCTGTTGGACACAAAGTTTGGTAAGTGGGCCACCTGATTAAAGGATAAAACTAATAAACAACCGCCACTCCATGAACTGTAAACAAACCTTTTTTATTAGTAGAATAATATTGAACGTGACTGACATTCCACAAAACCACGGGCGTATGTGGGCGTGGCTTGGAGACACTGGGATGGAGGAGCGGCCATGACCGATTGCATGTGAGGTGCTAATGTAATCAGCAGTCAGAAGCAAGTGAAAACTGCCCACCACAGGTACCTGTTAACCGCCGCGGGATGCCGTAGCACTAACAAGTGGGAGAAAAGCCATACGAGAGAGGTAATATTGCATGCTGACATGCTTTGAAGCTGAGCGGATAGCCAGCACATCAGCAAATTGCTATTGCCATAGATGGTGGTTTCAGTGGAAGGACTTTGCTTTCTAGGCTCCCTTTAATGGAGGTGCAATTGGCAATAGCATGATGAATTGAACAGCCTATGAACTGATATTGGCATCACTTCTATGAAGACTATTAATTCTGCTGTGAAGAGGCATATTGCTTTCTTGCTATGAAACTTGGAGACCCATGCTAGCAGTTGCATCATTGGCACATGGTTTATCACACACACATGCTCTCTAGGGTCCGCTGATCCAGGTGTATGTGAGTTGTGTTGTATGAATAAATGTGAATTGGTCCTTGGAGCGCTCCTATTTATTATACAGCCCAGTTTTTATGCTTTTAAAGGCAGTTCGTGGTTTTATGGAATGTCAGTCATGTTTACTATTTTTCTACTAAAAAATAAGGTTTGTTTATAGTTCTTGGAGTTGCGGTTGTTTATTGGTTTTATCTGATAAGGTGTATTGTCAACCTGCCTTCCCTCCTTTTTGGAGGTTAACTGTGCACCGGATTTTTTGCAGTTTCCACCTGATCAAAGACTCATGAATATACTTTCAGCACTCTTGTAAGACAGGTCTCAGACCAGGTGAGGATGCTTGAGGTCACCTTTAAAGGAAACCTTAACTGAGTTAAAAAAAAAGGTTTCACTTACCTGGGGCCTCCCCAAACCCCCTGCAGCCGTCCTGTACCCTCACTGGTCCTCGACAATGCTCCATTCCCCCGCTGCGGCTTAGTTTAGTTTTTGGCCGCATGAGAGTCAGCAGGCCACTGCGCCTGCACAGCCCTGGCCACACACATCCTTGCTTGTTTTCCCATTGTCAAGAACGTCCTGTGCAGGTGCAGTAAGCAAAAACCTCGTTCTGTGCCTTCGTCAGACGCTCTTGACGACGGGAACACAAACAAGGATGCTTCAGTGGCCCTCTGACTCTCAGTGGGCCTAAAACAAAGCTAAGCTGCAGCGGGGTAGAACCGGCAAAGGAACAGGACAGCTTCAGTGGGTTTGGGGAAGCCCCAGGTAAGTGAATTTTTTTCAAACTCAGTTAAGGTTCCGTTTAACCATGTTAGTGCATGTAAAATGTGTTTATGCTTTAGATTATGAGCTTTCAGCAAATTCACATTAAAACATTTTATGTGCAGTAGTACTGTACATCCTAACGTCAGAAAGCTAAACATACCTTAACCTCTTTGGCGGTTCCAAGGAGGCTGCATTGCCTCCAAGGAGGCTGCATTGCAATTTTTTTGTAATTTTTTTTTTGTTTCATGTAGCTACCTGAGTGGTAGCTACATGAAACACCACTAGAGGGCGCATGTGTCCCTCTAGTCCGATCGCCGCTGGCAACAACAGGAAACAGGAGATTGCGTATAGAACGCGATCTCCTGTTTGGCTTCTCCTGCCGCTATGGCTACGATCGGAATGACGTCCAGCCCTTTTCGCTTCCCGGGAGTGATTGGTCCGGGCTGCGCAGGGCTCTGGTGGGGGGGGGCCTCTTCCGCCGCTGCGTGCGGCTGATCACCGTGCGGCAGCGCCGATCTAGCTGTATGCGCAGCTAGCAAAGTGCTAGCTGCACGTACGGCAGTTTACAGATTGCAAATCGCCCCACCAGGGGCTGAGATATCCTCCGCGGCAGCTTACCCCGTGTCCAGCACGGGGTTACCGCTAAGGAGGTTAAATGTCCACCAGACACTCGTAGAAGGTGAATTAAAAGAATTCCAATATCGCCATTTAAGATGTTTGCAGTATAAGCAATGCGACTGCTTGATATCATACTTCGTGACACCAAGCAGAGCACTCTGTTTAATGGCGCCCATACATGGTAAATTTTTTTCATTTTTTTAGATTATATAATTTGATTTGATTATTCCGGTTAGAATTGAATATCAACATTTTTCCAGCATGTCGATCAGATTTTTATTGACAAAACGGGATAATCGTTCATTTTTCTTGATAAAAAAAAGATCTTTTTGACTTTCATTTGATTTGATCGTTTTGGTAGAATAAACAGGAAAATCGAACATTTTATTGTACCCTGTATGGACACGATAAGTCTCTTGCCTAGAATACCCTCCTCAGAAATGACAGTATTAATGCTTCCCTCCTGAGATCAAAGACTAAGGGCCCAATCCAGTGCACCTTTTCCTCTAATGCAAGTTTTCTCCAAGGAGATAATTTTTCATCTTCTGTTTAAAATAATGTCTAAGCACTGAAATTGAAAACGTATCAAAAAATAGGTGAAAAAGTACTCTCAAAAACATTTTGAGTTTTTTTAGTTTGCTGGCTGAAGGCATTTTATTGATAAGATGTAAAAATTCACCTAGAAGAAAACTTGGGAGAAAAAGGGAAATCGATTGGACCCTAAGTGTGCATATGGATTATACAGATTTTCTCAGCTCATGAAAATGCACCTAAATCCACACATTGTATGCCAGGGATATTCTAATGAGCCAGCGGCCATTTTTTAGATATATACACCTACATGAGGGCAACAATGTACCCATACATAATTTTAGCATGCTATTTCTAGTCAGTAATCTTAAAGAGGAACTCACATTGTGTACTTATAATGTAATTGTCTAATCAAAAGTTGTATATAATTTTTAAAATACTTATTTCCTGTTAAAAATGTATTTTCCTGTGTGGCTAAGCTACCTTCTCTGGGTGCCTCTAGGTCCATGACCGCCAGTACCACTTTGATCTCACATTCTCCACCATGTGTATGCTCTCTTGGCCCACACATCTCCATATTTGTCCTCAAACCTGATAGTTGCTTTGAAGCAAAGGACGGGAGAAAGTAACCACAGCCTGGCATTTCTAGAGAACCCCTTAAATCCCACACTCAAGTGCAGCAAGAAGGCACCCACAGAGAGCAGAACAATGATGAGCAGCGGGCAGCAGTGAAGGAGAGTAGGAGGAGGGCTAGATTCACGTGATGCTACATAGTTGGGAATATTGACTGCAAAGCTAGGCTGTACATACCTTAGCTCATCCAGACCCTGTTATTCTGTCTTAGCATGGCATGTGGCATGCAACTATCCATATTCATTCACTTGTAATAAAGTAGACAACAGCAAAAGTCATTTAGGCAGTACCTTTAATGACTAACTGTACAACATTTTTGTGCCAGCTTTTGAAACTTTAAAGAAAACCAGAGACACTAAATGTACAAGCTTTTATACTTACCTGGGGCACCCTTCACCCCCATGCTAGCTGTGGGCTCCATCGCTGTCTTCCGCTGTGTCTCCTATTATAGTTTTCAGTCACGGCCAGCCATCCATCACCACACATGCGCAGCCAGTCCGGGCATGCACCTCTGTCTCGCTCTTGTGGCTCAGACTTCCAGGCACAATAGGGGCGCGCACTGCCAAGCCATGCATGCGCGTTGAAGCACGACTGACTGGGACTGGGATATATACAGGAGAACACAGCGAAGGAATAGAGGGTCCTAGGAGGTTGAAGATGGAGGTCACAGGCAACACAGGGCTGGAGGAAGCCTGAGGTAAGTATAAAAGCTGATACATTTAATGTCTCTAGTACACTTTAAGTTGCTTCTTCAGGCATGAAACAGGTTCTGATACAATTCTATATTATGCCTGAGGAAGAAACTTAAAGTTTTGAAAGCGAGCAAAGAAATCTTGTACAGTTAGTCATTAAAGGTATTAACTAAACAACTGTTGTTGTCATGTCTATGGATTCTCTCCATGACTAATACCGGACAACATAAAGCTGGTTTTAATACAGTAGAAGTTACATACCCATGAGTCACACACGCCATATAACTGCAAAATACAAACCATGAAAGCCTTATCCTTCCTTATCTTTGTAATGATAGATATACACTACTCACTACTTGACACCAGTATAACTTCATACAAAATAAAATGGAAACTGAGTGGAAAACTTGCTGTACTTATTGACTGTTGTTCTTACTTATGAGAAATTACAAACTGTTCCATCAATGTGGCATTCAAAGTCTAATGTGCCAGCCTGCGGGAGTATATGAAGCACATAAGTCCAGAAACACTTGCCTAGTGTGGATGACACATGTAGAGTTAGCGTCAAACAGCTGACACAGTATAACAGGAATATAGTTCACCAGTAGTCACAGTGCTGATAATAGCCCATACTATGGTTAATGGCTCTCAGAAAAGCCATTAGATAGTGTGTTCTCATTGCTGCCATTTCCACTGGTGAAGTACAAAGAGATATCAATGCACTTACATACTCTATGACTTGCAATAATTTCTGAGACCTAATATCGTGCTCTCCAGTGATCTTTCATTTAAACCTTACAGCTGGATATGCTGAGACATCTGGAGTCTACTGTAAATTCCATATGTACTGATAATGTGTGCAAACAGTTAAGTAAATTAGATTGGAAATAGATGAGAGGTTTAACACTTTCCGCAGTACTGCCACTACACAAGGAATTGCGCGTGCGCACACACACATACACACACACACACACACACACACACACACACACACACACACACACACACACACACACACACACACACATACCACCACTCCCAAACACATATTGATTGAGCATTCATTGTGCACAGTAGTTTCTACATTGATGTAGCCATGATGTAGTTAAGCCAAAATTAAGAATAACACAAACGCACACACACACACACACACACACTCAAACACTCACACACACACACACACACACACACACACACACACACACACACACACACACACACACACACACACACACACACACACACACACACCCCACACACACACACACACACTCAAACACTCACACACACACACACACACACACCACACACACACCCCACACACACACCCACACACACACCCACACACACACACAACCACACACTCAAACACTCACACACTCACACACACTCACACACACTCACACACTCATTTTTGTCTTTCAAATAATTTTCACTGCATTATTTGTCTGTTAAAATGTAAAGTCTCATACACATCAGTGATGAGGAAAAATGCCAATATTCTTTTCGCATTAAATAATGTTAAATTCGATTTTTGAGTGAAAGTGAAGTTTAGTTTTTCTGCAATTTTCACAGGATTTGGAGGTAAAAATGGTTTTTGAGGTTAAAAAAAAAAAAATTCTGTGTTTTTCGCAAATAATCACAGTAAAATATAGATTTTTTGTGTTTTCACATACAAAAATACAAGCTATTTTTGTGAATTTTTTCTCGAAATAGAAAATAGCATTTTTGATGGGTGATATAGTAATGAGAGTGGAAGAGCTTAATATCTTCCACATTATAAATATCAAAAGATGTTTCATACTCTGTCAGATTGACCCTTAAAGAGAACCCGAGGTGGGATTTAATTATGTTACAGGGGCACAGAGGCTGGTTGTGCACACTAAGACCAGCCCTCCTTGCCCCATGGTGTGCCTCCAGGACCCCCCTGCGCGCCGCTATACCCCCCGCAGTGCTGGCGACACGCAGCATGTCGCCAGCACAATGTTTACCTATGCGCTGTCTGTCAGCGCCGCTCCCCCGCCTCCTCCGCATCAGCGCTACCCGCCCACGTCACTTCCCTCCTATCAGCGGGAGGGAAGGGACACGGGCGGCGCGCAGGGGGGTCCTGGAGGCACACCATGGGGCAACGGAGGCTGGTCTTAGTGTGCACAACCAGCCTCTGTGCCCCAGTAACATAATTAAATCCCACCTCGGGTTCTTTTTAAAGTGGACCTAAACTCTTCTACAGGAGAGAAGGGAAACACAGGGAAACCCACCCTGTTTGTATTTAGAGATAACAGACTGTCTTATTCTCTCTTATCTGCTAGCAATGAGCCACTGTAATTTGAGCAGTCATCTTTGTCTGCACTTGTGCCATGGTGTGCCGTTCAGACAGGCTATCTATAAACAAAGGAGTTTAACCCTGTATGTGCTCCCAGCAAACCAGGAAGTAATTATACTGCAGCATCTTTGAGGAGCTCTATGGGCTTGATTCACAAAACTGTGTGTAACGATCGGTGTCAGCACACAGAGAGAATCTGATTGTTGATGATCTGCAGAATCATCAACAATACAGATGTATACTCGATTATGGATGATCTGCAGAATCACCAACAATACAAGTATGACTAACCTCTGGACACCTAATGAGTAAATGTATTGGATGAACTGGAGGCTATCTCCCGAGGAGCGGGAGATATAAGAGACTCGGCCAAGAGCCACCTGAGGGGCAGGTGGCCCTGGGCAGTGCAGAAACTCTTGATAGTGAGGACCTGGTAACCAGGGATAACAGTATTAGATGATGAACTGTACTGCAGCTAGAGGGAGGGACCACTGGCTGCTAACAGGCCGGACTCTCTGAGGAGCGGGAGTCCTGGTTGCAGCTGACATGGAATGGTGTCACTGCTAATACTGATAGACTGAGCACTCAAGGAGAGTGACAGCTAGGATAGTCGGGCAGGCCAGGTCGGCAACACACGAGCAGATGAGGTACAGAGACAGAAGATTGATTCAGTAACCGGTACAGGCAGGGTCTGGCAACAGGTAGACAGATATGCAGAGGTACCGAATCAGAAAGCAAGAGAAAGGTCGACAGAGCAAATAGTCATAACATATAAATATAACAGAGTCCTCGACTGTGGTGTGAGCTCCTTGATCTCGACACCCGGGAACTAGTCTAGACTAGAGTATAACACAGTAATGACACAGAGTCCCTAAGCTTGGGTGTGAGGCGCTTGGTCACAACACCCTGGAACTGGTCTAAAGTATAAAACAGCAATGACACAGTATCCCTAAGCTTGGGTGTGAGGTCCTTGGTCACAACACCCTGGAACTGGTCTAAAGTATAACAGAGCAATGACACAGTATTCCTAAGCTTGGGTGTGAGGTCCGTGGTCTCAACACCCTGGAACTGGTCTAAAGTATAACACAGCAATGACACAGTATCCCTAAGCTTGGGTGTGAGGTCCGTGGTCTCAACACCCTGGAACTGGTCTAACATATAACACAAACGTATTCTGGCTAAGTGTGAATTCCTAGGTCCTCCTGGTTCCAACACACTGTGGGATCTGACTGGTCTGAGTGCTCACACGTAAGTATTCGCAACGGCAGACAACCAGCAACTGACAGGCAAGAAGTATATATAGAGCAGCGCTCCTCAGTGCCGCCCAGCCCCACTTAGCCAATCACCTACTACGCTG